>NW_017306500.1:1138744-1150748 GCF_000935625.1 Nanorana parkeri
CGTTTATTTTTAAATGTATAAAAAACGATTTTTGCAATAAATGTATTTCTAAGATTTTATTTTTGAGGTCCTGGAATTATTTCTCAAAAGCCCCTTTTTCGTTTCTCCCTCTGGGTATTTGCATACCCCATTGTGGAAACATCCTATTTTTCCTATAACATACTTTAGGGAAAAAAACTTTTATCTCATCAAAAAGTTTAGGAAGTTCACTACTAGGAGGTTCAATAACATTTGGGGCTAGTACATTCCATAAGCTTGAGACTTTTCTATGTAATATGTTTTTTCAGGTAAAATAGCAGTTACCATATGATTTTTCTTTAAGAATAGGCCAAGTCCTAATTAAAAAAAAGTCTTAATTTGATAAAATTGTTTAGAATAATTGGTTATAAGAACAAAAGCAAATATGCTGATCTTTTCTTTAGACTGTTTTTCTGATTCTGTTACTGACTGACTTGAGATATTTTTAATTATTTAGTTTATCTTCTTCAAATCCCTTCTCTAGAAAACATTTTGCAGCAAAGTGACAGGGTAGGAACTTTAAGGGGGAACCCCACCCCCCAAAATTTGGGGAAAAACGTGGGGTCTACCCTAAAATTCCTATCAGACCCTTGATCCGAGCACACAAAACTTCTCCCTCCACCTTACCAGGTCATGTGCCCTTGTCAATTAGAGGGGTACCCCGATGCAAATAAGCCCCCCTGCCCGCGGACCCCACAACCACCGGGTCAGGGTTGTGGGGAAGAGGCCCTTGTCCCCCATCGGCATGGGGACACCCTCTCAATGCCAAGGGCGAGGGATCGCCCCCCCCTTTTCCTGCCCTGCCGGGCCTGTGCTCGGATCAAGGGTCAGGTAGTAATTTTAGAGGGAACTCCACATTTTTCCTCCCCATTTTTTGGGGGGTGGGGTTCCCCCTTAAAATTCCTACCAGACTTAAAGGGCCTGGTATGGCACTTTTTTTTAAATTTTTAACTTGGGGGTTGGGGTCCCTCCTAAAGGGTCTGGTATGATTCGGGGAGCGAAACCTCCTGCTTTTTCTTTTTTCTTCTGCGGACTGTAAAAAATGTTTTTATTTTTTTTTCCCCTTTTGTCTAATGTCACTTTGCTGCAACGAAAATTCATCCGGAAATACAATTCGTAATGTATTCTAACGTATTTTGTCCGAAATTCGTTGTTACCGGAAAATCGGGTTTGTTTGCATTCGTCATTTCTGTCATTCAATTAGATTTAGATTCGGATTCATCATGTCTGAATATATATGTAGGCTAGATACATGTGTTTTTTTTACAGCTGCTAAATTCCAGTGTTTTGGCCCATAACCTTGATTTTTTTTTTTTTCTTTTGTGTTAATTGGATGAACACATACATATTAACAAATCCTAACTGATAAAATGCTAATTATTTATTATTTAGATAATGAAGACACAATTAAAAGACATTTTTCTTTTGGAAACTTAAAATGCTAACAGAGAAATAAAAAAACAAAACGAAAGAAAAAAACATTTGATTGCTGGTAAACAGCTATTTTTTGTCGCTAATAGCTACCTTTTCTCGTATTCCAAGCTTATATATAGAAATCTAGTAGTAGCCAGAACTTTGCATTATATGACACATCAGGTAGTCGTGCCTGAGGCATTTATTTTTAATCATGGTACCAGGAGGTTCCTGAAATGTAAAACTACATTCTTAAGTACTGTGGGCAATACAATTTTGCAAATTAAATGTTGATTGGGCCCCAAAGCATTGTTCTTGGTTAAGCATACTGTGCCTTTTCAGCAAATGAAAAGAAGTTGCTCATGCGGTTAATTAACATGTAAAATGTTTGTTCCAATGAATTTGTAAAGTTTTGCTTGCTAGGGAGTAAATGTTTGTAATCTTCTCCTTTAAAGCCTTCTAATAGTAACTTTTATTGTTTTATTTGTTTGTTTGTTTGGAAAGGCCAAGTTTTGTTATTCATTTTCAGTACTAGCCAGAATGATTGGTATTAAGATTACATGTGACAGATTTACTTTAAACTGCAAGAAAATTTAAAGGTGGGCTAAAGCTTCAGACCGTTAAATAAAATAAATGTATTCAATAAATACATATAGCAAAAATACTGCTTACAAGCTAAAAGAAGATATGATTTAAGTATGATTGAAAGGATCCTCAACTTGAAATTCTCATAATTGTGGTACAATATGTTCAAATTTGAATTGCAGTAAAAATATGTAATATGTATAGATAAACGTGTCCCCATCATTTATTAATTAAATCACTTCAGATCTCATATATATTGTCTTGCACGAAATTATTTTATTTTTTATGTAATCTATGGGAAAAAAACTAATGAAACACTATTTTCTAATTTGATCAGTAGTATTTAAAAAATATAGTGTTACTGTAGTTATAAAGTATACACTTTATTCTATAATTTGTCAAATTTAAAATTACATTAAATGATGATTCTGGTACAAAAGTATTGTCACGTTGTTAACAGATGAATTTTTTAATCAATTTTGCATTTTTTTTTAAAATGTGAAACTAAAACAAATTAATGAACAAAACAAATAAATATGAAATAAGTTTGAATATGATTGGTTAGAAAAACAGACATAAAAAAAGTTAGAGTTAACAAAGGGTTAAATAGGAAAACATTTTTTAAAAAAAGACAAACTTTCTTTTTATTTGTCAGGTTTCTTTAACCACTTCCAGGCCTGAATAAGTCTATAGACGGTGGCCCGTTAAAGTGGTTAAAACAAGAACACGGTTGCGGTTCCTGGTACCGCTTTTAACAGCCAGCGATGGCTGTTAATGTACAAGCAATCCGGCATCTGTACAGCCGCCGGATTGTTTGTACCGTGCAGCGGCGCCCAACTCCCACCCGCCCCGGCCGCCGTTGTCTTTCCCAAGCACCGTTGTCCCGTGCAGTGCCTGGGAGCGGCTCAGCGGGTCTCCCCACAGTGATCGGAGAGATTCAGCGGCTTCCAGCCGCTGATCTCTTCTCCTATCACTGTACCCGGAAGTGATGTGTATTACTTCCGGTGTCACTGCACAGTCTCCGGCTCTTAGAGCCAGGAGATGAAGCTG
This sequence comes from Nanorana parkeri, assembly GCF_000935625.1. NCBI lineage: Eukaryota > Metazoa > Chordata > Amphibia > Anura > Dicroglossidae > Nanorana > Nanorana parkeri. Next base: position 1,141,811 of record NW_017306500.1, read on the forward strand.
GGGAAGCAGATCTCTGCTTCTTTGGGGTCCCTAGGTGACCCCTGATGTCTCCATAAAGAGGACCTGTCACACCCTATCTGCTATTACATAGGGTGCTTGTTAGCCCCCTATGTGATAGCAATAGGGTTAGTGTAAAAAAAAAAGAAGTGTTTATAAGTTATAAAAATGTAAGTAACATAAAAGAAAAACAAAATGCAAACAAAATGCAAAAAAAATGTTAAGTCCCCTGCCCCCCACATGCATGCACGCAAACACGGAAAATAAAGCTCACAAAGATTCAAAACGAATGACAGGTTGCAAAAGATTGCAAGATTAACCCAAAAAATTATTTAAATATATTAATAGTAAAAAAATCAGGTGTGAGCATGTTGGCCCCTTAAAAGATAACTCAGAGTTGGTAACTGGGGACAAAGAAAAGGCAAATCTATTAAATACTTTCTTCAGCTCTGTGCACACCAAGGAACATGATATAACTCAAGTCCATAATGAGGATAGCACTGCCATAGCCTCTACTGAACCACAATGGCTGACTATTGATATGGTCCAGAAACAGTTAGACAAAATTAAGGTGAATAAAGCACCTGGACCAGACGGCTTACACCCACGTGTCCTCAGACAATTGAGCTGTGTAATTTCAAAGCCATTGTATTTAATTTTTGGAGACTCTCTAACGACTGGCTTGGTACCGATGAATTGGCGCAAAGCCAATGTGATGCCTATATTTCAAAAGGGATCAAAGTCTTTGCCAAGTAATTACAGATCTGTAAGTTTAACCTCAATAGTTGGCAAGATACTTGAAAGTTTGATCAAGGAACACATGCAATTGTTTTTGCTTGAAAATAATATCATAAGCGATAGTCAGCACGGATTCAGAAAAGACAGAAGCTGTCAAACAAACCTACTTTCTTTTTATGAGGAAGTGAGTAATAAATTGGACAGAGGAATGGCTGTGGATATAGTATACTTGGACTTTGCAAAAGCGTTTTACACAGTTCCCCACATGCGGCTAATGTTTAAGTTAAGGTCAGTAGGTATAGAGTATTCAATCTGTAATTGGGTAGAAAACTGGCTTAAAGACCGTATTCAGAGAGTGATGATCAATTATTCGTATTCTGAATGGTCTGAGGTTGTTAGTGGTGTTCCCCAAGGTTCAGTGTTGGGCCCCTTACTGTTTAACCTATTTATAAATGATATAGAATTGGGGATTAAAAGTACTATTTCTGTGTTTGCAGATGACACCAAGTTATGTAGTGGAATACAGTCCTTACAGGATGTCTCCAACCTACAAGCAGATCTGAATGCACTGTGTGATTGGGCATCTTTTGGCAAATTAGGTTTAATGTTGATAAATGTAAAGTTCTGCACTTGGGGACTAAAACCTGCATGCGTCATACACTCTAGGGGGAGTATGTTTGGGGGAGTCAATGGTGGAGAAAGATCTGGGGGTTCTGGTAGATCACAGACTCAATAATAGCATGCAATGTCAAGCCGCAGTTTCTAAATCAAGCAAAATACTTTCTTGTATTAAGAGGGGTATAGACTCCAGAGATAGAGACATAATCCTGTCCCCGTACAAAGCATTAGTAACACCTCATCTGGAATATGCAGTTCAGTTTTGGGCACCAGTTCACAAAAAGGATGTTGTGGAATTGGAGAAAATGCAGCGAAGGGCGACCAAACTCATAAGAGGCATGGAGGAGCTCAGCTATGAAGAAAGATTAGCTGACCTGAATTTGTTCTCTCTGGAGAAGAGGCGATTAAGGGGGGACATGATCACCATGTATAAATACATAAATGGTCCATATAAAGAGCTTGGTGCCAAATTATTTACGCCAAGGTCACTGCAAAGGACAAGGGGGCACTCTTTGCGTCTGGAGGAAAAGAGGTTTAACCTTTGCATACGGAAAGGATTCTTCACAGTTAGAGCTGTGAAAATGTGGAATAGACTTCCCCAGGAGCCAGTTCTAGCTAGCTCGGTTAATTGTTTTAAAAAACATCTGGATGTATTCTTAAATGCACAGAATATTACTGGATATTGAGTTATTATAGGTATATTAGGCATCAGAGATTGTTGATCCAGGGAATATCCGATTGCCTTATGGGATCAGGAAGGAATTTTTTTCCCCTGTTGGAGCAAATTGAACCATGCTTTATAGGGTTTTTTTGCCTTCCTCTGTTTCAACAGTGGGTAATTGTGGGCATAGTGTTCGGTTTAGGCAGAAACTTCTACAGTTGCAGTACTTGCACGGCATTATCATTTTGACAGGCTACTGTAAGGTGGGAGCAGCAGGATAAGACAGGATAGATTACACATATTATGCAGTGTGTACTTTGATGAAGTTTTCATGTGTAGTATGCCCAATGTCAACCAACTGATTGATAAATTTGACAGTAACAGCATTCTTTAGACACACTAAGCACAAGTGATAAATAGTCAGTGTGGTACACTTCCAGGGAACACAGAAGGCCTATTTCCAGGAACGCACCAAGCACACTTAGAATACCGGTGGGGATCACAGTAAGTACAAGTGGTAAATTGGAGGGAGACAAACGTTTCATCTTGCTGTCCTTTTGCACTTACTCTACACTGTTAAGAGTGCAAAAAAATTACAATTTAGTCTTACATTTGGGTGAATTTAGCAATCTTCTAAGGACACACTAAGCTAATTTGTTACATTTGTAGGCACAATATAGGCACTTTGTGTAAATGGATAGCCAGTACTCTGCTGTCTTCACAAAAACTGGGTAATGGTTTGATATGTCAGTCTTTTTGCTATGTTATGTGAGTATTATTATGGTATGTTAATAAGGGATGGGCCGAACACCCCCGTGTTTGGTTCATATTCGAACACCCGAACGGCCCAAAAGTTTGAATACGAACTCGAACTTAATGCAAGTCAATGGGATCGAACTTTCGAAAATGATTGTCCCCTTTAAAAGGGCTTATATGCAAGTTATTGTCCATAAAAGGTGTATGGGGTTCCGGGTACTGCCCTGGGGGACAGGAATCAATGAACAAAAAAAAAAAAAGTTTTTAACCGCTTGAAGACCAGGTGTTTAGACCCCCCTTCCTGGCCAGCCATTTTTCAGTATTCAGCGCTGCGGTACTTTGACTGACATTTATTTCGTCATGCAACGCTGTACTGAAATAAATTTTATACCATTTTTTGGGGACAGATAGAGCTTTCTTTTGGTGGTAAACCCTTGACCCGAGCATAGGCCTGGCAGGGCCGGAAAGGGGGAGGGGGGAGCGAGCACCCCCCTTCCCACACCAGGCCACATGCCCTCAGCACGGGGACACCCTCCCCGTGCCGATAGGGACAAGGGCCTCGTCCCCACAACCCTGACCCAGTGGTTGTGGGGGTCTGCGGGCAAGGGGCTTATTTGCATCGGGGCACCCCTTTAATTAAGGGGTCACCCAGATGTCGCCCCCCTCCCTTGTGAATGAGTAAGGGGTACTTGTACCCCTACCCATTCACTAAAGGGTTAAATACAATAGTTATTAAAAAGTCAAGACTTTTGATAAAATCATTTAATTTAAAAAAAAAACATGTTTTTGACAAGTCTTTTATTTAAAAAAAAAAATGGATCCAACAATGTAATCCAGGGTCAATCACGGCGACAAAATAAAAAATAAAATAAAAAATAAATAGAAATAATTAAACACAAAAAAACGCCGTCCGCCATCCCGTCTGCTCCCTGCCGACTCCCGCCGCATAATGGCATTTTGACAGATGCCGGCAAAACATGAACAATTGGGCGGAGCTAGCGGTGACAGCTAGCTCCGTCCAATTGTGCAGTTTGCCGGCATCTGATTGGCGAGACATGATTGGGCAGAGTCATGACTTTGCCCAATCATGGCTCCAAATGAGTACTGAGCCCTGATTGGGCAAAGTCTTGCACCTAACGTATGGTCAGGTGCAAGTCTTTAACCAATTAGAGGTTCGGAGGGCTCTTTGCAGTATGGGACGTTGCACAGTCGAACAGACCGCGAACATCCCCCCCCGGCGAACGCTCGAACGGCCGATGTTCGATTCGAACCGGTGGACCATCCCTAATGTTAATAAAAGTTTGGAGAAAACCGCAGAGGGCCAGCCATCCATTTATATTATTATATGCTATACTTGTGGAAATGTTGGTCATGTTTCTGCATTTCCAGAAGTCTGATCTGGATGGTGGGGTGAGCAGCTCTATACTTTCTCTGCAAAGATTTGCCTCTATCCTGGCAACACAACGAGAACATTTGCCTTTCTTTGCTTCTCTTTTAGTCCCAGCCGGACTGGGACTAAAAATAGGCCCGGACATTTTAGAATGAGTCCAGTCCACGTGCTTTCATAAAGGCAGATATGTATCTTAAAAAATACTATGTCCTCAAAGCAAGTTGTATACACGCCAAACCAATAAATCCGTGTTTTGCGCAGGGGCCCTAGCTTGGCGTCCACACACTCGCTAAGAAAACACTGCTCCGCCATGCATTTGATATCTACTCCAATGGTTTAACCCCAGTGTCTATTTAAATCCGGGTCACGCTCCAATCGAGCATGACGCAGAAATCCAGACACTGAGACATGATGACAATATTACAATATACTAAAACACATCCTAGTAAAATTTCCACAACACCCCCACAGTCACACACTATTATTATACATTTATAAAGCTCTGACATATACTGCAGTGCTGTACAGAGAAGTCACATCAGCCAGTCACATCAGGCTCTCTACAGAGGAGCTTACACTCTAATGCAGAATACCATCAGCTATAGAGGACTAAAAATCCCAGCAATACATTATACAGCAATACAGAATAATAGTATATGAATTTGGTACCTACTCTGTGCTGCCGCTCTGCTCCGGGGTACCAGCCTGAAGTCTCAGGCAAAGGGTCTCAGGAGGGGAAAATAGGCAGCCGGTGGAAGCCCTGTAAGAAGGTGCCGCGTGGGAACCAAAAAAAATTAAATTGCCGAGGGCCAGAGCACTTGTAACGCAGAGGTCAGTGGTGTAATGCAGAGTACAGAGTTCAGCATTGCAACACAGTGCAGAGATCAGCGGTGTGATGCAGAGTACAGAGGACAGCAGTGTGACGCAAAGGGCAGAGGTCAGTGGTGTGCCGCAGAGTGCAGAGGTCAGCGGTGTGATGCAGAGGTCAGCAGTGTGATGCAGAGTGCAGAAGTCAGTGGTGTGACTTACAGTGCAGAGGTCAGCAGTGTGACTTAGAGTGAAGAGGTCAGTGGTGTGATGCAGAGGTCAGCTGTGTGACTTACAGTGCAGAGGTCATCGGTGTGACCTACAGTGCAGATGTCTACGGTGTGACCTACAGTGCAGAGGTCTACGGTGTGACCTACAGTGCAGAGGTCAACGGTGTAATCTACAGTGCAGAGGTCAACGATGTGATCTACAGTGCAGAGGTCAACGATGTGATCTACAGTGCAGAGGTCTACGATGTGATCTACAGTGCAGAGGTCTACGATGTGATCTACAGTGCAGAGGTCTACGGTGTGATCTACAGTGCAGAGGTCTACGGTGTGATCTACAGTGCAGAGCCAGCGGTGGGGGGGTTTCTAGTCTCAGGTGAAGCCTCCAGTCCAGCATGATGCCCAACTGCCTCTTTGTGCCCTCACTTCAGGACCCGCTCTTTCTCTGCCAATGGTAGCCCTTCCTCCTAGCCTATGGCAGCTGAAGTGGGTGGAGGAAGCTGCAGGTGGCCACCGAGGAGCCCGACTACTTAGCGTGCTTTCAGAAAGGCAGCCGGTGTTCTGTCAAACTCCAACTCATCTCCATCTCCAACGACCTGACTTACCTAGAAGTAAGAGGTTCGGCCGAGAAGGCTGTACTGTGGGCCACCCGTGGCATTTCCCTACACACATACTAGAGAGCAATACAGTATTAAAATGAACTAGGGTCAGACTGATCCAGCACGTTATTAATCTGAGTGCCCCACACAATATGGGCGCAAGCGGCGGCCATATTGAGTGGGCAATTTAGATTAATAATGTCCTGGATTAGTCTGACCCTAGTTCATTTTAATATTGATTAAAATCTGTAGTATGTGTATTTTTGAAATGCCGCGGGTGGCCCACGTGCAGTACAGCCTTCTCAGCCGAACCTCTTACTTTTAAGTAAGTCAGGTCGTTGGAGATCTCAGAAGTTGGAACTTTCGATAGAACTGCGATAGAGCTTTTCTCCTCCTGACGAGCTGCAGAGAGGATTGTGGCAGTATAGTGTCTGTGCTGATGTCCCCGCCAGTGGTGTATTCTGGTTTGTGGCTGCCCTAGGCAAGACAAAACTCGGGTGCCCCCCCCCCCACACTAAATTTACCCCACTCGGCTGTGGTCTCAGGTGTGTTCTGCAGGGTCTGTATTGGGCTCTGTGGGGTCTCAGGTGGACTGTGAAGGATCTCTGCTGGGCTCTGCAGGGTCTCAGGCTGCTAAGCCCATCTGAGACCCTGCAGAGCCCACCATAGACCCCGCAGAGCCCCACTGAGACCTGGTTGAGCCCTTAAAAGATCCTGCACAGCCCCTGATACCCCACAGTCTCAGGGGGCTGTGCAGGATCTGTGGTGGGCTCTGCCCACCATAGACCTCGCAGAGCTCACCACAGATCCTGCAAAGCCCCCTTGAGACCCAGCAAAGCCCCCCACAGATCCTGCAGAGACCCTGCAGGATCTCAGGGGGGCTCTGCAGAGCCCCCTATGGATTCTGCAAAGCCCCCAAGACCCAGAAAAGCCCCCCACAGATCCTGCAAGATCTGCAGGATCCCCTACGGATCCTGCAGAGCCCACCAAAGGGTATTGCACAGCACATCTGAGATTCTTTGGTGGGCTGTGCAGAATCTATGCTGGGCTCTGCCAGCACAGTCCTCCTACCTTGCACGGCCTGACCTCTTTGGAACGTGGACTCCTTGTCCTCGGTGTCCGACTGGACGGCTTCCTCATCCTCGGTGCCTGACACAGCCTCCTTATCATCTTCGCCGCCTGACTGGAGCTTTGGCGACGCCTCCTCCGTCGGTGTCTCTGCCCCTGCCTCTTCCATCTTCGCCCCCCGCCTCTTCCGTCTCGGGGGCCACTCGACAAATTTTTCTCTCATGGGGGCCGCTTGCCACATTTCATACTTTAAAATAAAATGTAACTATATCCAGTTTAAGTACTACAGACACTAATACACACTCACAATAAGGTCCTATTCATATCTACAGATTTAGGTGCGATTAGGGATTCCTGCATCAGAAACCTGCATTTTACTGCAGCAGAAATCATTAATCTGGTGTTTACAAGTGACAGCTGTCACCTATTCAAGTTAATGATCAGGTGACAGCAGCTCCATATAAACGCCTGCACACCGCATGTAATGGTATGTGATATGATTACATGCGGTTAGAAAACACTCTCCCCGGATGCACAATCGATGTGTCCAGGGAGTGTGATTGATTCCTAACCGAATGTAATCATATCACATACCATTGCATACAATTACATGCGGTGTGCAGGCGTTTAAATGCAACTGTTGTCACCTGATCATTACAGCTGCCACTTGTAAACGCCAATTTAGGGATTTCAGCTGCAGGAAAACGCAAGTTCTGATGCAGAAATCCCTAATTGCACCTAAAATACAAATGAATGTAGCCTAATAGTGTGAATGTAGCCTAATACACTTCTACTCCCCCTCCTCCACACATAAAAAAAAAAAATACAAGCCCTGTACTGGCCAAAAGGATCCGAGTGTCGGCACAGATTCAGCTACACGCAGGGCCGCTGTCAGGGGGGTACCGCCGATTCTCATGTAAGGGGCCCGGGCAGCCTTAGGGACCCGCCCGGGACACTTACATGAGTATCGGCCACCGGTGACAAGCAAGGAGGCCGGCCCACGCAGCGCAGGAGGAGACCGGCTGTAGCAGCGCCGTGCCCCAGCATTATCTATTACCATCGGAGCAGGCTGGGGCCCAGAGGGCTCTCCTTCGTGTGCGTTCCGCGCTCCCCCGACCCCGCTCCTCCCCGCCTAGTCACCTTCGTGTGCGTCCTGCGCTCCCCCGCTGAGACAGCACTTCACATACCCCTGCTAGGACTCTGCTCCGTCCACAGCCCTTACGAATGTAGCAGTACAGCCCCGGCAGCAGGTGGAGGAGAGAGAGCCGGGACGAACAGCAGCAGCCATGTGGCAGGAGGTAGGGAACCAAGAGCAGTGGCGGCAAGCAGCTATGCTGGGACACGAATCGGGGGTCTCGGGTTGCTTAGTGCAGAGTCCAGGGCATCACTAAGGGTTAGTTCACACCATAAGTAGTGCGTTCCGGTCCAAATCTGGTTCGGGTGCGGTGCGTTTAAAATGCTGCAAGCACTATTTTGATTGCACCAGAACGCACTGTAGGTACAATGTGCCTTGCGATCCCGTGCGGGCAATCACATTGCAGCCAGAGGGCGTGGCTACGGTGCCATGCACTTCAATGCCCTGCACGCCCCTTCCAGCCCAGCAAAAAAGTGAGCCAGATGCAATGCGGGCAGTGCGTTCTGGCCAGAATCGGACCGGAGCGCACTGCTCATGGTGTGAACTAACCCTAAGCCCTGCGTCCAGTAGACAGGTGCGATTCGTTTCGGAAAAATTCGTTTTCCGGACGAAATTTGTTAGCGGTCGTCTGTACGCATTTTCGTTTGTGGACGATTTCTCATTGCAGCAAAGTGACATTTAAAAAACAAATTTAATGTCACTTTGCTGCAATGAAATGAACGATACGAACATGAAACGGAAATTAACATTTGTACAGACTACCGCTACGAATTTCGTCCGAATCCCGAAAAACAAAATAACGCAAAATCCGAATCATAACAAGATGAAATAAAACAATTTTTTTGCAGGTGCACATGTCTAGCGTCCAGCGGGTCGCTAAGCTCTGCGTCCAGCGGGTCACAAAGCCCTGCGCCCAGGGGGTAATGTGACTGTGGGGGGGGG
>NW_017306500.1:1150914-1155250 GCF_000935625.1 Nanorana parkeri
GGAGTGTGCTGCTGGGTCCTCGAGGCTCAGGCCCGTGTGCTGCCCCATTATTTGCCTGGATATCTGTCTAATTAGCTGCACGGCCCGTCTGCTTGTCACTGCCCAGTGGCTGGGACAGCTCCACCATCACACCCCCGTCGCTATGCCAGTGTCAGTGTCGGGGCCCCTTCTTCCTTCCTGGGCGCCCCCTAAGTGTCCGCCACTTGCGACCGCTGCGACACTGGTAATACCGCCACGAATAGTAATGTTATCTCTGTTATTTACTTTATATATAAAACACTTCACACACTGCATGTGAATTATGAATTGGGCACTATGACTTTAAGGGGCTTACAAGCTCACAGAGAAAGACAGACACACACACACACAAACACACACACACACATACAAACATAGTGACATACACACACACATACAAACATAGTGACATTCACACGCATACAAACATAGTGACATTCACACGCATACAAACATAGTGACATACACACACATACAAACATAGTGACATACACAAAGCATAGAGACAAACAACAACACAATGGTACCTGCAGCTCGGGACCAGGAGGCAGTGAGGAGAGAGGAGAGAACGGCTCCTCCCACAGAGCAGAGAGTGGCCCCGAGGAGGTAGTGTGAGGCTTCATACAAGGCACATGGCAGGGGGGACAGCTAGAGACACAGTGTGGGATGAGCGGCACCGAAGTCAGCACAGTGGGCGGAGATAAGATCATGGCTGAGATCATTGCAAGTAGAAGTCCTGAGCCCCGTACGGACCGTTACATCTAACAATGTTTGCAGCTGTCTGTGCTAGGATTTTTCCGCCCCCTCCCACTGGCACCCTCAAGCGGCCGCTTGACTTGCCTTACACTAACGCCGGGCCTGTGTACACAATTCTTCTTCACAACTACCAGAACCAGCAATACCGACCTCTTATCGTGACTTCTCAGATGTTTTCAGTAAAAAGAATGCAGAGTCCCTCCCCCCTCATAGGCCTTATGATTGCTCAATAGATCTGTTACCTAACTGCAGGATTCCCTTAAGGAGAATCTACCCCCTTTCAGAACTGGAACTAGATCACCTCAAACTGTACCTCAAAGAAAATCTAAAAAAGGGGATAATTAGACCCTTTCTTTTCTCCAGCCGCAGCGTGCATGTTCTTCATGCGAAACAGGGATAAGTCTCTTCGCCCTATCATAGATAACGTTGTTATACAAGCTAAGGGCTAGGGGCATAGATGAATTAGTGGGCACGTGGATAGAAAACTGGCTAAAAGAACGTGTACAAAGAGTATCGATAAACTGCACCTTTTCAGACTGGGTTGCAGTCATGAGTGGCGTGCCCCAGGGTTCTGTGCTGGGCCCCATGCTTTTTAACCTGTTTATTAATTATATCGGGGACGGAGTGAGTAGTCATGTCTCAGTGTTTGCTGATGATACGAAAATTGGGAGGGTAATAGACACGGATTTAGACATTGTAACATTACAGGAGGACCTGGATAAACTCGGGGAATGTGCAACTGTATGACAGATGAAGTTCAATGTCGATAAATGCAAGGTAATGCACTTTGGAGTTAAAAATAGGCAAATGGACTATATATGTGTGTTGTGGAAATTTTATTAGGATGTGGTTTTAGTGTATTGTAATATTTTGTCATTAGTCTCTCAGTGTCTCGGTTTAAATAGGCGCTGGGGGGTTAAACCATTGGAGTAGATATCTTATGCGCGGCGGAGCAGTGTCTTCTTGGCGAATGTATGGACGCCGGCTGGGGCCCCCCGTGCAATGCATGGATTTATTGGCTTGCGTGGATACATTTGTTTGGAACGCAGTATATGAAAGGAACGTGCGTTTATTGTCCCTAGTGAGTCTGATCAACCGCTAGAGATAATGACGTTGCCTGTAATTACGCACGCATGAGGATCATAGTAACATTATGTGGCATTGATCACTGAGCAAAGGAGTGTGCTGCTGGGTCCTCGAGGCTCAGGCCCGTGTGCTGCCCCATTATTTGCCTGGATATCTGTCTAATTAGCTGCACGGCCCGTCTGCTTGTCACTGCCCAGTGGCTGGGACAGCTCCACCATCACACCCCCGTCGCTATGCCAGTGTCAGTGTCGGGGCCCCTTCTTCCTTCCTGGGCGCCCCCTAAGTGTCCGCCACTTGCGACCGCTGCGACACTGGTAATACCGCCACGAATAGTAATGTTATCTCTGTTATTTACTTTATATATAAAACACTTCACACACTGCATGTGAATTATGAATTGGGCACTATGACTTTAAGGGGCTTACAAGCTCACAGAGAAAGACAGACACACACACACACAAACACACACACACACATACAAACATAGTGACATACACACACACATACAAACATAGTGACATTCACACGCATACAAACATAGTGACATTCACACGCATACAAACATAGTGACATACACACACATACAAACATAGTGACATACACAAAGCATAGAGACAAACAACAACACAATGGTACCTGCAGCTCGGGACCAGGAGGCAGTGAGGAGAGAGGAGAGAACGGCTCCTCCCACAGAGCAGAGAGTGGCCCCGAGGAGGTAGTGTGAGGCTTCATACAAGGCACATGGCAGGGGGGACAGCTAGAGACACAGTGTGGGATGAGCGGCACCGAAGTCAGCACAGTGGGCGGAGATAAGATCATGGCTGAGATCATTGCAAGTAGAAGTCCTGAGCCCCGTACGGACCGTTACATCTAACAATGTTTGCAGCTGTCTGTGCTAGGATTTTTCCGCCCCCTCCCACTGGCACCCTCAAGCGGCCGCTTGACTTGCCTTACACTAACGCCGGGCCTGTGTACACAATTCTTCTTCACAACTACCAGAACCAGCAATACCGACCTCTTATCGTGACTTCTCAGATGTTTTCAGTAAAAAGAATGCAGAGTCCCTCCCCCCTCATAGGCCTTATGATTGCTCAATAGATCTGTTACCTAACTGCAGGATTCCCTTAAGGAGAATCTACCCCCTTTCAGAACTGGAACTAGATCACCTCAAACTGTACCTCAAAGAAAATCTAAAAAAGGGGATAATTAGACCCTTTCTTTTCTCCAGCCGCAGCGTGCATGTTCTTCATGCGAAACAGGGATAAGTCTCTTCGCCCTATCATAGATAACGTTGTTATACAAGCTAAGGGCTAGGGGCATAGATGAATTAGTGGGCACGTGGATAGAAAACTGGCTAAAAGAACGTGTACAAAGAGTATCGATAAACTGCACCTTTTCAGACTGGGTTGCAGTCATGAGTGGCGTGCCCCAGGGTTCTGTGCTGGGCCCCATGCTTTTTAACCTGTTTATTAATTATATCGGGGACGGAGTGAGTAGTCATGTCTCAGTGTTTGCTGATGATACGAAAATTGGGAGGGTAATAGACACGGATTTAGACATTGTAACATTACAGGAGGACCTGGATAAACTCGGGGAATGTGCAACTGTATGACAGATGAAGTTCAATGTCGATAAATGCAAGGTAATGCACTTTGGAGTTAAAAATAGGCAAATGGACTATATATGTGTGTTGTGGAAATTTTATTAGGATGTGGTTTTAGTGTATTGTAATATTTTGTCATTAGTCTCTCAGTGTCTCGGTTTAAATAGGCGCTGGGGGGTTAAACCATTGGAGTAGATATCTTATGCGCGGCGGAGCAGTGTCTTCTTGGCGAATGTATGGACGCCGGCTGGGGCCCCCCGTGCAATGCATGGATTTATTGGCTTGCGTGGATACATTTGTTTGGAACGCAGTATATGAAAGGAACGTGCGTTTATTGTCCCTAGTGAGTCTGATCAACCGCTAGAGATAATGACGTTGCCTGTAATTACGCACGCAAGGAGTGAGTAGTCATGTCTCAGTGTTTGCTGATGATACGAAAATTGGGAGGGTAATAGACACGGATTTAGACATTGTAACATTACAGGAGGACCTGGATAAACTCGGGGAATGTGCAACTGTATGACAGATGAAGTTCAATGTCGATAAATGCAAGGTAATGCACTTTGGAGTTAAAAATAGGCAAATGGACTATATATGTGTGTTGTGGAAATTTTATTAGGATGTGGTTTTAGTGTATTGTAATATTTTGTCATTAGTCTCTCAGTGTCTCGGTTTAAATAGGCGCTGGGGGGTTAAACCATTGGAGTAGATATCTTATGCGCGGCGGAGCAGTGTCTTCTTGGCGAATGTATGGACGCCGGCTGGGGCCCCCCGTGCAATGCATGGATTTATTGGCTTGCGTGGATACATTTGTTTGGAACGCAGTATATGAAAGGAACGTGCGTTTATTGTCCCTAGTGAGTCTGATCAACC
>NW_017306500.1:1157265-1180946 GCF_000935625.1 Nanorana parkeri
AGCTTGTGTAGCAAGCGTTTGTGTGGTACCGTATCAAAAGCCTTTGAGAAATCCAGATATACCACATCCACCGGCTTACCTCCGTCCATATCTCTACTTACCCCCTCATAAAAAATTAGCAAGTTAGTTAGGCAGGAACGGTCTTTCCTGAACCCATGCTGATTGTCATTAACTATCCCGTTTTCCTGAACAAATTCTACCAGATAATCCTTTATTATGCCCTCTAGCATTTTACAAACTACCGATGTTAGACTGACCGGCCTATAGTTCCCAGGTTGGCACCTTGCCCCCTTTTTGAATATTGGGACTACCGTAGCCCTCCGCCAATCACTTGGGATCCTACCAGTCATTAAGGAGTCCTTAAAAATGAGGATTAATGGTCTAGTTATAACCTGGCTTAATTCCTTAAGTACCTTGGGGTGCAGGTTATCCGGACCCACTGCTTTGTTTGCATTGAGCATTTTAAGTCTTTGTTGTATCCCGGTTTCTGTCAACCACTGTCTATGGAAAGCGATTTTTTTTTTTTTTTTTTTTACCTTCCTGTCTGACATCACTTCCTGTTGGGCAGGTATAAAACAATAAACATACCTGTTCTCAGGTCTCTAAGCATGGGATTATCAAGCAAGCAACACATGTCTCCTGACTCTACATGACTCTGAAGGGATACTTCCAGTCCTCGCACAAAAGAGCGTAGTACAACAGCGGAAATTCTTTGCGTTTGGAGCAGCTTAATGCGGCATGGATTTGTGCATTGAACCAAGTGAATTTCCATTTTTTGCCCGCTGTGTCAGAGAATTTCTGCCCGCTGAAAGGACATTTTCGCTCTTTTGCCAGGACTGGGTAAGTGCTTCTTTTGAGTTGTGTAGTTTGTGATGGATCTGAGTTAATTGCGCAGAGATTGTATGGTCAGATTGTGACGTGTGTGTGTGGTGAGAAGCTCAGTGTTAGGTTTTTGTGGTAAAAGTGTTTTAGGGGAAATCTATTTGTTTTTGGGCTGGAAGTCAGTTTGATGCGGTTTTGTCTTCTAGGCTCTAAAGCCTAGGTGTATTTCTCTGTGTTTGTACTGGATCTCAGAGCGGCCATCTTTGTTTTCCTTTGTGTAAGACCATGTGGACAGCGGCCATCTTTGTTTTCCTTTGTGTAAGACCATGTGGCCAGCGGCCATCTTTGTTTTCCCTTGTTTTGTTTTTGCATTGAGGACCGCATGGCTGTGCGGCCATCTTGTTTTTGTAGTGATTTTATTTGGTTTTAGTTTTAGAATGCAGCTTTAGTGCTATTGTTGCAGTTCTGAATTAAAATTTGTTTTTTGTTGGATTCGGTTTGGTGCTGCAGGTTTTTACAAGGAGTTCAGTTTTAGGCTGGTTCACTTTCAGCTGAGCCTGGTGTCTATGGAAAGCGATTTGTTTTGTTTTTTGCATCAAATGTCTGTTTTTGTGCAGGATAGTGATTTTGTCTTGTTGTAACTCTTATCATTGTGTGAACATTAGGGGCAGTTTAGTGGTGAAATTGTCAGAGTTACTGATTTTGCTTAATGCTTGAGTGTCTGTGGCTGTTATACTGAATTGTTTGGCATAGTTAATGGTGGTTATTACAGGTACTGCAGTGTAAAAGGGTGTTTTGTAGTTCTGTGCCAAAAGTATTGGGACAACAAGCCATAGAGTTTGATGACATTAATGCAGTATTACAATTCCTGCATCATGGAAGCCATTTTTAAGGAGGTAGCGAAAGTGGAACGCACAGCGGCCATTGTTGAAGCCATGCAAGCGTCTTCTGACCCGTGGGTGCAAGCACAGAGTTGTGTAACACATGATTGCTTCCAAACAGTGGCACAAACGAAAGGCAAAATATGCCCTGATTTTTGCTGCTGGTTGGATAGCAGATAAATATCAGGAGTCTTGTAGGCTGAAGCTGAGTTTGAAAGGACAGGTAGAAGATTTAAAACTTGAAATTGGGAGATTGAGAACTCTTGTCCAGCACACTGCTGAAGCTAACACTGAGTATGAACGCACTGTGACTGAGCTGCGCAAGGAAAATTAACGGTTGTCTGAAAGCGTAATGGAAGCGCAGGCCGAGCATTCTCAGGGTTTGGTCCAGATAGACATTGAAACAACTGTTAGAGAGTCATAGTGCGATTATGACTGCAGCTAATGTTTCTGAGAATTCTGGGTCAGATTCTGAAACTGACTCGGGGATGGAGATGGACGATGTAACGGTGATTAGAAGTATTAAGGCAGTGGCAGAGGTTACCTCAGATGAGTCTGTGGTGAGTCCGCAGCAGGGTAAGTCGGCATGTGCTCAGAGGGTCCGTGCGGGGAGGCAAGCTAAGCGTTGTTTCGCATGCCAAAGAATTGGGCACATTGCTAGGTACTGCGTGGTAACTCATGGCAACACACACAGGGATGCGAAGTCTCCCAGAACCACACCGAGGAGTCAAGTGGTTTATTACCCCACCTTGGTGAACGGCCCCAGATATGGTTCTTTGCAAAGGCATAGAAGCCAGGGACAGCCGGGGCCTTGGACTCATGGAGCAGATTTTAAAGCCCGATATGAACTGTTGAAATGGGAAAATGTTAAGCTTAGGAAAGAACGAGATCAGTTCTGGGAACAGATCAGAGTTTCAAATTTTGTGTACCAGAGAAGGGGATGAAGAAATGTTGTTAAGATCTTTCTAAACCATTTTACTGTTTGTATTTTACAGGAAAAAATGGAGGACCGAAATTAACTAACTTTTCTTCCCTAGAAACTTGTATTGGGGACTTTTTGTAATGTTAAATCTTTCTTCTGGTAAAATTAATCTAACATTGGCTTGAGACTGGGAAAATTAGCATATCAATCCCGGAGTGGAAAGAAACTGTCCTAGCATTGTTTACAGTTTCAGGCGAACCCACCAAGACAGTGATATGTTAATGAGACGATTGTTCGATTGCAGGGTGGGTGTTCCAAAGGCAATACGTTTTTTATTCTTTTCTGTTTTTGTATTGAGTTTCAGTTTTAAGGGAAATTCTTACTTTTTGCTGTGTGTGTGTGTATATATATATTGTAAATTTTGAATGTTTGGGCGTTTTTTTTGTTTCTGGAGAGGGCTATTCATGCCCCCTCCGCCATTGTTTGGGGTTTTACAACATGAGCTACAGTATCACATTACTGTTTGGTTTTGAGGTAGAAAAGAAATGATTTGGTTTTAAAAGTTTCTTTTTATATTTACTTTCCTGAGGCGGATTGCGCAAGCGAGAGTAACACACTTTTTGTTTAGGGTTGCTTTGCGCAGCGAGTAGTCAATTTTAATCGGGAGTTTTATCGTGTGACTACTGAAATTGCTTTGTAGAGAAAGCGGGCGTAAATGTGCTGTGCAGTTTAGTCTGGCGACGCAGTGTAGGGGTCATATAGCGGATATGGTTGCGTATGCATACACTGAGGGGTAGAAACATAATTCGGAGGGGTGATCTGTGGTTGTTGCATAGTTATATTACAGTGTAAAAGAGTGGTACTCCATGGGTCTGTGCCAAACGTGATGGGTACAACAAGCCATAGAGTTACACATCGCCTCAATTAGGGTTTCTAGTTGGGGGACTATAGGAGTTGTAGTCCGCCAATGCACCACAGAAAAAAGCCACCAGGTGGTGCTCTCCTAAATTCGGTGCACAGGTTTCCCTGGATGCAGGGTAAGACTAGAGTCGATTAATTGCCATGGGCAATGGGCCGTCCATGCAAGGGAAGGAAAGCGAGGCTTCCCACAGTCAGACGGCAGCACAAGTACATGAAGTCTAGTTTTGGGGGTTTAGGCCATGAAACCTCTTAAAGAATGGTATAAGATAGTCCGAGGGTACCGCGTGGGGTATGCCTCTGGAAGGGACTTTTGATGCCTGGAAATGGGAGAAACCGAGTTAGACCCAGGCCGCAGGCATCATGGACTTTAGATGCAGATCAGTTATGGCTTCAGAAGTCTGTAATGGTAAATCGGCAGCGCATACAGAAGGTGGTTCAAGTCAGGAGGGACCGCATTATGTAGACCTGGTCCGAGGGGGATAGCCGCACGAGACGCCCTGAAGACCAACCCATGGACCAGATGCAGAGGATTCCGAAGCGAATGCAACCCC
This sequence comes from Nanorana parkeri, assembly GCF_000935625.1. Lineage (NCBI taxonomy): Eukaryota > Metazoa > Chordata > Amphibia > Anura > Dicroglossidae > Nanorana > Nanorana parkeri. Next base: position 1,161,363 of record NW_017306500.1, read on the forward strand.
CACCTCCTCTGAGTCACCTCCCGAAGAGCAGAACCTACATGTCAAGATTCGTTGTCAAGGCCAAAAGTCTTCTTGCCAAGAATTGCGGGAAAAACATTGACTTTGCGTTATTTTCCATCGTCTGTTTTGCATTTATGGATTCAGGATTTTTCCGGATACAAGAGGGACTGTTTTTCCAAAGAAGATTGAGATTCATCGAGGGACACTGAGGAGCATATGACAAAGAGGAGGGACTGTTGTGGAAATTTTATTAGGATGTGTTTTTAGTGTATTGTAATATTTTGTCATTAGTCTCTCAGTGTCTCGGTTTAAATAGGCACTGGGGTTAAACCATTGGAGTAGATATCTTATGCGCGGCGGAGCAGTGTCTTCTTGGCGAATGTATGGACGCCGGCTGGGGCCCCTCGTGCAATGCATGGATTTATTGGCTTGCGTGGATACATTTGTTTGGAACGCAGTATATAAAAGGAACGTGCATTTATTGTCCCTAGTGAGTCTGATCAACCGCTGGAGATAATGAACGCGCATGAGAATCACAGTAACGTTATGTGGCATTGATCACTGAGCCGCGCTGGATAAAGTCACTCCGGTGGTAATAGATTATTGTATTATCTATTGAAGTGATTGTTAACCACTTCCTGGTTTGCTGGTTGTTGAAATCATCTGCTGGTTTGCTATCACTTCCTGTCTCGCTGTTTGAGACATCCCTTCCTGTCTGACATCATTTCCTGTTGGGAGCTATAAAACAATAAACAAAGCCTGTGCTCGGGCCTCTAAGCATGGGATAATCAAGCAAGCAACACACGTCTCCTGACTCTACATGACTCTGAAGGGGATACTTCCAGTCCTTGCACAAAAGAGCGTAGTACAACGGGGGAAATTCTTTGCGTTTGGCGCAGCTTAATGCGGCATGGATTTGTGCGTTGAACCAAGTGAATTTCCATAACAGTGTGCCACTAGGGAAGTAGGAAACAGAAGGATTTGGGGTTAATCATAGACCGCAGATTGAAGAACAGCTCGCAGTGCCAGACTGCTGTAAACAAAGCAAGCAGAGTCCTGTCTTGCATTAAGAAGGGAATGTATTGCAGGGACAAGTCTATAATTTTGCCACTTTACAGATCACTGGTTAGGCCACATCTGGAGTATGCGGTCCAGTTTTGGTCTCCGATACTCAGAAAAGATGTCCTTGAGCTGGAGAGAGTCCAGCGGAGGGCAACCAAACTCATTAAGGGGTTTGAAGACCTGAACTTAAAATTAAATATGTTCTCTTTGGAGATTAAGGGGGGACATGATTTTCTTGTATGAACTGTTCAACGCCGATAGCAACATTATTAACAAACTGTTCACGATTAGCTCCGTAACAAAGACCAGAGGGCACCACCACAAATTGGTAGAAAAAAAAATTCTACACACGGGGCGCAGGGGGTTCTTCACAGTTAGAGCGGTTAGGGTCTGGAACTCACTGCCACAGGAAGTGATTTCATCTAAGAGTGTGGAATCATTCAAGAAACTCCTGGATGATTACCTTGGAGACCATAACATTCAGGGGTACAAGTACTCTTAAGAGCAAAATCACACATGGACTCATACACGCACACACCTGCTCAAACATAAATGCATACACGCAATAGGTTGGACTTGATGGATTTATGTCTTTATTCAACCTCAAATACTATAACTATTACTATGTAAATAGCAGATAACTAAACCGGGTCACCATTAAGAGCAGATACCCACTACCACTGATCCCTGAATTATTAGAGAGGTTGCAGCGTGCTAAAGTATTTAACAAACTAGATCACAAAGGGGCGTATAACCTCATTCGTATCCGGACAGGCGATGAATGGAAGACCGCCTTTCGGACCAGATACGGATTGTATGAGTATCTAGTGATGCCGTTTGGGCTTTGCAATGCTCCAGCAACGTTCCAGTATTTCATAAACAATATTTTCCGTGACTTGCTGGATGTGTGCATTATGATCTACTTGGACGACATCCTTATATACTCAAATAACCTGAGAACATTGCAAACATGTCAGGTGGGTGCTGGCCAGACTAAGAATACATATTCTCTATGCCAAATTGGAGAAATGCATTTTCGAGGTCCCCTCCATCTCATTCTTGGGGTACATCGTATCGAGAAATGGCATCCAGATGGATCAGAGCAAAATAGAGTGTATCCTACATTGGCCAACTCCCCACACAAGGAAGGCGGTACAACGCTTTTTAGGGTTCGCAAACTTCTACCGAAAATTCATAAGAAACTTCTCATCCATAGCAAAACCTCTTAACTCAATTAACAAGATCCACCTTCAAATTCTTATGGAACCCCCAGGCTCAGCAAGCTTTTGATGATCTAAAAGACCGTTTCACCAGAGCACCTATCCTTAGATTACCTGACCCTCAGTTAGAGTACACCCTTGAGGTCGATGCTTCCCATCTGACGATTGGAGCTGTTCTGTCTCAAAAAGAATCCGCCCTACACCCATTGTACCCAGTAGCTTTTTACTCTCGTTCTTTAACAAATGCCAAAATGAACTATTCCATTGGGAGAAGGAGTTACTAGCCATCAAGGCCGCCTTGGAAAATTGGAGGCATCTCCTGGAAGGTTCCACATTACCAATTGTCATCTACACGGACCATCAAAACCTCCAATATATTCAGAAAAGTAAAACATTGTCATCCTGACAAGTACGATGGGCCTTCTTTTTCGACCGATTCAATTTCATCATCACGTATAGGCCAGGTACAAGAAATGGCAAGGCAGACTGTCTGTCCAGGAAGGATGAACCACCCCATTTCTTGCCACCACCTACTTGCATTATTCCTCCAGGAAAGATCATTAAAACCACCTTCTCATTAAAAGGAACAGATAAAAGAAGCCCTCGAAATGGAACCACGACCTCCTCACTTACAGAAGGGTTCTTGTACAAAGATAACAAATTATATGTACCTGCCTCTCTCCAGTGCCAAATTCTTAAAAGTTCACATGACGCCCTCTTGGCGGGACACCCTGGGATCCAAAGAACCTTTCAATTGGTCCGCCCCCACTTCTGGTGGCCTCAGATGAAGAAGACAGTCCACAGTTATGTTAATTCATGTGAGACCTGTGCCCGTGCCAAACATGTTGCCAAACCACCTTATGGTCTATTAGTTAATCTGCCCATTCCAGACAATCCCTGGCAGACCGTGTCACTTGATTTCATCGTGGATCTTCCTCCAGCTGATGGTTATAATACCATACTTGTGGCCGTTGATCTACTAACTAAAATGGCTCACTTTGTTCCACTCAAGAAATTGCCCACTTCCTCAGAAACGGCAGATGCCTTTACTACCAATATTCTCAAGTTACATGGAATTCCCAGGACCCTTATCTCTGATAGGGGCTCCCAGTTTGTCTCTAAGTTTTGGAGGGCCCTCTGTTTGAAGTTACGAATTGATCACCGGCTGTCAAGCGCTTACCACCCGCAAACCAATGGCCAGACTGAGAGGATCAATCGTTGCCTTGAACAGTACCCATCTGCAGGACGACTGGCATTCCCTACTTCCCTTAGCGTAGTTTTCCTACAACAATTCTCTTAGTTCCACTACAGGTCAGACCCCGTTCTACTCCAACTATGTGTTCCTTCCCTCCTTAATTCTCCCGCAAGTTCTTCCATCCAATAACCCTGCTACTGAGGACTACTTCCAGCGTCTCCAGCGGACCACTCAGTTCCTAAAGACAAACATTGCGAAAGCCCAACAGGAGGCAGAATTACTATTACGAGCTCAGAAGGAGAAAGTCCCCTCAATACAAAATTGGGGACCTGGTCTGGCTGTCTACCCGAAATCTGAACCTAAAGACGCCTTCTAAGAAGTTCAGCTCGTTGTTCATTGGACCTTTCCCAATACATTCCATCATAAATCAGTGTGCTGTTCATTTGATTCTGCCTCCAACCCTCAAGATTAACCCTACTTTTCATGTATCTCTGCTTAAACCCCATGTTTCCAGCCCTTTCCCAAATCGCAATCTGCCGCCGGCTCCTCCGGTTACGGTTGAAGGACAGGAGGAATACGAGGTTGAGGAAATTCTCGATTCCAGAAGACTTAGGGGTAAACTACAGTATCTCATACGCTGGAAGTCCTATGGTCCGCAGGAGGATTCCTGGGAGGACGCTACATCTGTGCACGCTCCCCTGCTTGTTCGCAGGTTCCACTTGCGCCATCCGTTGAAGCCTACAACCCACGGAGTGGGTCCTGTAATAGATCTGCTATACTTACCTCTCTGGCGTCTCGGACACAGAGGGTAGCTCCGCCGCCGGTCTGTCGACATCACGCCGCTCTGCCCTCCTCCTCCGCTTAAGCAGCAAGGGTTCACTTGTCTGGTGTTCCTGCAAAGAGTGCGGACGCCGGACAAATCTCCTGCAGACCCGCTCTACATCCTGAATGATAGGCTGTCCCCAGGGGACTCTCCTGAGCCTATATACCCTCCTAATCCTACTGGGACTTCTTCTGCTTCTCATCACAACACTGCTGCTATACTAGCCTCTACAGCCAGGATACAGACTCCAGGATTGCATTTGCCTGTGAACCAGTGTACTCCTAACAGGAAGTATTGTAAGCTGTTACTTGCTTATACAACTTTTGCTGTTATGTGAAGTGAACATTATAAAACCCCACCGTTTAACCTTGCAATACAAACTTGTGTGATAACTGCACTTGTGATGTGAAGTGAACATTACAAACACCACAGTTTAACCTTGCCATACAAACTTGTGTCAATACACAAATAATTTTTAGAGCGCTACTACTGTATAGGTAAACTCACGTTTGAGATGTCACAGGGACACAGGGACATCTCAAACGTGAGTTTACCTATACAGTAGTAACGCTCTAAAAATTATTTGTGTATTGTCGCTTCATACAGGGCTCCTCACCCTGTTCACCATAGAGCTTGCACACTGTCTTTTAACCATTTGTGCCCACATCCCCAGAAGTTGTTACTTCATGTAGTGCGCTTTCCATTTGTTACCATATTTTTTAGTTAGTACAAACTTGTGTGATAAATGCACTTGTTATGTGAAGTGAACATTTCAAGTACCGCCATTTGACCCATCCTTGCTTAAAATTATTGTTGAACTACCGTATGAAGTGAAGTGACTGTTTCTTAGACTTGCTGGAAGGAGATCCACAGCTGAGTTCCATCTCTGAACATAAGCGGTATTACACCTAGTCCCATTGCGCAATGTAAACGATTCACTCAATACTCCGTTGAGACGCACCTGGGCTGTGGGATTGGCATATTGGGCTGTAATGCAGCAATTCATATTAGGGCCAATACCCATATAATGCAGAATGGAGAAGAGATTTTCCCAGTCCACCCTATCAAAAGCTTTTTCAGCATCAGTTGACAAGAGGAGAGTGGGCTGGGAGTAGCGTCTCACATATGATATCAAAGAAATAGTCCTCAGAGAATTATCCCTCGCCTCCCTACCCGGTAAGAAGCCCATCTGGTCAAAATGTATCCAGCTCAGGATTAGCAGGATCAACCTATTTGCCAGGACTTTAGCATAAGGTTTAAAATTCAATAAAGAAATTAGTCTAACTGACACATGTGGTAGGGTCCTTACCGTGCTTTGGAATAACCGTAATATACGCATGTGTAGTGTCCCTACAAACATTTTCTCCCTTACCAATGTCATTAACACAAGCTGTCAAACGGGGTATCAGAACATCACTAAAAGTTCTATAATAAATAAGAGATAAACCGTCAGGCCCAGGCGATTCTGCAATGGCCATATGTGCCTAAGCCTTCTTAAATTCTTTCTCGGTAAGGTCGTCCTCCGGAGCCTGCAGCACAGGCTCGGGTAACATGGGTAGCTTCGTCGCACGTAAATAAGGAGAAATCTTCTCTTTTCTGTTCCCCAAATTGGCATGAGGAACCGGAGGCTACACATTATAAAGGGTACAATAAAAACCCCTAAATGCATCCAATACAGGTGAAACTCGAATAATTAGAATATCGTGCAAAAGTAATGGCAGTAATTTCTGCAAAAGAGGCCCAAACCAAGTACTGAGTACATATGCATGCTTGTACTTTTCAGAGGTCCGATATTGTTCTATGTACAATCCTTGTTTTATTGATTGCATGTAATATTCTACTTTTTCTGAGATTGTGGATTTGGGGTTCTTGGGGTTTTCATGAGCTGTAAGCCATAAGCCATCACAATTATGACAAATCACGGCTTGAACTATCTTGCTTTGCATGTAATGAGTCTATCTCATATATTAGTTTCACCTTTTAAGTTGCATTAGTGAAATAAATGAACTTTGCACGATATTCTAATTATTCGAGTTTCACCTGTATATCAGAGGTTGTATGTACCATTGCACCCGAGGACGACATCACCTTGAAAACAAAAGAGGCTACACATTTTCTTGGCTACAAGAGTCTTCTTGGCTTATTACCCCATTCGTAAAAACTGCGGGAAATAAGTGGAAAGTCTGGTCCTTAATGTCCAGCAAGGATTTCAGTTCTTCTCTTTTGAAGATCAATTGTGTTAAATGTGTCTGCATTAAAGATTGTTTATGGATTGTCTCAAGGGTATCAATTTCCGTGAACAACTTCTGCATTTGCCGCATTCTAGCCCTGTTATGGTGTGTACCTCAGGGTTAGAGTCCCATCCTCAGGGTTAAAGTCCCAGCCTGCTCACAAAGGGTTCCAGTATGGACACAAGTGCCCCAGCAGTGTCTCGGTAGACTGTATGCCACAGCTTAACACGCATAGCTATGTGTCCTGCGCTCCAAACACTCCTCCCAGACACCGACTGACTGGCTTCCTGTTCCCTTTTAAACACACTCTCTGGCTGGTGGGTTAACCCTTTCATTACCAGAACTGGCTGTAGTCAGGGATCGAGGCGCTGTCGCACCCAAAATCTCTCTCAGCCTCCGGATTCTGGGACCCATGTAAATTTAACAACTCTGAGAAGACTGCCTAGCAGTTTCCCTTACAAGTCCGACCCGGAACCCCTCACCCTGCTTGGCGAGAACCCTGAATACCAAAAGAGCAAAAAGTTTTCCTGGCACACTCACACGCTAGCATGTAAAAAAACTTGTCTCACACTAAGGTTAAAAACAGAGGTTTGGATACACATCTTCTGCAGAAAATGTGAAAGCCGCACAGCCGCGCCAAGGCACCTCTTATAGTGCGGTCTGTTTTGCTTAACCCTGAATACCAGGCGACCTTAACGGGACCACCTAAACAAGGGAGGGGTATATCGTCCATCCAGGACCCATTCCTGACGTCCTGTACAATCTATTAAATAAATAAACAATTGTGATGCACCATCTTTACCCCATTATTCCCCCTCTCCCCAGTGCTACATTAAAAAAATCCCCCCAAAACCCCCCCCCCCCCAAAAAAAACTCCTACCGCAAAGGGGGTAGGTCCCCTCTTCCATGTTACTGTTAAATTATATCGCTATCTTCCAAGACACCCATTAAATATTTCCCCCTCTATATAATAAATAAAAGGGTTGAAGGAGGAGAGAGAAAGAACCTCTCAGATCCCTCTTCCCCTCTATTGTCTACTGTATTTATCCATTTTATATCATGTGGTTGTTTTTCACCCCTTCATACATTCTTTCATGTTACACCAGGTGATTTTAACAAAAGAATCCCCACACTCCCCTCCCATCCCCCAAACCCCCTCCTTCCCAATATCCAACCCACATCTATCCCAATCCCAACTATCCCTCATGGGTGAATCAAAATAGGAAACTTCTTAAGGAATAAATTAACCTAAGGGAAGAAGATTATCCACTGCCTCTCTCCAGTTACTAGACATGTGCACAGGGCCGGATTTACACTCCCTGCCGCCCCATGGCCCTGTGTGATAGCAATTGGAGGTGACAGGTTCTCTTTATTGACCCTGTCACCTCCAAGACAGGAGTTCTAGCACAGCACTGTGCTAGAACTCCTGTGACAGAAGAGAGAGGAAGAGCACAGCTCTCCCCTCTCACTGTCTACACTGAGCAGCAGGGTTACTTTTAACCCTGCCGCTCTGCTCACTGCAGTGAGGAGAGACTCGGCGGTGGAGGACGGAGCCAGCAAGGAGAGAGGTAAGTGCAGGGGGAGGGGAGGATGGACCGGCCGGCGGCAGACTTTTTACATGTGATCACAATCGCCGAGATCACATGTAAACGAACAATTGGCTGCCTCACACTACATTTCGATTCGGAACAAAATGAATCGCACATGTCTATCAGTTACGCTACAAAAGAGCCTCCCAGGGAGTCCCAAGTCCTCCTACATGATGTAGAACGAGCCTGGACCCTGTTGTGATTGAGTGGTATAAAATTTAGTCCAAAGTATGCAAAGTATACTTTTTTCACAAAGTCTGTAATATTCTGCTGTTGCTTTAACACTGTATATTCACCACAGATGAAACAGAAACTGTCTGGCGAATTAATACACTTTCGCAGAGCCATAACATAACGGTTGAAGAATTACGAGCTAACACGAATTGCGATGAAAAAGTGTGAACAGCCTAGAGCCAAGAACCTGATGATGATTCGTGCACATTGTGGCATGCAGGAGAGAGCAGCTCTGTGTCTGTACACGAGACGTCACAGTGCTGGCCACGCCCCCTGCACTGACCGGAGCTGCTGCTATCTGCCCTGTGTCTCCCTCCCACTGGATTCTTCAGGAAAGATTAACCCCTTCTACCATTAGAAGAACAGACTTAAAACTTGCTTAGCTTATGTATATATTGCTGACCATCAGATTTACAGTGCTATTTTTTTTTACATAACTCGGACAAACCCTTTAAGGTTTTTTTTGACATTTTATATCTTAAATGCACTTATGTGAATTAATTAATAGTAATTTGGACTTTAAATTTGGTTAAAAACCCATAATATAAAAAAATACAACATTTTTTTTAAAAATTATATATTTGAAGACAATTTTGCATGTTGTGGCAAATCATGACATCTAGGAATTTTTTCAATATTTTATTTGTTTTCAGCACACCAAAATACATGGAAATTAGATAAAAATAATCAAACAGCTTTTTAGTCACAGACCTGTGTAATAAATAACTTAACAAACAGTATGAATTTAGTTCAGACACTTAATAATACACCCCAAACCAATTCCCTGAGTTCTTTGAGCTTATGGTGATTTCTTGCCACAATATATTAATATATCTCCCAATTATACTAATAAATCAAAATAATTTATTAATATACGAGTATAATCATATATTTCTGTACAAAACTTAAATTACTGGTGATTACAAATATACAATCAAAGAAATAAATGAAAAGTAATTATCAAAATATTCAAAAATAAAAATACCAAGACAACTTTAAGACAGTTTCTCACTTTCCGTGGCCATAGGAAAGAAAAGAGACGTATCTCAAAAGTAAAATACCCTTACAATCCTGACAAGTTCTGAAGACAATAGGCTTACTAGTCTAACAGGAACAACAACAAGCAAACAGGCTAGTATACCTACAATAGCAAACTAGTTACACACAAATCTGTACCCAATTTAACCATACACAATACAATCTCAGGAATAAAATAGAAAAAGATAGGGAACAAGTATCAGAATAATTCACCCTGCATACTGTTAATAAGAATTAACAAAAACACTAATAATACAATATAACTGCTATGATTTTAGAATATAGAAAATTCATATCCCACCAATCCTTCAAAAGAAAAATGTTCAGAGTCTTATTGGATGAGATGATGGCTCGTTTTAGGCAGCAAGGGGTTAAAGGTCTTAGTCATATATGGTCATATTGTCTGCACTCAGTTGAGTAAGCCTTGGATGAGTTTGATAATTTACTCAACCTTAGACAATAATCATAGGTGACATCAATCTTGAAACAATGGGGTGAATTAGCTGTCTTGGAGTTTTTATGTTTCTTGGTTAATTTTTCATATGGGGCCAAGATATCCTTAATCTGGGTCTTTCTTGTTTCATTACTTTTATTTACTGACCTTGAAGTTTAAGGGTCTTTCAGCATTGTCAATTTTGATCACACGGTTACTCAAATCTTAGACTTCATTTGCAATGTTTACCTCTTTGAATATAGTTGGTTAGTACAAAAGCTGGTTCCTCAAGGGTCTCTCCTGTATTGTTTGTTCATTGCTTAATTTGTACACAATAGGCTATTTTGGTTGATTAATTTATCTGTCCAGCACAGACTTCTTGCCCCTTGTTTTACAGTGCACAGAAAAGTTTGATTTAGTTTCTGTACAAGTCATAGTTCATTAGTTTTGGTAATTTTATATAGAAATACCTTGACATATTCCCCCTTTTTGATTGGCCTGTATGCTGGTACTATACAGGGGAATCAACTTATAGGCAGGGTATAGCCAATTATGGTTGTTGGTAACCTTTACTGATGAATCTCAAGACCAGCGGTATTTGTCCGTGCACTTGTCGCAATACTTTCGCCATGTGGATGGTTAAAAATCACCAACCACAATATTGATAGTCCAATAAAGATGATAATTATTATATCTGTTGGTGGATAATATGATCTGTTATCTCATAATCTGTAGTCCTGGTCAGGCAATGAGGCCGGCCTAGCCTGGCAAGCACCCCCACAGCCGAATACTCAAAATAATCCACACAGCGGATCCTCGGGACAGTCTTTTAGGTCAGTCTCTCCCTCTGGATTGATCTTTGTTGGTCGGGTATCTCGCTCAGGGTATCCGATCGTCATTTCTGATTCGGTCGATGGCAGTCAGGTTTCTGGCTCGGAACATCAAGTTGGGAGTAACTTTTCACTGGGAAATGGTTATGGTGGAGGAGTAAGAACGCCGGGTCCTCCGGGACGGTGTGATCAGTAAATTTCTCCGCAATGAGACGGACCTGTGTCCAGAAAGGTGTCAGGGATGGGCAGGACCAAAAGATGTTGAGCATATCCGCAGGGGAGGAGCCGCAGCGCCAGCAGATGTCTGGATTTTCCCGTGACATCTGATGAAGTCTATGAGGGGTCCTGTACCACCTCGTTAGGATTTTGTATCCCAGTTCCTGGTACTTATTGCAGATGGATGACTTCAGGGAGTGGTGTAACATCTGGGATCTTTCCTCCTGTGAGAACTGAATCCCCAGCTCCCCCTCCCAACGTTCAAGGAAACGGAGCGGGGTCTCCAGATCTGCAGACAGTACTAACTGGTAACATAGAGATAGTGTTTTAGCAATGGGTCCCGTGTCGGAGCAGGTTTGCTCAAAGAGTGAGAACGGTTTCGTATATGAGGTTGGTGGTGGGAGTGAAGAGAGAAAGTGTGACAGTTGATGCTGGCGCCAGGTGTCAAGACTTTCCAAATCGGGGTCTGTAGAGGTGTCCCTACGAACCTGCCAGCTAGGGCCGTGAAGGAAGTGAAGCGCTTGAAATTTGCCCCGTGCCAGAAGGCGGCGAGACGCGCCGTCCTCCATTCCAGGGGGAAAATCCGGAGTACCCAGGATCGGCCGCAAAGGAGACGGATCAGGGGATAGTTGTTTGTGCACGAAAGCCCATCGGGCCGCCCTCCAGGTGGGACCTATAGTCGGGTGTGTTCTAAGTGTTTTGGGTAATTGCCCATCGTACCACGGTAGACCTGGTAGGGAAATCTTGGTTACTGATTGATCCACCTGTATCCAGGGCTTGGTGGCGCTATGACGGCACCAATCAAGAACCCTGGCCAAGTGCGAGGCTATGTAGTATAAATGGAAGTCGGGGAGGGCTAGCCCTCCCTTGGCTTTGGGACGTCGCAGAGTCGCCATTTTGATTTGTGGAGCCTTGCCGGCCCAGATAAATTTGGTCACCACTGCCTGCAAGGAGCGAAAAAAGGAGCGCGGAACCATAATCGGGAGGGCTTGGGAAGGATATAGGAAACGTGGGAGGATATTTTGTTTGATGACATTACAGCGCCCTGTCCAAGAAAATGTAGAGCGGGCCCATCCTTGAATGTCTGACTTGACCTTTTGTAATAGTGGGGGAAAGTTGAGGTTGTAAGTGTCCGACAGGTTTCGGGGAAGCATTACACCCAGATATTTGAGTGATGTGGAGGACCACTGATAGGGAAAGTTCTGTTGTAGGCGCGTTAGTGATTGGGGGGGAATAGTCAAATTTAGGGCTTCCGACTTCTGGGTGTTAATGTGGTAGTTCGATAGCTCGCCGTATCGCTGTAGGGCCTGGAGTAGACTAGGTATGGTTGTGTCCGGTGTCGAAATGAAAAACAGGAGGTCATCCGCATATGCTGCTATTTTATGGGCCTGGCCTCCCACCGCAATACCATGGATATCAGGGTGTGCTCTAATGGTGCGGAGCAGAGGTTCAAGAGTCAAGATAAATATGAGGGGTGAGAGTGGGCAGCCCTGTCTGGTGCCGTTAAATATGGTAAACGCTGATGAGTGTCCCGTTAACGCAGACCCTGGCTGTCGGGTGGGAATATAATGCCAGTATCCACGATAGCATGCTCTGGCCCAGCCCAATGTGTTCCAGAGTGAGACGCAGAAAAGACCAGTCGACCCTGTTGAACGCCTTCTCGGCATCCGTGGACAAAATAAGGCTAGGGATGGACTTCGACATGGCCGAGTAAATGATGTTGAGGGCGCGGGTGGTGTTGTCGCGGGCCTCTTTGGATGGGACGAAACCCGTCTGGTCTGAGTGAATCAGAGCTGGGATGTGGGGGAGTAGTCTCATGGATAGGACCTTCGCCAGCAATTTAGTATCCACATTCAGCAGGGATATCGGGCGGTAGCTGGGGCATAGCGTTGGGTCTTTGTCGGGTTTGGGAATAACTACCACATGGGCCGATAAGGCATCCCTCGGGAGGGGGTTGCCCTCTCGCACTGAATTCCATGCCGCAAGCATAGGGGAAGACAACAAAGCGGGAAACGTTTTGTAATACTGGAGGGTAAATCCATCTGGGCCCGGAGCTTTGCCAGTGTTCGATTGTTTGAGGGCGGTCTCCAGCTCCATTGCCGAGATCGGCTCCTCCAGAGAAGCTCGGGTCTCAGCGGCATGGCAGAGGCCTCCATATATGCTCGGATGCGTCTTTGTCGGTTAGTCTTAGGGATTGTGCAGTCTGGGGGCCCGGGAGATTATAGAGAGTAGAGTAGTAATCCCTAAACGCGGCGGAGATGTCATCTGTCAGGTGATACACTCCGCCGTTGGGGGATTTGAACACTGGTACATAGGTCCGGGAACGCTGTTGGCGGAGTGCCTGCGCCAAAGAGCGGCTGCACTGGTTGCCATATTCATAGATGTGCCTGCGACACTTGGAAAGCGTGGCTTTGGCCCTGTCTAGGTATGTATTTCGTAAGGAATCCCGTAGAGTACGTAGTTGGGACAGTAGGGTCGGGTCCTGGCGTCGTTTGTATAAGAGTTCGACCTCGTGGATCTGTGAAAGGAGATTGGATTGAAGTCTTAACCCTTGTTGCTTTTGTCTGGCTCCTAATTTAATCAGGGTGCCTCTTATGTAAGTCTTGTGGGCCTCCCAGATAGTGTAAGGCAAGCAGTCCGGAGTGGAGTTGAGTTCAAAGTAGGTACGCAGGTCATGCTCTATCTCCGGGACTAACCCCGGGTCCTGTATTAGTGTCTCATTCACTCTCCAGTGCCACCCTCTGGATACCCGAGGGGACAATTTCAGCGTGAGGAGGATCGGGGCGTGGTCCGAGTACGTAATGTTCCCTATCCCCGAGTGTGCGACCAGAGGCAGGTTGCTGTGGTGTACTAGGAAAAAATCAATGCGTGTATAGGTGTCGTGGACTGAGGAGTGAAAGGCGGTTGGGTGGTGTATACGCCATACATCCGTCAACTGGTGGGTGTGCAGGCATCTCTTCAGGCGTCGCAGTGTTGTAAAGGGCAGGTGTGACGTCTGGTTGGTTGAGTCCACCTCTGGGGCCAAGTGGAAGTTGAAGTCGCCCCCCACCACCAGGACCCCCCCTCTCTAAAGTCATCCATCCGCAACAGCACCCGTTCCAGGAAGGTCACTTGGCCCTGATTCGGGGCATAAACATTAACTAGGGTGACCTTCTGATCTCCCAGCGTGCCCTTGACCATGAGTAGGCGGCCCTCATCCCCTGCGGACATCCCCTCCAACTGCCACGGCACCGAGCGGTTAATCAGGATGCTCACACCTCTGGATTTTTTGTCCGGGGAGTAGCTATGATACGACACCGGGTAATGGCAATCTCGGAACGAGGGAGCCCTGCCCTCGGCGAAGTGTGTCTCCTGGAAGAAACCCACCTATATTTTCTGGCTGTGTAGATCTGTGAGCACCATCCTCCTTTTTCCGGGCACGTTTAGGCCCCTAACATTCAGAGATAAGATTTTGAGATTAGCCATGCCTGACGTCCTAGTGAGGAACACAGAATGGATGGGAGGGAAGGAGGGTGTCAGAGGAGGGGAGAGGGACAACAACACGGACAGAAACGGGAGGAGTAGGAATGTACTGACAGGTAGAGGTAGGTAGGGTGGGATCAAGGGGACAAAAGTCCCTTGAGTGGAATTAACTAACAGGTGAACCTAGGTTCACAGTGCCTGTGGCCCACTAGGCGCTGCAGGAACAATCTAATGGGGGAACTAGTCTGAGCAAGGAGGAGCCGAGCTCCGTGGGTCAATAAATTGAGATAAAACCTAAACAAAACAAATATAATAATAAAAAACCAAGGCACAATCAGGCACAATGGGAGGAGGTATCTGCCCCGGGGGGCTGGACAGCCGGGAGGGAAAAGGAGGAGCGTGGACCGCGCCACCAGATTGTGGAGACTGAGCGATGGGGGGAGGCGGTCCCAGGGGTCCCCTGCGGGACTACTTCGACCCTGGAACCGCGTGACTCCATCGCTCCTGCCCCTCCCCAGCTCGTCCCCCGTGACTAGCGTAGGTGGCGAACACAATCAGGGGGAGAAACTGCACCCAACTTTTAAACAACATAACATTGCAAACATCGATCAACATTACTGCAGAGACTGTAATAATAATAAGGAGTGTAAGGGGGAACCGAAATGCAGATGGTAGGACCCCTGGGAAAGTGGAGCTACATCCCCCCCTAGTGCCCTAGCCCCCACACTCCATCCGCTGAGACAGAGCGGGCTGGGAGAGTCATGTCCGACCCTTGTGTGGCAGACGACAGTGAGACAGGGACCCCGAAGGGATCTGCGTACAAAGGATACAGGCCGGTTGCTGTGAAGCCGGGGGTCAGGAGCCTGCTAATATCAGATAGATCCCAAAGGAGACCCCCAGACCGTCCTTTAGATGAATCAGCGGTATGGATCTAAAATGTCACCTTAACGTCCAGAAGGTCCCGAGTGTCTCGGCTGTGTCAGGAGGCGGGAAATCCAGTTGTCCCTGCAGTGTGTGTCGGTGGGTCAGTCTCAATGTTCTGTAATGCCCTTCTCATCCAGGGAAATCAAATATAGCCATAACAGTATCAAGGCTCAACGGGTCCGTGCGGTTCCGCGGGGCATCGGTTGGGTGAAGCAGCAGAGGAATCCCGGCGGGCCCGCCGGATCCGTCTAGGTTTCTGGTTCGTCGGCTGCTCGTCCGATAGATAGGCCATCCAGTCCGGGAGGTGTATCACGGGCATCTGGAGCAGGTCACATAGGGCTGGTACATCATCAAGCGAGCGGATTGTAAATGAGGCGCCTTCCTTATGGACATGTAGGCGGATAGGATAACCCCACCTATTGGAGGATCGCTGAGAGGAGAGGGCGCAACATAGCCCGGCCTCTCAGTGTGTTGCGGGACAGGTCCGGCAGTATGTGTAGGCCCGCCCCGTCGAGTTCCACAGGCCACTTCAGCCATGCTTGGCGAAGTATGTCCTCCTTCATGGGGTAGCTCTGAAGACGGCATACAACGTCCCTCGGACGGGTCACGTCCGTGGAGGGAGGGCCGAGGGTGCGGTGCACTCTGTCAAGTAGGATGGCCTCTGGGGCTATGTCCAGGAGTAGGGAGCCGAAAACCGCTTGCACAGTGGGCCGGAGGTCAGAAGGAGAGGTCGCCTCTGGTAGGCCTCGGATCCGCACGTTCTGCCGTCAGTTGCGGTCTTCTAGGTCCTCCATACGTAGCTGAAGCATCGCAAGTTGGGGCTGCTGCCTCTCCAGTTCCCGTACCCGGGCATCAATCTGCGCACAGGTGGTGGACACCGAAGCCACCTCTGTGGAGACCTCTTGTACCTCCTGCCTCGCATTACGCAGGTCTCGTTGGGGCGCCACTTCCACGCAGGTGACCAGGGCCGCAATGTCCTCCTTGGTCGGCAGGTATTTCAGTAAGGCCCGGAATTGTGGGAGATTAGCAATAATAACAGGGTGTCTAAGTTCCTTATTACCTATATTAAGTTTAAGCCAAGCAGTACCCATGACTTGCAGTGGCTTTTCATCTACCCCTACTAGTGAGCAATCAAAACTCCTAAGTTTTGGTTTGTTGGGCATTAAATTGATTAATTGATTAAAATGTTCCTGTGACAGAATAGTAGCCTGGGATCCCGTGTCAATAAGACCTAAAACGGGGTGATTACTGGTATCCTGTACCCTCACCGTGGTATAAAGTCTTCCATCAGATTCAGTCAACTCACACATGAAATTAGCATGGTTGAAGATCTGTGGACCTTTCAATAAGTTACAATTGGCATTTATCTCACCGCAGGTCGCAGATTCCTTGCACTTATTATTCGCTCTGGATGGCAGGTTGGACTCCCTTAAGACAGAAGCACAATGAGTAGGGGGCATCCCGTCCAACCGGTCAGTTACGATACTTCCCGTTGGCTCAGCTATATTAGAGGGGTTAGATGGGCATTGAAGGACAGAAGAAGGGTTAATAAACAACTGATCCCCCCTGGCCCTATGACTGAGATCTCCATGTATGGGCATGTCAGGGGTAGGATGCGCGCCTCCGGTCGTCGCATTCAGTGTTTCCCCCTGCTGGAGTAATGTTTGGAGTTTTATGGATTTTGTGACCCCTAGTTGGTCACAGGAGTTGCCCCTAAAAAAGACGGGTTGGAAAAGTGGTTATTCACAAATCGTGTCATTTGTTCAAACATTTGTTTTATCTGCGTTTCGACCCGTTCAATTCGCCGGTTGATTGAACTTTGGGGATTAGTCCCCTCTTGTTGGACCCAGTTAGGTTCAGGACGGGACTGGTTAGATGCATCAGCCTCATAACCACTGTTCCGGCCCTGCTGCTGTGGTCTTTCCCCATGTCGTTCCCTGGGATCTTGGGGAGCTGTATGAACCTCGTGTCTTCTTATGTGCTCCTGATGGGGAGGTGATCTATGGCCATCAAGGTTTCCATTATAATTAGGGTTTCTTCTGAAATTTGTATCTCTATTAAAGTTGGGGTTTCTGTTAAAGTGAGGGTACCTACGGAAGTTGGGGTCTCTGTTAGCATTGGGGTGTTGATTATTTGGGGACCTCTGGGTATATTCCCTCTAATCATTTCTATGTCTTGGGGGTCCTTTCATTCCCATTACTGTAATTATATGGCCCCTGTTGTTCCCTCATCATCTGATGGGGAGCGACTCCGGGGGGTCCAATTGGCCTCCCACCGCGAACTGCCTCTGCATAAGATCTCCTCTCTGTTTGTAACTCGAGAGGTTGTGGGGGCACGGTAGTGGCTGCTACTATTTTGGGGCTAGGCTTGGCTTCTCTTTTTATCCCGCTTTTACTAGATTGCTGGATTGAGTAGAGATGGTCACTCTCTCTTACTAACCCATCCAGGGAACATCCCTTTTTAAAATCTTTTGCAAGTCCCAATTTTATGTAAGCAGGTAATGCTTCATAAAATAGGGTCTTGAATTCGGGCTGATTTGGATCGGGGTTTCTCTCAGCCAGAAAATAGGCATTTTTCAATACGGCCAGAAATTCTGTGGGGCTCGGATTATGGCCAAATTTTAAATTGCAGGCCGCAGCCTTGGCTGAGGTGATGGTTTTTTATGGTCCAAATTCCATTTGGGGATCCTTTTTTAGAAAGAACGGGAATGGTTTCTTTTAAAAATCTGATAATTTTGGGGGTGTCATATCTTTTGACTGAGGCCCTGCAACTTCTTTCCGGCTCATATAACATCCTGTCCATTTCCCCCTCTGTACACTCTGGGGAGTATCTTTGAAGCCTAGGAGATAACCTGTATTCTGACCCTGCATCGCTGTGACTCACCTTTATTTCCCGCTGATATGGGTATTTCCATCCTCCGATTCCCTGTTCATCTAAGTTACCTTGGCTCATGGATTTAGTGTTTAACCGGTACGTTAATTTCCCTATCTGTTCCTCCAGTGCTTTCTGCTCTGTTCTGAGGATCTCAATCTCTGGGGTTTTTTCTTTATCCCTTGGAGCAGAATTTGCTTCAACAAGGGTTTTCCTTTCTTGTTTATAATATTCCACTTCCTGTTACTTTAGTGGCCACCCCCCTTAACCACACCTATTTTTCCCTATATCCGCACCATTTAAAGACTCCTATTTTGTTAAGCCGCAAAGAAACATATTAAAAAGTATGATACAAATAAAACTTTTATTCAAAGGTATTAAACTTGTCGGCACAATATAAGTATTCTTATCAAATAAAAAAACAGAAGGTAAACAATAAATGTCAAACTACAATAGAGTCTGTCATGCCGAAGCTCAGCTGTGAGGGGGAGAGAAGCCGCCCCCAGGACGAGCTGTGTCGGTTGCACGGCACCCTTGTTGTCATGGCGACCTGTGCGGCCGCACAGCTCGCACACCCCTAAGGCCGACCCCGACAGGCCCCATGCTGGTCAGTCCGCCCCTGGCATTAACCATATTTCATGTTATCTGTATTCAGTTTTGCATTAGCATTAGTGGGAGGTGATGAAGAGGTAAAACCATTGGAGAGATGTAATTATTTCCTCACAGGAAATTCTCAGTAAAAGGTGGCCATACACCTGATGATTATGTAGCGCCCTCTAAAATGTCGCTATTCAATTTAGAGATACCTGGACTGTAACCAGTCTGGATACTGATTATGCAGAGCTCTGCATTCTATGAGTGTCCCTGAATCTGCTGGATTGTTTGCTCCTCCTGTTGCTGAGGAAAAGGGAGCCTTGGCATACAGTGAGGGAGGATCCATCCTCAGGTTATGACTATGCACCTGACCCTAGCCAATCCCTGAGTAGGATGACTCAGAGGCATGGTTGAGGGCAGGTAATAAAAAGGTCTGGGGACACTGTGCAGAGGTCTCTTCCCCCCTAGGGGCCTCGCCCTAGGAGGTCTGTGGAGATGCAGGAAACTGGCCTGGGCCTCAGCACATGGAAGGTGCTCAGGGGCCTAGAGGCCTAGGATACACTGATACTTTGCTGGGCCCATACACGTGGCAGGTGATGGGTGCCTTGTTCTAAGAAGATACTACCACTAATCTGGAGTGCTCCTTGGCAGTTGCAGATGCTGAGGGCACAGAGATTCCAGATCCTGAAGAGGAAAATACCTGATGGAAGCTGGGTCAGAGGGAGAGTAGGGTTGCCACCTGTCCAGGATTCACCCGAACAGTCCGGGTTTTGAATGCTGTGTCCAGGTGTCATGGCAGCAGAAACCCGGGCACAAGATGTCAGGCAGACAGGGGCAACCAAAATTAAGATAGGGGCTACTG
>NW_017306500.1:1182412-1192630 GCF_000935625.1 Nanorana parkeri
TTGCTCCTCCTGTTGCTGAGGAAAAGGGAGCCTTGGCATACAGTGAGGGAGGATCCATCCTCAGGTTATGACTATGCACCTGACCCTAGCCAATCCCTGAGTAGGATGACTCAGAGGCATGGTTGAGGGCAGGTAATAAAAAGGTCTGGGGACACTGTGCAGAGGTCTCTTCCCCCCTAGGGGCCTCGCCCTAGGAGGTCTGTGGAGATGCAGGAAACTGGCCTGGGCCTCAGCACATGGAAGGTGCTCAGGGGCCTAGAGGCCTAGGATACACTGATACTTTGCTGGGCCCATACACGTGGCAGGTGATGGGTGCCTTGTTCTAAGAAGATACTACCACTAATCTGGAGTGCTCCTTGGCAGTTGCAGATGCTGAGGGCACAGAGATTCCAGATCCTGAAGAGGAAAATACCTGATGGAAGCTGGGTCAGAGGGAAGCCATTCTGTCCATGAGTGTCGGTGTGCTGTTGCTGATCAAAGGGGACCGGTAGCTGGAACCAACAGGTAGGAGAACCCATTTCATATTCAGCGGCTCCTTAGGGGGTGAGCGCTACAATTATCAGACGATAATCATATGCGATCACATTTTGGTACGATAATTGCTAAGTTGATGGGGGAATGTACAACCTCAAATACTGTACAATCGTACGACGTTCGACTTCCCAGCAGGTTAGAAAACCTTTGTCGGATCGTACGATGATCGTGCAGTGAATGCCATGATCGTTCGTCAAACATCGCACGAAGCGCACAGCACATGCGCCAAACGAACGATAAAACGGAAGTTGAAGAATGATTGCTGGCTCTTCTCCAAGCATCCACACCTTTGTTCTGGTAGTGTCATGGACCAGTCGTGCAACCATTCCTGTGTTGGACCCATGTTGTACAGTACAAATGCACGCATCCATAAACATGTTCACACATGTTATGCCCCCTCTCCATGCTGCCGAACCATGTTGATTGTCAAAGCATAAATTATGCACCGTAACCAATCAAATCCTTGTGGAACAGGCACCCACCCTGTCAAGATGTCACTAAAATGGCCATCCTCCCTCCATTCCGAGTTTACTAAAATTCAAGAGTTTACAATAAAAGTCATGCGTGCCCTCCACATCATTGCCATGTTTGAAACATGTAGATGCAGACCTGGCCCATGCATCACGCACAACAAGCAATACCACACTAACATCAAGGCCAAAGACATGCACAGCATCACCCAAACAATATGATAATAAAGCCATGCAATGTTTTACTGTTGCAAATGAGGACACCAACACCATCAATGTAGTATGCTACAGTATTTTTTATTAATGGCCCCAAAAGAGGACGAGTACACCGATTTCTGCATCATGCTCCTACAGCTTGTGACGTGCGTCAAGGACATCATTCAAGGAGCGGCGCAACTCTGTCATGTGGTCCGCCATATCCTCCAGTAGGGCACAGCAATGCATGATGATCGAACACAGTCGCCCTACTGGAGGTCTTCCCTGCCCTGTTGATGCAACGGGCACTGCAATGAATAAAGCAAATTGAAAACACAATTTGAATCTGTATGCAACTTTGCACACTATGTGATGTTGAATGAACAGTACATACCAGAAAGCGAATTGGTAGATGGACCGGCCACCACCTCGCTCCCCTCAGTAGCGACATCATGAACATGAGATATGATGGAATGAGCAGATGAACATGTTACAATACGTGTAGACCATGTCATATGCCATGTGACATTCAGGAAAGTAGACATACCAGAAGCAGAGCAAACTGATGGCGTTTCCATCTCCTTGCTCTCCAACACCTCCACATGCACTGTAATGGAATCAACAAATGGAGCCAGTAAATATGTGTAGGCCAGCTTTAGTGCCATATGTGAATTATATAATGGTACATACCAGAACCAGAGCTCATGGAGGAGTGCACAACCTCCACCTCCTGCTCGGTGTCCTCCACATCTGCTTGCTCCACCAGCTCCTGCCTAGGGCCTTGTGCGTCCGTGCGCAAAGTCACCAAACTCCTCTGACCTTTGGAATCTAGAACAGTAAATAGTGATATGGAATGTGAATAATACCACATGTACATGCGTTACATGCGTTTACACGATGCAGACAATAGCACATGTCTGCTGCTTTGCATGAAAATTGCCAGATGTTCAAGCAGAGAGGAAACACGAAAACTAAACATCAAACCAAAGCACAACAGTGCATGCTCTCCTACACTAGAATGACAAGGCCTATGATCCCACAAACTGATTTTGGGCAACCATATGCGCAGGTGCTATATGTCCAAACCCCAAACTTACTTCTACGCATGATCCTGTGGATCCTGTTCAGTTGGGTCATCTCCTGAGTCATAAGGTCACACCACCGTTTTCTCAGCTGATCCTTTGACCTCCGGGCCTTGAACTTCCCCTCCAAACTGGCAATCACCTTATCCAGAATCCGATCCTTTAGGATGTTCCGATTGGGGTACTTGTGCAGCTTGTAAATCATAGTCCTCTTCTTCCATTATGGTCACAAGCACCACCATTTCCCCTAAGGTCATAGCTAAAGCCCTCTTAGGCCTTGCCTTGTCCTCAGGGTGAGCAGCTGTCTGGGTCTTGGAAGTGGATGGTGTCTCCATCTTGTCACGATTGTCCCGTGCTCTCAAACGAACCGTTGATCGTCGACACCTGTATGAAATGGCGTGATCCAACGTGCCTATGCGGACGTACGATCGGTCCTTTGTTCATCTGGCGTTGTGCACAGATCGTGCCTTCTCCAAAGACCATAGTGTTCGTAAGCAGGTATGTACAATCTGAGATGTCATGCAAGCAAATGCATGATCGAATGGGGATTACTGAAAGCCAAATCTCCAAATAGTTAACTGGGTACATGTTTGCATTTCCACTTACGGATAGGCCTTATTAATCATATAGTTGTAAAGGTACATGACAACTCAGAGACATGCTATTCCTATCTGTTGTGTCCCAAATGTGTACAGCATGCATTTGAACACATGCAAGGCAATTTAAGGAGCCCGATATTGCAGACAAAAGTGTCGCCATTAATTTGACTATCATGTTCAACATTGCAATGACCAACATACTAATCCAACCAGCCTGAAGTAAAGGCCTTGACGTTTCCCCAAACTGTGACATTGCATGTATTGTTTGTTTGGAGTTGGGTACATGATAAGCACTAATAAACGAGCAGTATATACAAAGCATCTCTATGCGTCTACCATTTTGGGAGGCATATGCATCCTGAACATATTAACTGCATTTACCAGCATATGTTTGGACGGCATGTTTGTGATTAATGTATGGAATGTGGTTGTGTTTTGGCTTGCACATGTATCAATCAACTCCCACCACATAGCTTTGTTTTTGTATCATGCAAAGATGCATTTCGCGCAGTAGCATCTAGCCCATTACCGTTAATGTTGTGTGAATGTTTGGACTATAATGAACATGTATGGGATCTGGTGGGTGCATTCACAGAAAGCAAGGGCATGATGCATGTTTCCCCATCTATGGCTCCTCCACGGTTTCCCCATCTGTGGCTCCTCCACGGTTTCCCCATCTGTGGCTCCTCCACGGTTTCCCCATCTGTGGCTCCTCCACAGTTAGGAAAATTCCAGATGTCATTGAATTGTTTGGCAATACTCTGCCAATCAGCTGCATCTGTGGGGAACTGAAAAGGTACATGAAATTAGATCTTTCAGATATCAAATGTCAGACGTCATGATGACACATTGCATTTTTATGCACAGTAGACATGTGCACCAGCAAAACATTTGTTTAGTTTTGATTCGGACTTTGCGTTATTTATTTTTTGGGGATTTGGGTCCGAAATTGACCCCCAAAATCCATACCTGACCCTTTAGGTCTGGTAGGAATTTTAAGGGGGAACCCCAAAAAATGGGGGGGGGAAGCGTGAGGTTCCCCCCAATTCATACCAGGCCCTTTAGGTCTGGTAGGAATTTGAAGGGGAACCCCCCATAAAATGGGGAAAAAAGTGGGGTCCCCCTTAACATTCGTACCAGACCCTTGATCCGAGCACTCGCCCGCCAGGGCAAGAAAGGGGGGCCGATGGGGACAAGGGCCTCTTCCCCACAACCCTGACCTGGTGGTTGTGGGGGGTCTGGGGACAAGGGGGCTTATTTGCATCAGGGTACCCTGGGTGCACCCTTTAAGTAAGGGTGCACCCAGATGCTGCCCCCCCTTGTGAATGAGGAAGGGGTACGTGTTAAATAAAATAGTTATTAAAAAGTCCAGACATTTAGAGTTTTCGTCGGGTTCGGACGGTCGTCGTGCAGCGGGACTTTTTTTATTTCAGCGGGTCGGCGAGCGTCGTGCATCATGATTGACGCTGGATTACATCGATGGAGCCATTTTTTTTTTAATTAAAAGGAATAGTAAAAAATTTACTCTGTTTTTTTAATAACTATTTTATTTAACCCTTTAGTGAATGGGTAGGGGTACAAGTACCCCTTACTCATTCACAAGGGGGGGCGGCATCATTCACAAATAAGCCCCCTTGCCCACAGACCCCAACAACCACCCGGTCAGGGTTGTGGGGAATTGTCCCTTGTCCCCATTGACATGGGGACACCCTCCCAATGCCGAGGGCATGTGGCCTGGTAAGGCACTGCCCTGCTATTCCTTTGATCAAGGGTCTGGTAGGAATGTTAGGGGGAACCCCACGTTTTTTTCCCCACCCTTTAAAATTCCTACCAGACCTAAAAGAAAAGGGCTCAGTATGGATTTGGGGGGGACCCCACACACTTTTTGTATAACTTGGGGGGGTCCTTCCTAACATTCCTACCAGAACTCACACTCCCACTTTTTTTTTTTTAATGTCACTTTGCTGCAACGAAATTTCGTCCAACATACGAAATGTCGGCCAGACTACCGCTAACAAATTTCCGAATTGGAAATCTGGATTTGTTTGCATTCGTTATTTCTGTAATACGGAATTCGGATACATTCAAATCTCCAAAATTTCGTCCGAATTTCGATTCGGAACGAAACGAATTGCACAGGACAGTGTCTGCTTAAAGGAAAGCTCAGAGCCTCAACCTGGACCCTCTACTGCTCCAGTAGCTGCCAGTAGGCCATGTAAAAGGCCAGCAACAGACCGGGCAATTGAAAAATTCCTCTGCAAGGCATCTGCGGCACTTGACAAACAGCCAGATGAGAGTGCCCTGTTCTTTCAGGTTGCAGCACTGAAGATGCGCAGCATGGAGCACCACCAACGCCAGTACGCACAGACAATAGTTCTACAAATCATGCAAGAGAGACAGAATGGCCTGCTGGGTCCACACACCATTATTAGGGGGTCCAAGAACATACACGTGCTGAAACATGGATGGCAGTGCTGACGCATGATGTTGGAACACAAACGCAGACACAACGGCAAACATTACCACAACAACCACTAGCACCACAATATATGCAACAGCTCTTCCAGCAGCAACACACAGGGCCAGCATGCAGGGACACACTATGTCATGAGCCATCACCAAGTACCACAGCAGTCCGGGACAGACGGTTTTGGGGTACAGGCCCTTTACAGGACCAGGAAACAGAGGGGTGGTTGATGGGACATACACACACCAGTCTTTAACCCTTTCGCTGCCACCGCTGTAAGGCATACGGCAGAACAAAACTGTTCCCAACTGGCCAGGTCACTATGCCTTACGGAGGTGGCATTTACAGTTCTACTATAAGCTCATGGTCTCTTTAGCGACTATGAACTTATACCAGAACTGTTCCCCAATAAATAACAGCTATTAACAAAAATTCTGGACGCCCCCTCCCCTCCCCCCCGCCGGCACTGCAGCTTCTGATCCCTACCCGGAGCCGCTCCAGGCAGGGATCTGTGTCTGCATGGATCCCCGCTGCTCTCCCCCACTTGTAGGGGCTGTGGCAGTGGGGATCCGAATCCAAATGTCCGGCGGGGGGGGCTACATGCAAGTAACATTAATAAATCTTTTTGTAATTTTATACTTGAACAAGAGAGCATCCAGTATTTCTTAAAAGCCCCTCCCCCTAGGGTCTCGGCATATCCCTAGGTGGATTTCATTACTTACTCCAATACTTACTACCGGGGTGTGAAATCGCACTCTCCTATATACACATAGCTTAAAGTACACGCCCACTAAAGTTGCCTCTATTCTAGATGACATTTGTTGTCGGTGAGTGTGAATGGCAGCAACACCGACCATAATGATAGCCATGGTAGACATATCTTCATCCATCCTTTGCTTGTCTCAAACAAGTGTGGGAACGAATGTTGGTACCATGTAAAATTTAAGGACATTGCACAAACGATGACGCCCACTGCAAAAGGTTCAAGAGATCATTTCCGTCGTTCGACGAAAATCGTACGATTAATGGTGCGATCTTTGTTGTGGAGCGTTGTCGTTTTCGATGGCACGGCGGTTCGATCATTGAACGATGCGTATCGTACGATAATCGTCGCCAGGTCTTTGGCCACCTTCAGAGTTTTTTTTAATGCCTTGTCAGTAATAGGGTGTGTAATGTGGCAGTCATGTCCCCACCCATTTCTCCTGCTCTTTTTTTACTTGTTTTAAAACTGCAGCTGCCAGCAAATGATAATGAAGCACACAGAACAGGACTGGGAGAGCCAATCTGTTCTGTGCAGTGATGGTCTCTGCCTCCTATGCAAATATAGTATATTGACATACTAAGAGAGGTGCAGAAGACCTATGACACCTTGAGCTGTGAAGCGTGCAGAGCTGAAGCAAATAGGTCATGGAGAAGTCTTGCAATGTGCATGCACAGAAGCTGGACATGCATGAGCTATTTCACTTGCAATTTTAGATTGTTGGCATAAAAAAAAAACAACTTTATTATGCTGAAAGTAGTTCTAAAGGCTACACCATTTTAGCCTTTTTGGACGCTCCTCAATCAGGCGAATAATCCCCAGTACCGTATTTATTAATGATGTGTGCCAAACTTACTTTTTCCCTCTCCTGTGCCTGCTGGCTCCTTATTGCGCTGCGCCACTTCCCCAAATTTTTGGGCAAGGAAGGATGCACACTGAGGACACGGAGACTGCAGAGAAGCATGTGCACTGGATGACACGGGGGAGGGAGGGCTTTCCAAACCAGGCAATGTGTAGCAGTGTATGCATGCCGGGAGCATGCATACAGGAGTGTCTCTGTGGGACACTCAAAAACCAGACAGCGGTGCTAGCACAGAGGGGACAATCTGAATAGGGTGCAAGGAAGAAGATGTATACATCAAGAGGCAGAACACAAGGTAAGTTTTTATACCAGAAGAAAAAAAGGTGGCTTTAATATCACTTTAAATAAACAGTTACTGCTGTTGTGATTATATTGGTAATACAAGTTGTACGGTTAATACAAATATTCACTGTGAAATTAGAATGTGTTTAAGTAAAAAAAATATTACAATGGGACACCTGAACCAAACTATGAAGTAAACATTTTTTTTAGTGAGATAGTGCCTAAAGGCAATACTTAGTGATTTTGTACATATTTCCAATCAGCTTCTCTGTCTCATTTTCAAATCTTACCTGAGCAAACTGAAGACAGATGCTGATTGGTTGCCATGGGCAACTGCTCCAGATTTAGTCTGCTCCAGTTTTTGATAATTTCCCATATGTGTTCTAAAAACCGGTTTAAAAATATTGATAGATCAAGATGAGATTTTCACACAGAACTGCAAGCTGGGACAGTCGTAATAATAGGAGATTTTAACTACTATGACATTAACTGGTGTAATGGTACTGCTGGAACAGTAAAAGGGTGGACCTTTATAAACTTATTGGAAGACATTTTTTTGGTACAATTTATAGAAGCTCCAGCTAGAATTGATGTTCTGCTGGATCTGTTAATTTTAAACAATGCAGAGCTTATTACAAATGTTCTGTAATCTTCATGACGGTTGAGATAACTAGCCAGCAAAACTGGTCAAATAAAACAGCATGTCTTCAGCAAAACAACAAAACAAATAGCACTTCTGTTCAGTAAAAATTACTCAGTGGCTCACCACCTCAGTAAGTTTGTCCAACACCAGGGTTAGAGCCCCCACCAACTCCAGGAGATTGAAACACAGGCCCAGGCACCCAGCAGCTGCAGCAGCAGTTACCAGCTTAGCACAGCCATGTGTCTAGCTTCAAATACACCTGCAAGCTGGCTTCCCGTGCTCTTTAAACCACTCACAGCAGGGGGGTTAACCCTTATAATTCAGAAAACCTGTTTTGACATCCCATATGGCTCACATCTAATGTTGAAAAAGCCATAAAGAATAACAAAAGGGCATTTAAAAATATAAAAATAAAGGAATACAAAGAATACAACAAAATATATAAAATACACAAAAAATTGCAAAGAGTCAAAAGGAACAAAAAGGTTACAAAAAAGTGCAAAACAAACCCAAAAAGTTATTTAAATATATTTATAATAAAAAAATCAGGTCTGAGCATGTAGACCTCTTACAAGATAACTCCGAGTTGGACAAAAAGAAGGCAAATCTATTAATACAAAAGAAGAGGGTGGAACTCAAGTCCATAATGGGGATGGCAGCATCTAATAAATAGGGTTGGACTCAAACATCGCTAGTTCATATGTTCGCCGAACACACGAACTATAAGGGGGTTCAGCGATCTGTTCAAACGCTGAACGCCCCACAAGGCAATGCGCCTTGTGAAGCTCTAATTGGCTAAACGCTTGTACCTGACCACAGCAATCGTTCCACCTGACCACAGGTCACGTGCAAGACTTTGCCCAATCAGGGCTCAGTACTCTATAAAAGCCATGATTGGCTTTGCCCAATCATGGTTCACCTGTCAGATGACGTCAAACTACACAATTGGGCAGAGCTGGCTGTCACCCCTAGCTCCGCCCAATTGTTTATGTTTTGCCAGCATCTGTCAAAATGCCATTATGTGGCGGGAGTCCGCGGGGAGCGACTGAACGGCGGTCATCTTTTTAAAAAATGATGCTTGGATCAAGGGTCTGATATGGAATTTTAGGGGGGACCCCATGTTTTTTTCCCTGCATTTTCGGGGGTGGGGGTTCCTCCTTAAAATTCTTACCAGACCTTAAGGGCCTGGTATGACTTTAAGGGGGAACACCATGGGGTCCCTTTTAAAATTTCTACCAGACCTTAAGGGTCTGCTATGACTTTGAGGGGGAACTCCCCTCCACACTTTTTTTTATATGGGGTCCCTCCTAAAATTCTTACCAGATCTTAAGGGTCTGGTATGACTTTAAGGGGGAAACCCCACACACTTTTTTTGCCTTTTTTAGTCAGGGTCCCTCCTAAATATTCCTACCAGACCTTCAGGGTCTGGTATGACTTTTTTAGGGGGGAACCCCACGCTTTAAAAAAAAAATTTGGTTGATAACATATTGTTTGGGAGGGGGAACTGCATTTGCCAATTTACAGGCCGGTTAAGGGGACCTCCCAGGTACGATATTTAAAGGGATTTTCAATTTTTATTGTTACCCTTTAAGTGATGTTAAAACCACTGCTCTTTTAAAAACGTTTTATTTTTTTTCATTGATTCCTGCCCCCTAGTGCAGTACCTGGACCCCCATGCCTTATTTTTATGGCCAATAACTTGCATATAAGCACTCTTAAAGGGGACAATCATTTTTGAAAGTTCTACCCATTTTGACTTGCTCGAATTCACATTTTTTGGGTGTTCTAAAGTTCGAATTCGAACCCGACTCGGGCCGTTCGGTCCATCACTACTAATAAACCACAATGAATTACAATTGATACAGTCTAGAAACAGTTAGACAAAATTAGCACCAAAAAAAAATCGGTACACGTCCTCAATACCAAAAAAACGGTATCGGTGCATCCCTGATTATAAGCCAGCATGGTTTCACAAAAGACAGAAGTTATCAAACAAATCTACTTTCTTTTTATAAGGAAGTAAGCAATAAATTAAACAAAGGAACAGCTGTAGATTTGGACTTTTCAAAAGCATTTGACACAGTTCCCCACAGACAGGTAATGTGCAAGTTAATGTCTGAAAGTTTAGAATATTTAGGGGTCTATTCACGAAGCTGCCGAGGGCAGCCGAGTGAATGACTGATCTGAAGTGAAGTGAGCCGAACACTGTTCGGCTATTCACTTCAGGCTGGTACGGCTGATTTCAGCCGTACATCGGCTGAAATCAGCCGTACATCGGCTTGCTTCGAGTGGCTTCGGGTCGGCCGAACATGCTCAGCATGTTC
>NW_017306500.1:1196761-1220008 GCF_000935625.1 Nanorana parkeri
GGCCAGCTTCGGCTTTCAGCACGGCTCAGCCGAGCCGATGCATATGCGTTCGGCTCAGCTGAGCCGCTCGGCCACGATCGGGAGCTGTACGGGCTATTGTGAATAGCCGGTACAGCACCCCTTCGGTTCTACTGAACCGAAGGGGTCCTGGGGCCGAAGCTAGCCGAAGGATCAGCCCAAAGCTACGGCCAGATCCTTCGGCAGCTTCGTGAATAGACCACTTAGACTATAATTGGAAAGAAAACTGGTTGAAGACTATATTCAGAGACCATTCTGATTAAAGTGATGCTAAAGTCAAAAGGTTTTGAATCTCTTTCAAATCACTTACGATGCTTCACCTTGATGTTTAAATGTTTTAGCTTTCTACAGATTTAGCTGGTATCCTGGGGACTGTTTATTACTAATAGTAATGATTCATACTCTTAATGGTCTAAGGTTGTTAGTATTAAACAGGGCAGCCTTCAGAATTTCCGGTCCCCCTCCCCCGCACCGCCGCCACGCTGAGCCAGTCACACTGTTATTATTATACATTTATATAGCTCTGACATATATATACCGCAATGCTGTACAGATAACACTGAGCCAGTCACACCAGTCTCTGTACAGAGGAGCTTACACTCTAATGTCCCCCCCAAAGTCACATTACCTGCTGGCCGCAGGGCTTCGTGACCCACTGGACGCAGGGCTTCGTTACCCGCTGGACGCAGGGCTTCGTCACCCGCTGGACCCAGGGCTTCGTCACCCGCTGGACGCAGGGCTTCGTCACCTGCTGGACGCAGGGCTTCGTCACCCGCTGGACACTAAACATGTGCACCGGCAAAAAATTTTTTTAGTTTCATCTTGTTTTGAATCGGATTTTTTGTTTTTCGGGATTCGGACGAAATTCGCTAGCGGTAGTCTGTACGAATGTTAATTTCTGTTTCATGTTCCTATCGTTCGTTTCATTGCAGCATTGCAAAGTGACATTAAAAATTTGTTTTCAAATTGTCACTTTGATGCAATGAAAATTCGTCCACAACTGAAAATGCGTACAGACGACCGCTAACGAATTTCGTCCGGAAAACTAAGGTTCAGTCTTGGGACCCTTACGGTTTAATCTATTTATAAATGTTATATAGTTTGGGATTAAAAAAACATTTCTGTGCTTGCAGATGACACCAAGCTATGTAATGGCATACAGTCCTTACAAGATGTCTCCAACTTACAAGCAGACCTGAATGCACTGTTTGATTGGGCATCTATTTTGCCAATTAGGTTTAATATTGATAAATGTAAAGTTGGGGACTAAAAACATGCATGCTTCATATACTCTAGGGGAATTATATTTGGGGGAGTCAATGATGGAGAAAGATCTGGGTGTTCTTGTAGACAATAGACTCAATAATAGCTTGCAATGTGAAGCTGCAGTTTCTAAAGCAAGCAAAATACTTTCTTGTATTAAAAGGGTATAGACTCCAGAGAGAAAGTCATAATCCTGCCCATGTACAAAGCATTAGTAAGACCTTATTTTGAATATGCAGTTCAGTTTTGGGAGGAGCTCAGCTATGAGGGAAGATTAGCTGAACTAAATTTGTTCTCTCTTGAAAAGAGGCGATTAAAGGGGGGAGGGGGGTATTGTAAGGATGTAAAAATACATAAATGGTCCATACAGTGAGCTTGGTGCTTCCCGTCCACTGGCCATTCAAAAACGTCTGGGCATTTTATTTTTTTTATAAATTCTTTTTATTAAAGTTTTTGGTACAAAACATGTCACAGACCCTCAAAGCCGTGAGGCACACTGTGCAGTACATTATATAATAAACATTACAGCTTACAATACAATACTGGAACCCCAGTATAGGAACAACCCCTAGTGAAAAACCGAACCCTTCCCCCCATCCCCTAGTTAGTGTGTGCCCCCAGCACCAGCCGCCCATACGGGGTGTCCGCACCGCCTACAGGAGTATATTCTAAACATGTTTGGAAAATAGAAACTAGTAACAGATATACAGATACACAGGCAGTTCATCATAAATTACCGATTCACATTGATTAAAGATTCACAAAAAGCAAAAATGCGTCTCTTAGCTCGCTGTATTGGCGGATTCTAACCACCCTCCCCAGACTCTGGAAAATTTACCAGGACACCCCCTTCTGTGATATGTTGCCTTGTAAAGGCTTGAGTATGAGTTGACCAGGCTCTTCCAGTCAGATAAGTTAGGTAGTGCACACTGTCTCCATCGCAATATTACCACTTTCCTAACACAGAATAATAGAATTCCCAAGAATGTCTGTAGTGCAGGCCCACAAAATGTGGATAAGGTCCGCCAACGTGTCGGAGCACCTCTAGCACACGAAATCCCCACCTCTATAGATACGAGCAAGTCTTGCTGGGGTATAATAAATCCGATGTAATATTTTAAATTGGATGAGTTTATCTCGAGCCGAGACCAGGTGCCTGAATGGATAATACCAGGCGTCTTCCCACTCCTCCTCCGTTAGCGCAGGGACATCTACCAGCCAAGGGCCTTTACACTTAAGCGTATGTACAGAGGAGGCATGGAATAGGAGCCTATATACCTCAGAAAGCGGTTTCCTAAGGAGGTCTCTCCTAAGCATTATCTCAAGCCTGGACTGCTGTACCGGGCATATCAAGCCCCCAAATTGGCATCTGTAGGTAGCGGAACCGATATGTATGGGGAATATTGAATTTTGCTTGTAGCTGACTAAAGGGCATGAGTGAGTTGTTAGAAATAATATCTCCTAACGTCTTAATACCCCTGCTGGGCCACACCTGGAAATCAGGGACACTCACCAATTGAGAAAGTAGTGGATTTTTCCAAAGTGGGGTATGAGGGGACCATCCCTGTTGATGTAGGCCAAGCAGTTTGCAGATAGATAACCAAGCCATAACTGTGGCTTTCATTGATACAGTAAGGCTATACGGGGCTTTAAGGCCCCGCAGGGGTAGTCCACCCAAGGCTTCATATGACCCCAGAGAGGCTGCCTCCACCACCACCGCAGCATCTCCAGCGTCACTCATGAACCACCTGTGTAGAACCACCATTTGACCGGGCAGGTAGTATTTCTTGAGGTCTGGAACTGCCAGTCCCCCCCCTGAACCATGGCTTTTGTAACGTAGTGAGTTTAATGCTAGGGGATTTAGAGTGCCAAAGGAATGAGCCAAGGAGGGAATTAATTTTACGGAAAAAAATTGTGGGACCCAGACAGGGGAGTTCCTAAGCAAGTACAGAAAAAGGGTGAGGATTTTCATTTTGACTAGATTTACCTTCCCACCAGAGATAGAGGAAGATGCTTCCATTAATCCAATCTATTTTTAAGTTTGAAGAGCAAGGGTAGTAGATTAAGGGAGTAATAATCCCTCACCGTAGTGATGGGCTGATGCTGCCCGTAGTGACGGTCCAGCATCAGCCAAAAACAGGATAAGGTCATCTGCATATAGCGCCAGCCGCTTCTCTATACCTCCTATTTTTAACCCCGAGATCTCCTGCGAGGAAGGAGGTTAGTGGAGGTTAGTAAACAATCTGCGTAAGTTAGTGTCCATAGACTTGCCAGGTATAAACCGTGTTTGGTCTATGTTAACCAGGGATCCAATGACCTTGGAGAGTCTGTTCGCCAGCACCTTGGTCAATATTTTTAGGTCCATGTTTAACAGAGCTATAGGTCTGTATGAGGAGGTCCTTACCAGGCTTGGGCAACAAGGCTTCCTTGAAGGAGTCCGGGAGGGCTCCCATCTCCAAAGCAAAACAAACGACAAACGCACTCAACAATTTGTTACCAGTTATACAGTAAGGTGCACACGAAATGGGCTTTGAACAGTAGAACAGTAGAAAGGCATCATGGCACACTCACAAACCAGCATGTAAAACACCTTGTCTCACCACTAAGGACAATGACAGAGGTTTGGATACACGTCTTCTGCAAAGGATGTGTAAGCCGCACTGCCGCGCCAAGGCACCTCTTATAGTGCGGTCCTAACTCTAAACTATGAGAGTCTCCATCTTGGAGCACATGGGGGCAGAAGATATCAAATTGGGTGCAGGCCTGTCAGGAGGACGCCCCACATCCTTAAAGGTACAGAAACACACAAGGGATCCCGCACATCCCATTGGCAGCTGCCTTTCTACTGTTCTAGGGCTCCCATCTCCAGACACGTGGCATACGTGTACCCGAGCCGGATGGCAATGGAATCAGCATATTTCTTATACCATTCAGCAGGCCCAGGGGACTTCTCATTCGGAAATGAGGATATGGCCAGCTGTATCTCTTGCTCCGTTATGGGCCTCTCCAAAAACTCCCTATCCTCCCATTCCAGCCTAGGGATCTCCAGCTCACTCAAGAGGCTGTGCAGGGAGCCCAGGTCATATTCAGGAATGTGGGAGTAAAGATTCCTATAATAGGCAACGAACTCCTGCAGGATCAG
The DNA here is from genome assembly GCF_000935625.1 of Nanorana parkeri. Lineage (NCBI taxonomy): Eukaryota > Metazoa > Chordata > Amphibia > Anura > Dicroglossidae > Nanorana > Nanorana parkeri. The sequence goes on from NW_017306500.1 coordinate 1,201,185, forward strand.
AGAAGGATCCGTAACTCTCACCCCCTCATCATTCATTATGGCAGGGATGTTCGTTTGTGACCTCTGTTCCGTGACCAACAGTGCTGGGGAGCTTACCATTCTTATCCCCCTTTTCAAACAAGGCCTCCCGTGACTGCTGCAGGGAACACTGCGTCAGCCCCACATGGTGCAGGTTAATAGAACGTCTGGCTTGTTTGAGGGCTGCCAGCGGAGTCTGCATAGGCTGCCGCACAATCTGCTTCCTCATCCTGCAACTGTGTTAGGGCCGCGCAACCCTCCCGACGGACAGCTTTGGTACTGGATGTATACTCTCCCCTAGTACACGCTTTAAAAGCATCCCAAACCACCTGGGCCGGTGCAGTGCCAGCATTGAGTTACCAATAGGTGAGTATGGCCGGGGACACCTTTACCGCCACTCCCTCCTCTCCCAACCATTCTGGGGACAAACGCCAGCACCCCTGCTTCCTCCCACCCGGCACTGAGAAGGTCATAGAAAGTGGGACATGGTCTGAGAGTCCACCCAGAAGATAGGAGGCACCAGAGACCATGCCTAACATAGACTGGTTACTGAATGCCATGTCAATCCTGGCCGAGGAGCCATGAGTGTGGGACAAATGGTAATAAGCTCTGACCCCATCTCCACACCTCCTCCACCCCAGAAGTCTCGGCCCAGGATTGCAGATCCAGACCTGGCGGTCTAGCCTGGTTGGAGGAATCCAGAGAGGGATTCAGGATAGTATTAAAATCTCCAGCAAGAAGTATCAGTATAGGGAGGTATGGTGTAAGCTTTCCCAGAAGATCATAAAGAACTTGTATCTGAAACGGAGGAGTTATATACACACGTATCACTGCTAAGCGAGTAGCCTGGATATCAAGCATTACTATGGCAAACCTCCCACCAGGGTCTGTCATGGTGTGGAGAATAGTACACGATAGGGATTTACTAATGAGCACCGAGGCACCCCGGAAGTACGTAGAGTATGTGGCATGCACCGCTCGTATCCAGGGGCGCCCCAGAGCCAACACTTTACTGCCATCCAAATGAGTCTCCTGCAATAGAACAATATGTGGCCTAAGTTGTTTCAGGTAATTACATACCAGTGATAGCTTGAATTTATTATTCAACCCCCGAACATTCCAGGAAATTACCTTGATGTCATCCAAACCCATGGATCCAGGGGGCGTGGCTTGGACATGGAGCCGTGAGCACACGCTTTGGGAGAGCTCTGCCACCACTGTGCCGGACCGACAATTTAGCGGACTCTTTGCCCTACAATTCCTCCATGCCCAAGGAGCCGAGGACCCACGGCACTCCCGGCGACTTCAGAACTGCCTCCCTCTATGATTTTTTTGCCCGCCAGACGCCGATCCCCGCGGCCTCGCCTGCATCCAAGATGGCGCTTAGCCATTCATCAGCGGCCGGCCTCCTCACGGGTAAGAAATTGGGGCGCAACACAGCACACCCGTTCCCTGATCAGGGAGAGCCCCGAGACCCAGACTGCCCGAGGCTGACGAGCACCTCACAGGACACAGCACGCCCAGACTCCCCACCCAGCCCCTCTCTGTCGGCATGCATGCTGAGCCTGGATACACAGGGGGAGAGCGGCCTACAGGGCCTGCTGCCGCAGCTGCCCACTAAAAGGGACCTCGATCATATGGCCTCCTCTATAGTTGCGGCCTTAAAGAAGGAACTCCACGATCTCACCCACCGCATTGAAGCAGTGGACGAACGGGTCACATCAGTAGAATCCGTCACCACCTCTCTGTCAGCCCGTGTGGAGGCCCTTGAAGCGGACACACAATTGACCAATGCCCGCCTGTTGTCGATGCACCTTCGCCTGGACGACTCAGAGAACCGGAACCGCAGGAATAACATTCGCCTGCGAGGTATTCCAGAGGCCACGGCCGGCATCCATCTCAGAGATACCGTGACTGCCATCCTGAACACCCTGCTGGGTAAAGCCCACGACGCAGCCTTGGAACTTGACCGGGTCCACAGGGTCACCAGCGTGCGCCCTCCTACACCCTCGACACCCAGAGATGTCTTATGTCGGGTGCACTTTTTTGCCGTGAAGGAGGAAATCATCAGGCAAGCTTGGAGACAGGGCCCCACCGATTTTGATGGAGCGACCGTCCGCATCCTGCCTGACCTCTCCCGCCATACCCTACGTATGCGGCGCATGGTTCGCCCTGTGTTGGATCTCATCCGCTCTGCTTCTGCTACATATCGCTGGGGCCACCCGTTTCATTTAATCGTAAGGCGTGACGAATCTACTTTCCAACTACATTCACCTGACCAGCTTCCGGCTCTGTTCCGCTTCCTGGAGGTGGACTCTGTGGATGTCCCCAACTGGCTGGAGTTCCCAGATGACCCCATGGAGGTGACCCCCCTCCCTCCGCGTACCCCACGACGAGCCAGAAGCCGTAACCGACCTCCGCGCAGGGAACCGCCACTGCAGCCACCGGGGGGCCATGAACCTTGAACTACCTACCGTATCCTTCGCTGTTGCCATTCAGGTGCCCCACGTCTCCCCCGCCACTCATCCACTGTTAAGACTGTTTTGTCCGGCTAATGCCTTATGTAACCGCTGCCTTACTCCTTTCCTTTCCAGGTCTAGCTGCTTGAAGTCTCTTTTGTGGGTGGGGGGGAGAATGTTCAGAATGGTATGATCAATGAGAATGCTAGGGGCCTGACCCCGGTCTCTGTATGCCGCCTGCTCCTCGAGGCCTAGTGCCCGTGTTCCTGCTCCCCCTGGCGTGCACCTACGCACACGTACAAGAGACCTTCCCATTGTTGTTTGCCCGCTGCCTGGGGGGCGAGGGGTGGGGGACCTTTAGATCCCCTGCCCTTCCCGGCCCCGGTAGGGGGCAAGCAAAATCGTGCCCGCTCCACCCCGTCACCCTTAATGCTCTTGTCCACTGACGCGGAGAAGGCGTTTGACAGGGTGGAGTGGCGCCTCATCCAGACTACCTTGCGCCATGTTGGCCTGGGTCCTAACATGCTGCGGTGGATCTCGGCGCTCTACTCCTCTCCGTCGGCGGCCGTCCGGGTGAACGAGGTCCGCTCAGACTTTTTCTCCATATCCAATGGCACCAGACAGGGATGCCCCCTTTCCCCACTCATATTCATCCTTACCCTAGAACCTTTCCTTTGCCGCATTCGATCCCTCCCCACTTTCCGTGGCTTGTTAAAGGGCTCTGGTGAGCACAAAGTAGCCGCTTTTGCGGACGACTTGATTTTTTTCATCTCAGACCCTGGCGCATCTCTCCCCATTCTTATGAGAGAGCTGGATCGCTACGCCTCCCTCTCTAACTTTAAAATAAATTTCTCCAAATCGGCTGCTCTCAATATATCTCTTCCCCAGGAGGAAGTGGAATCCTTGCGCTCTTCCTTTCCTTTTACTTGGTCCACGGACACTCTGACCTACCTTGGCACCTCCATCACGGCAGATCCCGCACGACTCTATGACTCCAACTTTGCCCCCCTACTCCTGAAGACCAAACAAGACCTCCTGTCCTGGCACTCATTGTCACTCTCCTGGTTTGGCCGCTGCAATGCAATCAAAATGACGACCCTACCTAGAATCCTTTATCTATTCCAGGCTCTCCCAATACGCATTCCACCAATATTTTTTTGCCGCCTGCGTCAAATGTTCACGGCCTTCCTGTGGTCCTATGCCCCTCCTAGAATCAGATACAGCACTATCACTCTGCCCAAGGATAGGGGGGGTGTTGGGCTTCCGGACATGGCCAAGTATTACAGGGCGACCCACCTCGCTTGTTTGTGGGACTGGTGATTTGTTTGCTATCCTTTTAAATATGATTGGCTATTTAAAAGTGTTTATAGGTGCTTATAGAGTTATTTGCTTTTTCCAGAAGTTGCCTATAAAGTTTATCTTTGACAGTGGTTGTTGGGAAGATCAAGAGTCATGAAACCTATATTAAAAAAAAGTTTTATTAATGTTCTCAAGGGCACACAAGTATTTGTCAAACTGTCAAAACCTGTAGAAACCCTTGATAATATGGGCAAAAGTGCTTGTCTGGCCAGGGTTGAGTTCAGTAAAAAATGTGAAAAGGTACTAAAATCTTATTTTAATGAACCATTAACTAACTTTGCTACATGAAAAAGCCATAATAATTTGTGGATTTTTCCACTGCAGATTTTTAAAGGATTACATAGTTACATAGTATTTGAGGTTGAATAAAGACCAAGGTCCATCCAGTTCAACCTATGTGTGTGTGCATGTGTGTCTGTATTTATGTGTATTTAACACTTCCCATATCCTTGAATATTTAGTGACCTAAGAACTCATCTAGAAGTTTCTTGAACTTCTCTACTCTATCAGCGGATATCAATGCCTGTGGAATATTTACTACTCGCACAGTAAGAAAACCCTTGTGCGTTCTAAGATTGAACCCCCTTTCTTCTAACCTCTTGTTGTGTCTACGTGTTCTCAGTACTGTTCTTGGTGAAAACAACTTGTTTCAAATATTGTTGTCCCCACTGATGATTTGAAGACTGCAATAAGGTCCCCTCTTAATCGCCTCCTTTCTAAGGAGAATAGGTTTATTTGTTGGAGGTGGTCTTTATAGCTCAGGCCTTCTATCCCTTTAATATATTTTGTGGCCCTTCTTTGAACTCTCTAAAGCTCAAGGACATCCTTCCTGAGAGTAGGAGACCAAAATAGCACTGCATACCCAAGATGAGGCCGAACCAGTGATTTATAAAGTAGAAGTATTATTCTCTTATCCCTTGCTACAATCTCTCTTTTAATGCAGGACAGTATCCTGTTTGCTTTGCTGGCCACTGCTTGGCATTCCATGCCATTGCCAAATCTGTGATCTACCCACAGGTCCCTTTCCATGTCTGTCTTCCCTAATACAGTCCCCCTGATAGTAGTTTGAACACTCTTTCTTTGCCCCCATTTGCATAACTTTACATTTTTCAACATTAAATCGCATATCCCAATGTGTAGCCCATGCTTCAATTTTATCTAGGTCTTGTTGAAGTGCACATATCTCCTGTTTAGAAGTTACTGCCCTACACAGTTTTGTATAGTCGGCAAAAATGGAAATCGAACTATCTAACCCAAGCTCTATGTCGTTGATGAATAGGATAAACAGGATTGGTCCCAGGACCGACCCCTGGCTCACCCCACTCCCGACTTTTGCCCAATTAGGAATTGACCCATTTATTACTACCCTCTGGGTCTGTTCTTGCAGCCAGTTTTCCACCCATGTGCAAACAGTTTCCTTCAAACGGATAGACTTAAGTTTGTGAATCAAACATTTGTGGGGTACTGTATTGAACACTTTGGCAAAGTCCAGATACACCACATCTACTGGTGTTCCTCTGTCTAAATTAGTACTGACCTCCTCATAAAAAGTTAATAGATTGGTCTGACACGAACAGTGCTTCATGAAGCCATGTTGGTTTCTACATGTTTTATGCGCAAATTCCTGCATGTAGTCGCTTATCATGCCTTCAAATATTTTGCACACTATTGACATTAAGCTGACTACCCTATAGTTACCCGGTGAACTCTGTTTCCCCTTTTTGTATATTGGTACCACATATGCTCTCCGCCAATCAGCCGATACCGTACCAGTCATTAGAGTGTCCATAAATATTATGTACAGTGCTCTGCCTATGACCTGGCTAAGTTCCATGAGTACCCTCGGATGTAACCCATCAGGTCCTGGTGATTTATTTACAATTAATCTTTCTAGCCTCTGTACCACTCTACTCTTCGACACCCACTACGTTAAAACATTTATTATTGTTCCTGCAGCTGATGCTCTGGTCGTTACCCATGTGTGTCTCATCTATAAAAACAGAAGAAAATAATTTGTTTAACGCACTTGCTTTCTCTCTATAGCTGGTAGCTAATCTCCCCTCTTTGTCTGTTATTGGGCCTACATGTTCTGTCCTTACCCTTTTGCTATTTATATATTTAAAGAATTTCTTGGGGTTCTGTTTGCTTTCTGCTGCTATCTGCTCTTCGTATTAAATTTTTGCAGTCCTGATTGCTCTTTTAAATTTTTTGTTGCAGTCCTTGTAGTTTTTGAATGCAGATGTTGACCCCTCTGATTTATATTTTTTGAAGGCCTTATCCTTTTCCTTTATGTGTTGTTTTACCTTGCTAGTTAACTGTCACGCCTAAATGGGTTAACATGGTTTGGATCTCAACTGCGGAGAGGTATTTGCCCCAAAAAGGCCAATCAGTTGTGAATCTCAGGCGTCACACACAATCCTAACGGTGAGTTTGAGAGTCTACCATCACAGCCAAAGCATATGTTTTCAGCAGGGACAGACTATTGAATCATAACCTGTATACTGACACAAGGTACAACTTAGGTAAAAAGTAATAATAACTCCGTTAATTAGCGATCTCAGCTGGGTGCGACCGAAGGTTTCAAATCAGACAGTCTATTCGTCAACCAGGAACTGTAGGTTATAGTGGGATTAGCCCCAATCGGAGCAGTATTTGCGATTTGTGAGCAGTGGTTGAGGAAATCGGTTGTGGAGATGAGGGGCTCCCAATGGATGGAGTACGGTGGCAGCAGGTTGTGGAAAGGTCCTGGCAGCAGGTTGAGGAGAGGTGCTGGCAACAGCAATGTGGTTTGTAGGTTCAGGAGGCAGCAGGCGTTCTGACCTCAATATCGTAACGCCATGTTGCCTCGTTTGTGCCCTTAAATTGTGCCTGGAAGTGGGGAGGGGCCGCTGATCGGCCCGAACGAGTTCCGCGTTCCAGCGTGGAACGCAAGCCGCCGCGTCACGAGTAGGAGCTCGTGCGGCTTCCGCATTCCACGGTGGAACGCAGGGGGGCCGCTGCCGAAGTAGGAGTGAGCGGCCCGGTGGCGTTACATTAACCACCCTTGGACAATTTTGTTATTTAAGATTTCCTCGAAACGATCCCATTTTTCTTCAGTGTTCATATTCAGAAAGATTGCATACCAACTTATATCTCCTAGTAGGTTTCTCAGTTTATTAACGTTAGCCTTCCTAAAATTAAGTGTTCAAGTCGTGCCGACATGTCTATGTTTCCTGGAATTTACAGTGAACGTTATCATACTATTGTCACTAACCCCCAGGTTCTCCCCGATTTCCACATCTGCAATTAGCTCTGAGTTGTTAGTAATTAATAAATCCAGCGGAGTATTTTTCCTAGTGGGTGTTTCCACTAAGTGTCACATAAAATTATCTCGGAGAGTGTTCAAGAAGTGAGGGGCCCTTCTTGAGTTTTCTGTTTCTGTTGCCTACTTTAGTGAAAATTGCCACTCTTGAATGGCCAAAACACCATTGTTGGCTACAGTTACACATTTCATATACATGCATTTTAAAAAGTATGTTATCATCATATAATTATTGCATATGCACATTGTTGGCTGCCAATTGCACCTGCATGTACATATACCCTGTTTTCAGGTAACGGTGAGGAAATTCTCTACACATGTTGAAGATGTCTCACTATGTATAGCTCACAATACCTAGAAAGTGCAAAGCAATCCCAGGATTGGATGTTCCATACTATCAGATTACTGATAGGATGTTCCATACTATCAGATTACTAACCTGTATTTTAAATAATCAGACAAGCCAGATATTAAGCTCAATTTACAATGTTAAGGTGCTTTAATTTAGCTATCTGAGTGTAATTTTCAAATCATATTGGATTAAGCTGAGAATAACTATAATTTTTTTTCAAAATTAAGTATGCTTATCCTGGTGTTCTCACTTTGTGAATTGAGCATACATTGAGGAACCATTCTATGACATATTCTAGACATTATTTCTGATAATTTTTAATATTTAATTTATTATTTAATATGTTGTAGATAGATTGGACTTATTTGCCATTTGTTCACTGTATTTAAACATCCATTGTGTTCTTTTCTGAATGTCACTGAGCAAATAATCCTGCATGGCGCCCAAATGTTGGACTTTTGTATGACTTTTTTACAAACTTGAAGTTTGAACTTTAAATGAAGAATTGCTTTTTGCATCTATCAAATGTTTGAATAAATGCTCATCTCTACTCTTTACAGGCTTGTCAGAATATAATGGAATGTGTATTCTGTTATCCAGGACAATAGGAAACAGGAGAACTGTTGTGCAAAGATGACTTATTTGCATGGCAGGGATGTGCCAGCGCATCATGCTACTTGGAGTACAAGGCAGAGGAGGAGGACTGACAGTGGGAGGTGAGGGAAGGGAACCTGTAGATGCCAGAGCGCTGGTGTCAGCTGCAGCGGCTGTGTGGGGGAGCAACCAGGGGCGGGCTCCCTGTACTGCTCTGCCCTGGCCAGCCCCCCATTAAGGAGCTTGTGGGGTGATGCGGTCCACCAATTGTAAGCAGACCATTTTTTATTTTTTTTAAATTAAATGGACTTGGGGTAATCTGATTAAAACAGACACATGTCCATTTAAATCTGGTTGCCAATAGAGTTTTTTTTTAAATTTCTTTTTATTGTTTATACAAAATATTCATACATTAAAAAAGTATATAACAAAGCATCAATATGCACATATCTCATTTACATACAAGTTTGACTTCTCATCATCACCACAACTTACAACGTCCCACACTGTATATTTAATTCTTACATACATATGTTCATATAACCCCAAATTTCCTCACTTTGCCATTTCCATTTGCTTATTTCCCCCTTACTGTCTATTGGAGGGAAACGGAGGCTACAGAATTTTTAATTTCCCATTTACCTTGACTCACTCATCTCATACCTAAACAAAATCAAAAAAACAAAAAACAAACAAGCAAAAAAAACCCCAATGTCTGATTGTATAATTTTTCACTTTTTTTCCTCCCTTCTCCTCATATATTATTCTTCCTTTCCAACATATTTCTACTCCTTTCACCTAATCTCATATGAATTGCTGCAGTGTGCTAGTTGTTAAAAGATCTTTCCAAGGGCTCCAAATTTCACAGAATTCAGGATAGCTATCTAACAGTCGAGACGTAAGTTCCTCCATCCTTATAATAAAATTAACTTCGCCGACCCACTCTCTAATCTGCGGCATCGCTAAAGATCTCCAGTACCGCGGTGTCACCGTTCTGGCTGCCACTAAAAGATGTTGCATTAGGCATCTTTTACCCTTGCGGATATCTCCCGGTATAATTGAGAGCAAAGCTATTTCTGGTGTTACTGACCAGTTTATCTCAATAAGCTTCTCACATATATTAACTATGGTTTCCCAATATGGTCTAATCTGTTGACATGACCACCAAATATGCAGCATATTTCCCTCTTCATGACCGCTTCTCCAGCATTGCTTAGATATAACTGGGTAAATTCTATGCAGGGTAGATCGATTCCAATCCTCTGTTGAAATCTCATGCCCTAGTTCTCGTTCCCACATTCTAGTATAATATGGATGGTTAGAATATACCTGTTTCAATAATATATTATATAATGTAAATATATTATAGGTCCCTCCTACCCTGTTTACACACAAGTCTTCAAATGCTGACAGTTACCGATCACATTTCCCCTTATGGAGAGTGACCTAAAACATTTTTTTAATTGCAAGTATTGCAACCACCGCCCCCCTGCTACATCCTCTGATAGAGGCTTCAAGCCATCTTTCACTAATGCTTGAATAATTGGAGATGGTTTTGCGTTGGTCCACTTCAAGAACCTTAATAATCTCCTACCAGGGGAGAAATCTGGATTAGGTGTAAGAGGGCCCACATAAAATGACACTTCAAAGGACCTAATTGCCTTTTCCCAAATTACCAGCAGATCTATTACTAACGGCAATAGAATTTTCTTAACCGGACGTTTCTCCGGGTTCACCCTTGGGATCGAAAATAACGGAAAATTGTTATCACATACTTACCGTAATTTTCCTTTCCTGGCTCTCCTCATGTCGGCACACTAATGGGTTAACTCCGCCCCCGGATACCAATAGGCACTATCCGGTCCGGGAAAAGCAGACAATAAGGTTCCCTGCAGGAAAGAGCTTGCAGCTCCGACACCCTCCTAGCGGAGACATTTGCTGTGATAAAGACCGCAAGGAGGGTAAGGTGATACAGAGAACATGAAGATGGAGGATAAAATAGTGCTAGCGTCAATGCTTTCAGAACCAAAGGCAGGTCCCACCTAGGAAACAACGGTTTCACAGGAGGCCTTAACTTCATTGCTGCCTGCAGGAACTGTCGCACGACAGTATGATTAGCCCAATGATACTTGGTTAAGGCTGACAAGGCCGAAACTTGGACTCGTAACGTGTCGTAACTTAGCCCAGCGTCCAGGGCCGACTGCAGAAATTCCAGGATGTTCCCCTCCGTCGGATCACTGGATCGCCACCCCTTCTGTGCTGCCATATTGAGAAACCTCTCCCAGACCCTATGATACATAGTTTCCGTGGATGGTTTCGTGGCCTTCAGCAGAGTCTCTACCACTTCTGCCGGGAGCTGCAGCATCTGTAACCTCTGCCTCTCAATTTGCAGACCATCAAATGGAGGCGTGCCACATTTGGGTGACAATATTCGCCCTGGAGAAGAAGGTCCCTCCGCAGGGGCAAGGATCTTGGGACCTTGACCAACAATTCCATGAGAAGTGGAAACCACTGCCTTTTCGGCCAGCAAGGCAGGACAACAATCGCCTGAACTCCTTCCCTGTCGATTTTCTGCAGTGTCCGCAGGATCAACAGAGGAGGAAACACGTAAACACTGTCGAACTGCCAAGGAAGGGATAGGGCATCCTGACCCAGAGCCTCCTGAAAATAGTACCGGGAGTAAAACTCCGGGAGTTGAGAGTTGTCCCTGGACGCCATGAGATCTATTCGGGGAGTTCCCCATTCCCGAAAGAACGGCTGAAGATACTGAGGATTCAAGGACCATTCGTGGGGATCCACAAACTGTCGGCTCAACCTGTCTGCCTGCTGATTCTCCGTCCCCGGCAGATAAGAAGCCGTCAGGTCTAGGAGGTGTAGTTCTGCCCATGGAAAAAGAACCGAAGCAATCTGCAGCAAAGAGGAGCTCTTTTTCCCTCCCTGCCGTACCACATATGAGACAACCGTCTTGTTGTCCATACGTAACTTGACCTGTCGACCCTTGACAAGAGGGTGAAAAGCCTTGAGAGCCTCGAACGCTGCTTGCAGTTCGAACACATTCGAGTGTCCTGGTGTCTGAGACGACCATCTCACTTGAACCTGCTGCCCCAAGCAATGGGCTCCCCATCCCGTCAGACTGGCATCCGACGTAATGGTGACCCAATCTCCAGGCTGCAGAACCTTCCCTTTTTTGCAAATTTTGCGGATTGCACCACCACCGTAGACTGGTTCTGACCATCTGTGGGAGAAAGATCACCTGGGTCAAAGACTGCCTGTCCCACTGTTGAAGAAAAGCGTACTGAATGTGGCGCATGAGCCAATGGGCCCAAGGGACAGCTGGAATCGAGGAAGAAAGAATTCCCAGAAATGAAAGACACAGACATGTACAAGATGCCCCGAGTAGCCCGGCTAGCCGGACGATCCTAATCTCAAAGAAGAGCGGAAAGGTAGGCAATTCCCTTTTAATGTTCGGAAAGAACCTCCTTTGTTTGCTATTAGGAATGGGATCCTCCTCCCAGTCAAGTGCCAGCTTGATGGCGGAGATAAAGGGTGACACCAGAGCAGGGGCGGACTGGGCCGGGGGCAGGGTGGCAATTGGGAGAGAGCCACTGCAGCTGCGACCACAGCAGAAACCCCCCCACAACCAGGGTCCATGGAGCCCCCCACTGACCACCAGGCCAAGGTAAGGTGACAACATTTTTTTAAACAAAATCCGGGGACATTTTATCCCCAGGAGCATAAACCAAACTTAACAAAAATATATATATTCACCTGATCCCCGCATGCACCAAAAGAGCCACGTGGCATCCCTCCACTACCAGTGTGCTTTACATTTCCTAAGCCGATAAATACATTCACACTACTGTTACATGGATGGCAAAAGCGGCACACAGGGGCGGGGAGAGGATCGTCCCCACACATATTTAACAAAGATAGATCTCAATAATTTGGTATTATTTTGATAATTCCAATCTAACATGCGTCTCAGAACTGCAGTCATATGGTATAATTCCATGTGTGGGAGCCCCACCCCTGCCTCACGCCTATGCATAACCAAAATGGCATACCGCAGGCGGGGAGAGGATCGTCCCCACACATATTTAACAAAGATAGATCTCAATAATAGAAAAAAAGTCCTTGGCAATTTAATTGGTATGGTTTGAAATAGATAAAGAAAACATGGTAGAATATCCATTTTTAATAATGCTATTCTACCCATCCATGAGTGATTTTCCGAGGCCCATGATGTCAATTTATACTGTGTGTCATTTAAAAGGGGCAAATAATTAAGTCCATACAGATCCATAGCCCTCGCTGGTATCTGGATCCCCAAATATGTAAGGGATTGAGCAGCCCATTTAAAAGGGAAATTAGCTTGAAGAGCAGTCTGCTCTTTATTCGGTAATGAAACATCTAAACACTCTGATTTTTAGCATTAATCTTAAAATTGCTCAGACGCCCAAATTGTTGCAGCTCCTTCAATAGTGCAGGAAAGGCTATCCTCTGATTGAAGATATAGAGAAGTGTATCATCTGCAAACAAACTCACTTTATAGCACTTATATGGTTGCCCATAGAGTTACTTTGGTTTTCTAACAGATCCGCCTGAAAAAATGACAGACAGATCTGTTTGGACCGCCCATGTGAAAAAGGCCTAAGATAAGTACTGAAACCTGGGCATTTCCTGTATGTGTTGTGTTTATATATTCAATGTGACATGGTGTAATATCCATTATTGTTTTTCAATGGAAGTTATGTTGTATACAGGCACTGTTAAAGGATAGCTCTCTGGGAAGTTGTCCAGCTTGTGGCATCCTTAAAGGAGAACTATGGGGTTAGGGCTTTTCCCCATAGTTCTACTAAGGGTAACGGGAGGACACAAACTAGCGTCCTCCCGTCACCCAAAGCTCAGTATACCGCGAGCTACAGCTCGCGGTATACTGAGGCGCTGCAGCTGAAACAGATCCCAACAATTATCTCTGAATCCACCCAGCTGCGTGAGTGACAGCTGGCTCTGCCTCTCTAGAGGCAGAGCCAGCTGTTCCCACCCCCTCCCCCGTCCGTTCCGCCAGTCAGCGCTGGAGGATCGGACAGGGGAGGGGGGAATCCAGTCACTCCCCTGTCACAACTCTCTGCAGTGACAGGATCAATAAGTGAGCGAACGCCGGTACGTGTTGGCTCACTTCCCGATCTACTGAGCCGACCTGTGACAGTTTCATTGTCACAGGTCGGCTAGAACTATGGGGATGAGTGAAAATCACTCACCTCATGGTTCTCCTTTAACTCTTTCCAGAGTTGGTATTCATTTTGTCCCTTTCAGATCAGTAATTATTGACGTGAACCAAAAAATGCTTAAAAAGCTGATTGGTGTAGCCCAGCAGAGAACCTTAAACAATAACTTTCCAGATAGGAGGCTATCTATTGGTACTAAAAAAATAACTGATTTAGTTCCTTGAGTTGACAATACATTTATTGAACTGGAAAGTGTCTGACATGATTACCAAGCAGGTGGTTAACAACTTAAAAATAATAATAATCTCTATACATTTTTCATGAATGGTTTTATTATTTATGCAATAATAGGATTTATATACAACAGTCAACAGTTAGCACAGCCCTTTACAATATGAGGAAGACATTGCAGTTACAATATGATTCAAGACAAGCCGATTATAGATTTCCTTAGGTTCGCAAACCTTTTTTGCCAGAAATTCAATTACAGCTTGATTGGTTTAGCCACAGATCCATGGTTCTAATCACTTAATCGTGAAAAAGAAATGCAAATGTTAGTGTGGTAAGGACACATCTATAACATCGTACATGAACATTCACAGTCACAATGACAGACCTGGAGGCATTACTTTTTTATTTACCCTCGTACAAATCTAAAGGTGCAATTAGACTTATTTGATATCTGGAAGATTTTTCACAAGGATGAGGTAAATTTTACATGTCACTCTAAATCAAAAAACACTTTTTACTAATCGATTTCTGTTTTATTTCAAATTTTTAGTTGGCGAGTAGAGGCACTACCAAGATACGTAATACATTTTTTTCTGAGCATGCAACAATTACTATGTCATTTGAAGTTAAATTGGGGAAAGGAAAAGGATTGAGGAAATTATTATTTAGTGACATCAACGTCAACGGACTCCTTTCTCCTTCCCTTCGTTACCCATCATGGACAACTACATCACCCGACTCCTCCCCCCTTCCCTTCGATAGCCGACAGAGCCACTCGGGGAGGGGGGGGAGGAGTCCGGTGACGTCGATGTCCGTGACGTCACCGGATCTCCGATGGAAGACCCGGAAGCCGGCGGAAAGGTGAGTACAGATCAAATGAACGATCAACCGTGGATTCGGCACCCCTACTTAGAACGTGACCAGCGTACCTAGAGCCCGCTGACTCGAGTCAGAGCCCGCTGACTTTTTTAAAAAGGGACACCAGAGCACGCTGACTCGAGTATAAGCCGAGGGGGGCACTTTTCACCCAAAAAAATGGGCTGAAAATCTCGGCTTATACTCGAGTATATACGGTAGTTGAATTCACCCAAGATAATGAGGTTCACTTGGATAATCCTTAAACATTGACGGTTGTGATAGCGGGTCTGATACATGAAGACCAAACTGGATTTATGGCAGACAAGTCATTCCTAAGAAACATAAGACAACTCTTGTCAGTAAATGAGTACTTTTTAAAAGAAAAAAAATGACAGGGTTATTCACAAAAAGGTGAATGGTTTGGAGGAGGCAGTAAACAATCTAGGCCAAAATAGTTGATTTGGAAAAATTCTCCAATTCAGCTTACTTTCCAGTTCAGCTTTGTTGTCCTAGATTGTTCACTTCTCCTGCCTTCTCCAAACTCTCCATCCTTTTGTGAATAACCCTGTTAGAAACACGAGTAAAACTTAGGTCTCGTTCACACCTAGGCGTATTGCATATGCGCGTCTGTCGCGCGTTTTTTACAGCGATACGCGGTAAAAAAGTCGCGTGACCGTCGCACGTTTCCGAAGACTACTTGGCTGTATCCCAATGGAAACGCGCAACAAAACGGCCCAAAGTAGTACCTGTACCTTTTCAGGAGTGGGCCGTTTTGTAGCTCGTTAGGGACGGGCGGAAATACGCCAAGGTGGGAACGAGACCATTGAATACAATGGGATTTATATTTTTGAGCGTTTTGTAGAGTGTTCGTCGAGCGTAGAACGTGCTACAAAACGTTCAGGTGTGAACGAGGGCTAAGTGGATATGCTAATCTTCTCAGCTGATGCATAGAAGGCTTTTAATAGTGTACAGTGAAATTACCTCAACAATGTCCTCCAGAGATTTGGCTTTCAGTGGAACTGTTTGGGGAAAGTGTATCAGAACTCCTATTTTAGGCTGTTAATCAATGCACATGTTTGGATAAGATTGAAGTATATAGAGGTGTTAGGCAGGGCTGTCCACTTCCACTTTTGACTTCTAATTTGGTTGTGGAACATTTATGACTTATTATAATATGTCTCAGACTCAAGCCTGCATTAACCTAGGATTTTGGAGTTGATCAAAAGTGTGGTATCACATACCCACATTATACCCACATTTTATGTGGGTATAAAATGAATTCAGGTAAATCAAAATTTTATTGGTTGGCTAAAGAGGATGAATATACGCCACCAAACAGGGAGTTTTCACAAGTGCTTAGGTATCTGGAATGGTATAGGAGAAAGTTTTTGCGCTTAAATATACTACAGTAATACATTTGGTTTTAAAACTATTAAAAGAGTGGAAGAATTTGCCTCCTCTCCCATTATTGGGGAGAGTTAACCTTATTAAAGTTTGTTTTCTGCAAACGTTAATGTATATGTTACTGTCCCTATTGTCTCTGGAAGTGGAAGAGGAGTAGAGATGATTTTAGCTTCTAAGCGAATGGGGTTGGGCCCCCCTGATATAAAAGACAAAAATAGAGATACACAAGTGAGAGTTGCATTAGCCTGGTTGTTAAATGAGTATAGGTTTTTGGATCTAAATTTAGAAGGCCAACTGGCTGCGTGTATGTTCCTTTTATGATTACACACAGGGAGGGGGTAAGGGAGAGGTTTGGTGAGAGGCTCACCCTTTTTCAGGGATATTCTAAATCTTATATTGGAGAATCTCCCTTCTAGAGAAATGGAGAAAAATGTTCCTACAGGTGAGAAATATAGGAGAGGCAATCAAACAAAGTTTTAACTGAATTAAACGGTTAATTGTAGTGACTGACTTTGATAAACTTCTAATTTAAATTTAATTTAATTAATAGGGCCTATATTTCCACAAAAGAGATACTGTAAATCGAACAGTGAGGTGAATCTGAAATGTTTGAAGTGTGGCTCTATTGAGCCAGATTTAAAACATATGTTGTTCCATTGTAGGAAAATCAAGAGATGTGGAATAGATTAGGAATATGACCGTCGCCTCAGAGGAAGTCAATAGTGACAAAATGCATCAGGTGGGCAGATCCATGCGAGAATTATGATCATAGAGACAGGAACTCCAGTGGACACAATCCATGTGCAATTGCCTTATTTTAATTGTAAGTGCATTTTAATAATTTTAAATACATTTATTCTGACATACTACACTATGGGAAGCATTTTTTCTCTCTTTGAGTACAAGAGAAGGTGGAAGATGGAGGAATAGTATTATACGGTTTTGGAAAGATAAGCCAGAGTTGGGAGGAATATACCCCAATTTATTGTCGGATCAAAAAACGAAGGAGAGGATTTGGTTCTATATGTATCAAGAAAGCACTAATTGTTCATCAGAAATATGGTGAGCAATATGAGTCAGAGAGTGGGGCCAGATCTTATCTTTAAACACGGTGGAGAGGACTGATTCACTAATTGTTTATGCATTCACGGACGTAGTGTGGATTATAAAAGTTGGAAGATATACAGTATCTTCACATATTTCAAGGACTTTATTGTATTAAGAAGTAATGGACTTCACATATGGATATGTAGATTAAGTGGGGGTTGTACATCACTTGTGAGATTTAATAGAGGACTTTCTATATGTACACATTCTATGAGATGTAATAGCACAAGTATATGTTTTTTGTTATTCACATTTTGTTTCAATGTTTATTATGGCTTATAGTGTCTAGAGCAGGGGTAGGCAACCTTGGCTCTCCAGCGGTGCTGAAACTACAAAATCCATAAGGCATTGCAAGCCACAGGCATGACTCCCAGAGGCAGAAGCATGATGGGATTTGTAGTTTCAGCACAGCTGGAGAGCCAATGTTGCCTACCCCTGGTCTAGATCATTAGACAAAGAGTTTTTTCTGAAGTATTATTAGCACAGGCTTGTGCAACACAGGTGTTGTGGATAAGACAAAATTGTTTTATCACTTTGTGATAATTTCACAATTTTTACAATTTTTCTCACATTTTAGGAATATATTTTTTGAGTTTGTGAAGCATGGTGCAATTTTTCTTTTTTTCCTATTTATCAGCATGCACCTTAACACCCTGATAAATATCTGTCCTGATACGTAGGCCTGATATGAAATAAAGTAGAGGACAACTACCAGTCTCCACCAGACTCACAACACTGTAATATTTTGGACCACGTGGTCTAGAACTGTCTAGTTCATAAAGTAGCACCTCAGTATAACACAATCCTACTTACTGATTCAGTTGTTTTTTGTTATTGTTCATGTGTTAAGGACTCGGACATCAAGAATCCGACATATATCTGTCCCTGGGCCAAATTCAGTACAAAGTGTGCACACTATCAGTGAAGAAATAACACACGCTGACACCCTGGGGGTGATTTACGAAGCCCAACACGCACACGTGCGGGTTGCGTGCGCGCTTTTACACGCCAAACCGTACTTACGAAAGTTTCACGTGCATAAATGCAGAGTTTCACACAGCGATGACGCGTATTTATGTATTTACGTACGCGCGTGGCGTGTAATACGCGCTATAGACAACACGCCACTCTAACTAAAAAAGACAACTGCTAGAAACATATTTCTACTACTGCCAAACATGTACAAATCATTCATATGATACATATGTTATATCTATGGTTATGTGCATACCAAAAACCTACATAACACCTACAAACTGCTAATAATACAGTATTCCAAAATAAGGTACTCACACTCCACTGCTGTGTTCGGATGTGCTCCAGGCAACTGCGCATGTGCATGAGCAAGTTCACACGTTTTTTGATCCTAGAAACACCTCCACCCCAATCCTGCACGATTTCTTCGTAAATCTAGCAAACACGCGCACATGGCGGATAAATTTGAGCGGCGCGTTTTTCCATGTATTCTGTACTGTCCAGAGGTGTTTGTTTTTGGCAACTTCTTTTCACCTGACAGTTGTCATCCATTCTTCACTCAACTTATGGAGAGACACTATTCATTTTTACACTACCTAATTAATACCCCTAAAACATGAGTGCATCACAGTTGATCAAAACATGGTTAGCTCATGCATTTACATTCCTGCATTCCTCAACACAAGCAACTAAACATAGAGCTAAGTTACACAACATCAGCATACAATTCATGCAGGGTTTTGCACAACACACCTGCTGGGTGTCACCTCTGTAGTATCCTCACCCCCTGCCTGATTTAGTGCTTGCTGGCATAAGCACACACCTGGGGTGCTGGGGTGTATGTGAACACACGCAGGTGTAAACCAAAAGCACCTCTCACTTGCAGTGCTCCTGGCCACATTGCAACATGCACTCCTGCAAATACATGCATTTCTGTT
>NW_017306500.1:1220542-1221559 GCF_000935625.1 Nanorana parkeri
CCGAATGTCTGATAACAGGACTATGGCCGTGTCAGGGCCGCCTCAGGCTCATAACCAATGCACTGTCCAGAGGCTCTGATGTTACTCTAAGGAGGAAGCCACATCAAACTCCTCTACCCTGACTCGAGTGCATGCGATGGGTTAATGTGCACCTGTTTCCCACATGCTGATTAGGCTGATTACCACCAAATGGTTGAACACGCCTCCAACAGACATTACATAAGGCTCACACTGGTTCATGACTGGTTTCTTCTCATGCATACTGCCCTGTATGTGTGCAGGACACTGCTCGGCCTTTTGGAAGGAGTCTTTTGCCTGGGGTGCCCCAGGGTTGGCCTTGGGGGGTGTGCTCTCTTCGGAGGGCCCCCCCCTTGCTGTTATTGGCCCTGGGTTTCGTCCCCAGGCAACAGGAGGCGAGCCCCTTTCACCAGCCTTACCTTATGGTTGTGGTGTGGTGATACTACTTTGGCAACAGGATGGCAGCGTCTGCACCTGATGCCCCAAACACAGTTCGGCTGTTAATTCCTGAGGTAAGGCGATCGGAAATTGGCCTCTTTTTCGTACAGAAAACTGTGATAGAGGACCTGTTTGGAATGCAGCGAGAAAGCATATTTTGTGTACAGTCCTTCCCGAATGCTGGAATGTATGATGTTACGTTCTGGAAAAGGGAGGACTTACAGACGATGTTGTTGCGCAAAAATGAGAAGCTGGGAGATGAACGCTTGAGGGGAATTCATTTCCTGAGTAGCGAAAGCAAAGTTCGTCTCCCAGTGACGGTGCATATGTTCAATCCATTTGTGAGAGATGAGGAGGTGCGTGCCTTTCTCTTGAGGTATTGCGAAGTGGTATCCGCTGGTACGAAACTTACAAACGTGTTTGGCACTTTCAACGGTCACCGTAAGTTTTGGGTGACCCTGAAAGCGGACCAGGGAAGTGTAGGGGCAGTGCTGCACCCCCCACAGGCTTTCGCCATTGGCATTGGCAGCAATAGGGGGTACTTATACTACCCAGGGCAGC
>NW_017306500.1:1222963-1223757 GCF_000935625.1 Nanorana parkeri
ATGGTGATAGGGTGGGAGTTGGTGGTGGTAAAGTGGATAAGGCGGGGAAGGTTTTGGGTAGTATATTACGTGGTTTTGGGATGGTGGATGTAGGGAGAGATGGTGGTCATACTTATTTTGGTGAGAGTGGGGTGGTTAGATCCCGGATAGATTTTTGCTTAGTTTCCAGGGGACTGAACCCGGAGTCTTGTGTTGTGAAGCGTGCACCATTCACGGATCAATATGGGAGAGGAGTGTGGAAGAATGGTGTGGATAATGAGATTATGGAGGCGAAGGAGAAGGTGAGAATGTTTCTGGTGGAAAAAGGAAAGGCGATTGTGGCACAAGCAAAGAGGGTAGTGAGAGAAAAAGATGAACGATGTATCAGTTTTTTCTTTAAGAAGGTATATGAAAGTAAGAATGTGTTAAGTAAAGTGCATGATGACAATGGTTGTGAAGTGGATGGAGGTGAAAGGGTGAGGAAGGAGGTGTGCAAATTTTATGCAAATTTATTTGCAAGAAGAAAGAGAGATGTGGAAGTAGGGAGAGATGTGCTGGAAAACATAGAAGCTGTGTTGGATGAGGAGGATGGGGTGGTGTTGGGAATGGATTTTCAGAAAAGGGAGGTGGAAATGGCTTTGTTGGGTATGAAAAATGGGAAAACACCGGGAATCGATGGTTTGCCTGTGGAATTTTATAGAGCGATATGGGATGTGATTGGTGATAGTGTGTTTGCCGTATGTTTGGAAGTGTTGAGGAAAGAGGAGATGCCGTAGGGAATGGCTGAAGGAGTGATTGTTTTATTGCACAAGAAA
>NW_017306500.1:1230354-1279317 GCF_000935625.1 Nanorana parkeri
GGTGCTGTGGGGCAGTAGCTCTAACCCCTGAGCCACTGGACTTCCCTCCGGGAATTATGCTCATGGTTGTTGCACATCCCCATTGAATCCTTGGAAATGTAATACGCCATGCGCGCGTGTTTGTGCTATTTATCAAGCATCTGCACATAAACACACCATGAATCACGCTTCTGCGCCAAGCGTATATGCGCGCATGCGCGTACAGTCGGCGTGTTTTTGCATGGCGCGTTCATGGCGTGTTTATGTGCTTAGTAAATCAACCCCCTAGTGTCTTATTTCGTGCAAAAAAAAAATAAGACAGTGTCTTATTTTCGGGGAAACACGGTATGATCATCATACCTTTTACGGAAATGTTTTCCGATTGTTTGTTTGGTAGTTTATGACCTTGAAAGTGGCACACAGAGAAATAATTATGTTTTTGTGCAATTTCCTAGTGACCATGCCCCAGCAGAATCACACCTTCAGGTGATCACACACATGATCCACATATATCCATGACCAGATCCAACAGCTTTTAAGTGCACTAATGTTCTAGTTTGCTATTCTTTACTGAAATATTTGTTTTTAGCAAGGAAAGTATTCATGTCTGCTAAAAGTACTGTAATAACGATTCACTACTGCACAGCAAACAATTTCTCTGAAACCTTTTTTTTATATTAAATATGTATGCAAAAATATTAAACATGTATCGTTCATTTTTTATTGAGGTTAGAAAGAAAGGATGGGGAGGTCACATTGTGCATTATTGGTGGTTCCATTTGCATATGATTGCATGGAAGCTTTGTCTTTAACTCTAGGAGTTAAAACAATTCAAAGTCATATTTTATACATTTGTATTCTTCAGATTTATGTCAGTCACTGAGCTGTTTGGAAGAATTTAAAGTAATCCAATCTTTTTACTCTATTAAAGTCCACAGAAACACTGAAAAGGCAGCACTTAGCAAGAGAGATGCTAAGGACTTATATATGGCTGACCACAATCAGATATAGCACAACAAGATTATGCAGTTGGCACATATTCATCTTTTTATGTTATGTTCATTAATTTTCATCAAGACTGGAGCTATCAAGTCTTAAAGCATGAAGGAAAGTGAAATGGATACCAGGAGAATTTCACTACTGGTGTTTAAATGTTACATTAAGAACCTTTATAAGACTTTATCATCAATGTGTCCGACACAGGAACTATCTGCATGGATCCCTGTAATCATGCTCAAATGTTCCTTTTCCAACTGCATTTTGCAGTCCCGGTAGATTCGGTGAGGCAGAAATAACACTTTTGAAATCCATTTACCTAAAATTAATAAAGGGCTAGACAAATATTGTGAACAGTGTGTTAGGGAAAGAAAGCCATCCTATAGGAAATAATGAGGTGCATTTATTTTTTATATATTGTTGATTATTCCAGAAGTCAAAATACAAATCATAATCTCTGCAGCAAAGGAAAAAGTCCTCCAATGTTAATAATATTGACCTGCTTCACCAGCATTGAAAGTATGGGAAATGATTAACTGCTGACAAAGTATAACTTTTGATTGTCAACAGTTGACAATCAAAAATGAACTAAAAAGCTTGGAGTGGGGGCTGGATGGTAAGTAATTTTGCCATTGTTATTTAATTTGAATACAATGTAGTCCACAGTCCTTGACGTTCTTGATTAACAAGTTGAGAACATGGGCCTGAGGGTCACACTGGCTCTATACGAGTAGGTAGTGTAGATTTGTGTTTAACCTGTTACAAAGACTTTTCCTAATTTCAGGGTATGGCTTACAATAAAAATGGATCCCTATGAGGTCAGTCAATGTGATATCATATGGTGACAATAATAGGGTTGAAACAAATGATAGCTTGAGACAATCAACAAGAAATTGTAACTTGCTTGTGGTAAAAGTGCTACTTACAAAGCTCCCCGGTAACAACAAAGTCAGTTAAAATGTATTAATAATAACATAAATAAAAGCAGTTTCACATTTTGACATATACAGCCTAAGTATTGTATTATGTATACATATTGTTTTGTCTTCTAAGACTAAAGATGTTTATTCAAACAAGACCATAATGACCTCTGAAGGTCAAGTGCAAAGTCAGTGTGCTCACAGCTTCTCATTTTATCAATGATTATCATACTCTCGTTTTGCCAATTTCACTTATTATTTATGTCAATTGCATCTTGCCACTAGACTCAATACAATATCAGTGGATCAATGTTATCCGGCTCATGCAGATGTGAGTTCCAGTCATACGATGCTGCCGCTGACTAAAGTAAAATACTGATTAAAATCAAAGGAACACAACATTAGGCAGTGGCAAGGTTTTTCTTTTCATATCAAGGACAAATGAAGCATTCCACAAGGAGAGAAAAGCATGACAAAACAGCTCGGCATCAAAATTGTTCTGTATTGCACAGACTGAAACAAAGACGCATGAAACAGAAGCAGGGAAGCTGAGGACAAGGGTGACAAAAGGTAGAGAACCCTCATGTTTTCTCTATAAGTTATACATTAGAGGTTTGAAACATTAATTTTAAATTAATGCATTGTGAAACAATCCACTATATTTCATTTTGACATTCAAATCCTAAAAGAAGGTACACAGGCAAACAAGAAATGAAAAAGGAAGCAAGACTGAAAAGTAGGGATGCAGCAAAACCACCACAAGTACTTTCCCTCAGGTATTTGCAGACACCAATTACTGATACTTTTTCTTGAAGGGACATTTTTTTCTAAAACAATACAGACTAATGATTTCAGGGCAGTTTCTTTAAAATTATAAAGAACTGTAATTCAAACCATGATTAATCAGCAAGGGAGAAAGCCAACCAGCAATATGGGACTACAAATCCCATCAATCCATGATTATACAGCAATGGAGAATGGCAACCAGCAATCATGGATTGCTGAGTTTTTTAGTCCTCTATAGCCAGTTGCCATTCTCTATTGCATTTGATTAGCACTGTGACATACACCAATAAGAGAAGAACAACAGGCAGCCGCTGTATAAAAGTTTACTTACCTGCTCTCAGGAGGGTATGGCAGGCTCCAGAAAGGCTGCAAGGGTCACTCAGAAGTGTGGTGGTGTGTCTGCGGGTGTTCACCAGGACTGTGTGCGCCCTCACCAGAACTGTGTGTGGTCTCACCAGGACTGCGTTCGGGTCTCACCAGGGCTTTGTTTAGGTCTCCCCGGGCCTGTGTTTGGATCTCACCAGGGCTGCATTTGGGTTTCATGAGGGCTGCGTTTCGGTCTCCCCAGGGATGCATTTGTGTCTCACCACAGCTGTGTTTGGGTCTCCCCACAGCTGTGTTTGGATCTCACCAGGGCTGCATTTGCATCTCACCAGGGCTGCATGTGGGGCTCTCCAGGGCTGCGGTTGGGTATCACCAAGTACTCGTGAAAATGCCTTTATCAGCTCCGATACCAATACTAGTATCTGTATTAGTGCATCCCTACTGAAAAGACTAACATACTGTACATTTATTGCATTAATTTAATTCATTATGTTATCTACCTCATGTCATTTGACAAAGATAATTTTCTTTGGATCAGAGTAAGACAAGGCCTTTGTTTTAAACAGAAATATCTGTCTTAACATGTACTATCTTTTAGGAACCCTGGCATATAAGCACGTGGCTTTTTTGCCCAGATTTCACACCAAGATTATAACTACTGGTCAAAGGGTGCAGGTTAGTGGGAAAGGTCTAAATGTAATGCCTCAGCAACCTGACATGTGGATGAAATGGCTGAGCAGAACTATTAAGGGCTGACAGCTTGCAGGAAGATTTACATGTTTTTAGTGCCCTACATCACAAGGGAGTACAGTAAAGTGAAAGTGTAGCTTACAAGACATGTTTTTGTCCATCTGCCCATCTGTGATTACTGAATGGTAACTGTGAAAATAAAAAAGACTGCCACCAAACTAGATGGTAATGTGAGGTAGCAGTTCTAACAATGTCTTAGGTGTGGGTTTGATTGTGCAGTCCCCTACCCCCTTCAGGTATAGCTATATTTCTTTCTTGTTTCTATGTCAGGTATTTATATCTAAGCTAACATGAAATGGGAACTCCACTGTAAATGGTTCATTTTATTTGCAGGGGAAGTTTAATAAATATGGCATAATTAACACTGGCCTGTATGCCACCATTCATGAGAATTTAAATTTCTTCAAGCCAATCCAGATCTTATTTCCCCAGCCATTATGATTACCCATACAGCCATAGTAAGTGTGTTGAACATTTCTTTAAATTATAAAGCAGTTATAGGCTTCAGGGTGTAACCAGCCTGTTTTAGTGACTTGCTGGATCCTGACAGTTGTTCTCAATCTTCAGTTTCTGCATACACAGTGTACTGTCTATTCTGTTATGTTCAGTACATGATTGAACCTTAAACCACAGTTTCAGTGACAACTCATTCACATTTCTATACATCCTGAATTGTCTTAGTGTGGTGCTATGATCGTTGGTCAAAAGTGGTGGAATTCTGCAAACATAGGCAACTGAACCTTTAACCTGTACCCACTCTATACACACTACTGTATTTACATACTCTGAACAAACAAAACCCACTTTAAAGCAAGCCTCCATTCACCTCTGTAGCTATAGTTATTGTAGAGATATTCATCTTCAAAGTTTACAACGAAGGTGCTGAAACCTTAGTTTGTTTCCTAGTACTTTCTATTGCACTAAAATATTGGCAGCCTGCCAGTCTCCTAGCTTAAACACACAGCAGATGTTCCTTCCTGTTAGAATCCAACTGAAACTGACTTCTCTGTCTCTGCTGTGATATCCAAGGATAATTGAGAATGAATTTGAACATGCAGCTAGATAAGTGTAAGATTTTCATAACTCTGTTTGTTAAAAATATATAAATACTTTAATGTCCATAGTGCACCTTTTGTAACTCAAGAAGGCTATGGAAAACACATGTGAACAGAGCTAAAAGAATGTTTGACAGTAAAGCAGTTTAAAACTTGCAATCCTTTTAAATCCCCTGGAAATTTGCTGTATAATTAAGGAACATGGAGCACAAACTATAGCTATATCTAACTCCATCCCATGTGTAAGAATTCCAATCATCTAAATAAAACATAATTGTTAACATTTAGAGGCCATTGTAACCCATGACATAAAGTCTGTTTACAAGATACCAGTTTTAGCACAGATATGTTTCTGACTATGAAAAAAACAACAAAAGCTAAAACCTAAATACTCTGAATGTATACCTGCTACAGATCTCATGCTTAGAGATAACATTTTGTTTCTTGCATTACAAACCCTACATTATAAAAACGCTGCCAGTTAATCCTGATATAACATTATACAAAGTTGTGTCAATAAAAACAATATAAACCACCCAATTATGAACTGAAGCAAAGAACCCTAAAGCTGGCCAAACACTGATCTATTTTTTTTTCATTCAACCCGGAGCGAACAAAAATAGAGACCGGATTCCTCAATTAACACTAAAAGGCATGTCTCTCGAGGAATCCCACGGTTTTCATTGCATTGTGACAGGAGCCGCTGGTCCCTGTCAGAATACTCGACCAGAACGTGCAGCTCATTGGCTGCCGGCTCTGATCGATTGAAGATTTTCTGAATGACTCCTTCGATCAGCTGATTGAGGGATGCCAATCGAAAGGGTGCCGACAGCGGCACACACTGTGCAAATATTGTCAGGTTCCCCAAAAAACGGCCGATATTCAAACAGTGTATGTGCACCTTAGGACACATAGGAAAGCTTTGGCTTGAATTGCAAGGATACATCTCTGTAAAAAATCTGCAAAATGTAAACATGCTGTACAAAGTTAGTAGATTTTTTGCAGGCAACCAAGGTGCAAGTTATTGCAATGTACAAGCTGAGGCAATGCCCAGCTGTATAAATGTAAAGAAATGAATAATTGTAAAAAGTGTTGCAGAATAACTATTTTAAAAGCCAATAGCAAAATGTAGAGGAATATGGACTTCCTGTCCATAGATGTTATAAGGTAGGTACTACATACCTCATGCAATATCATCAGATGATACATAGAAAAGTATTGAAAAGTTGTACTTAAATTAAGTTATTCACTGGGGCAGAGGTGAATGTGATATCAGTTGTAATGGTGGACTCATGGTCTACTCCCATGAAAACAGATCCTTCTAAAACACTGTTATTGTTGTACGGTGGTAATATACTGATTTCCTGCTGGCAAAAGGCCAGAAAAAGAAATGAAAATTATTATTATTATACAGTGTCATGGAAATACCACACGAGTTCTCAGAAGGCAAGCATGCAGAGAGCAAAAGCTCCTGTGGGAAATGAGCACATTAGCCTAAGTTCAAAAGCCACATCAGTTATTTTACTTGTGGATGTCATTTGATCTAATGATCATTTTTGCATCAAAGACGTTCAACTCACAAAAAATAGATATTGCACTGGTGTGGAATCATTATTTTTCTGCATGAAATCATCATTTCACTGTTGAAAGTGTTCTTATGAACTGTTATTTTATCTAACAAAAGGGTTGTTTTTTTCATTACTTTAAAAGGCCCCCTTTCCTGCTCATCTCAACAATAACCTCCCTGAAACTCACAGATATTGCTACATTGAAACTAGAAATGGTTAAAAGAACAAAAGCAAGCACAATATTTTTTTAGAATTAACTTTTACAGTCAAAATAACTCATGCACCAATAAAATAATACACGTCATAAATTATTAGGCGTGCTAATTAAATTCATCTCATGTGTGAGGAATTAAGGAAAAATCAAATAAGCAAATGACTGAAAGGAATGAAAATACATAACTTTGGGGAGATTTCCTCTTACTTCCCGTTATGTCATTGGGCAGGATGTAATGGAAAAAAAGTGGAATGGAAAAAAAAAACAGGCGTTTTAACCATTCTCTGCTCAACAAAATGAAAAATAGATATACATATACTTTAAAGTGACACTAAACTCATGAGTTAAATGTTAGAAATGCAGAAATGTAGCTTATTTGTGTATCACTCAACATTTGTTCCCCGTGGTCAATGTGTGTGTTGCAAAGTAGACACCACTCTAAGCTCGCTCTCATGGTGGACTCCAATCTCACATTTCATTTACTTATTTGGTTTGGGATTGTAGTCCATCACAGGAGTGAACTTGAAGCAGTGACTACTTTACAACAAACACATGGACCATGGGGAACAAAAGTAGCCACCGTCCAGAAGGAAGGACCGTGTCAGCACCAATTCAGAGATGATTTGAGGATCTATAGCTGAGTGATACACAAAAAAGATATATTTTTATTAAAAGTTAAGATACTTGAATGTATTTTTAAGATTTAGCTCCTGAGTTTAGTGTCACTATAAGGCAGCTGTAGGTCACAATAGTTGCACATGTAACACTACTGTTGCTGTCTGTTATTTGAGGCTGTTAGATGCTACATTTTGGGTTCTTGGCTGACCAGTGGCATGGGGTTGCTTCAGCCACATACACATTTTTATGCCCCTGAGCATTTTATTTCAGCAACAAGGTTTGGGATCACTGTATGAGTCCAGTCATGTGTGGGATGAATAGATTGGTATGAATACATTATTATTATTTTTAACAGTGGCAGTTATTACTCCGGGTCAGTATAAAACCCTGGGTTCCACTGCTTGTGGCTTTACAATGACCCCCATTTAGTGGTATTGTGAAAATGTAATACTCCTCCTAAACCCTAACTATAGTGCTCAGCTCCTCTACCACACCCTACCACAATACTGGCAAGAATACAAAAAGATTGCAGTTTGTTAACTGACACAGAGTTATACATTCTTATGCCCCCTTACTTACCATGCTATTAAGATCATTATATGCTAAATAATTATAGGAAGCAAGGACTGTTCCAAAAGTGTTGCCAGTGTGAAGGGCTTTCGATTCCTTGTAGCACAACCCAACCCTGTTTAAATGATTGTTCAATAAAGGTTAAGCACTGACACTGAGTCAGATACAAAGGTATCTAGTAAAGTTTAGCTGCAAGGCAGAATTATGAGAGTTGTGATGCATATGATAAATATTTGCATAGGGTTTTCTATCCTTGATGGTTGCTTGTGCACAGCAGACATTTCAATGCATCTGAAAGCAACAGATCAACCAGGAAGACAATTCACTATAAAAACATAGTTACATGGTTACATAGTATTTGAGGTTGAATAAAGACATAAGTCCATCAAGTCCAACCTATTGCTGATGAGTATAGTCCATGTATCATTTAATTCTTACTTGTACCCCTGTATATCATGGTCCCTCAGGAAATCGTCCAAAAGTTTCTTGAACGATACCACACTCTTAGCTGAAATCACTGCCTGTGGCAGTGAGTTCCAGACCCTAACCGCTCTTACTGTGAAGAACCCCCTTCGCCCCTTGTGCTGGAATTTTTTCCCCACCAATTTTAGGTGGTGGCCTCTAGTTTTTGTAATGGAGTTAATCTTAAAGAGTTGCCAAGAGCTGTCACCATTGAACATCTTGTACATGAAAATCATATCCCCCCTTAATCTCCTTACTTCCAACTTGAACATGTTTAAGTTTAGTAGCCTTGTCTCATAGCTCTGGTCCTCCATTCCCCTAATTAGTTTGGTTGCCCTCCGCTGGACTCTCTCCAGCTCAAGGACATCTTTTCTGAGTACTGGTGACCAAAACTGGACCACATACTCCACATGAGGCTGAACCAGTGATCTATAAAGTGGCACAATTATAGACTTGTCTCTGCAATACATCCCCTTCTTAAGACAATAAGCTTATATTGAAATCTAACTTCAGAATACTGAATATTATGAATAGCTCTAATCAGCTTCTTTTCTGTGTTTCTCCTGTAGTGAAAGGGAACTTAGTGTATTTCCACTGTTGCAGTCAAATTGGGAAAACACCTATTTTATAATTGTTACATGTTCCCATTCACATAGTATAAGCTAAAAAAAATTGAAAAAATGATTCTTGCAGTTTAAATTGCTTTTACTTGGGTTAGGGTTTCTTGGATGTTTAGGGGTTAAAATTTCCACTGTGAAGGTGCTGCGAAAAACCTGGAATCAGCCATGTTGCTTGCTGCAACAAAAATGTCTAAAAGGTAAGAAATATTTTTTTTAAATAATTTTTTCAGCATGTTTTGTGAATAGAAATACATAAGAAACAGATGGGTTTTCTCAAATTTGACTGCAAAAGTGGAAATAAACTCTAAAGATAAGCACAATACCATATATCTCTTTCACCGATGCCATCTAGCCACTAGGGCACTACTGCTCTTATATGCAGTGTGCTCACCTCTAGCATGTATTCATAATATTAATTTTTTTTAACTAGTCTCAGAAACTAATAGACACATTTATACATTTCTATGTACAACCCTCTTTTTCCTAGAGATTGAATAATGCTTTTAAGTAAGTAGAACATATCTGTACATATTTCATATTTAATTCTTAACTTAACTGGTCTTGGATGCTACTTAAGAAAATAGGCCTAGTTTTCATGAGATACATTCTATTGGCATGATCTGAACCACCTCAGCATAAGGTAAAATAAGAACCAGCGACCAGCATCCTACAGGTCTCAGAAAGAGATGATTGCATTTTTCTAACAAGGCTATTACTGGAAAGGTTTTGAGGCAGGAGATTTGCAGCTGGAAATCTGAGAAGTAATGTTCTACAAATAACAGCTTGTTAGCTTCACAACCTTACAGGCTAACATTAACAGAGTAAATGCAAGCCTAAAGGGTTCTGCTTTCCCACCATTCTACGCAGTCAATGACATTAGGTAAGACAAGCGCGTAAAGATGATCACAGTCTGCCTGAATGAGACAATTTCATCAGATACACTTTAAAAACCTTCTGAAAAGACAATTCATTTTTCGAATATATATTCCCTCTCAGTGGATTCTTGTTTCTCTTACATTCCCTTAACCAGCATCACAAGACCCAGAATAGGAAATCAAAAGCATGGGAAATAGGGGAACATAGCAATGTGGTGATGTAGTCCTTTCTGAACACCCAAGCAGCTCTTATCAGAGCTGCAGACCTGCTAGGCAATGTTGCATGAGAAAACAGATGTCATTGGACATTGAACAAACTTGTAGCTCAGATACAGGAAAGACTACAGCTAAAAGTCATGCACTAGCAGGTTTTAAAATGCACACTGGGGCATGACCTGTGAGGTCCTAGTTTTACTTAGAGCTGCAGTGGATACGTTTGAGATGAAGGGGATTACTGTGGTCTCGGGTTTGCCTTGCTGAACAGACAGAAATTGAAACAGAGACTAACAGATAATGGATAAATACAAGGTGATTATACAAGGAGAAACCCGGCCAAAGCAGATTGAATGCAAGCAGGGAACACTGAAATGACTAGAAGAGACTGGAGAGTATACAGTAAAGACAGCAGCAGACTAGGCAGTTACCAAAGGTAAGGAAACTCAGAGTGTGACAACCAAGCCTGAACTGAGATTAAAATGAACAGACAGAAAACAATGACAGTGATCATGTAAACAGACTGGAATGCAAGAAAGCAAGGCAGTACAAGGAAGGGAAACTACAAACCCAACATCAGGCTAAATAGAAGAGGAGGTGAACAAATGTGGAAACAATACCTCAGGAAACCTGAATGTCAGCAAAATTTAAGATGTAGTTCCAAAAGGAGGGAAGACAGAAAGCTGATAATACATATTCTGAGCTAGGGTCAAGAAAGAATGAAATAGGTTATATGGGCATACAACATTGAATGGGCACAGGAATAATGGTATTTTTTGTTTAGGACAGCAGGGTCAATGCTGTAGCAAGAAGTCTCAATGTCTACTAATCTAGACTAATTTTATTTTCCTTTAAAATTTCCCTCTTTGGGGGCCATCTCCCTGCTGTATTCTATAATGTTGGAATCCCACCCCAAACAGCCATATATGCGGGCCTGGGAAAGGGACTTGAGCGGGGAGGTGTCAGAGGAGGTATGGAGGTGGCGCTCAGGAGTGACAACTCGGGGCCTGCTTAATGTCTCACTGCTGGAAGACAATTTTAAAGTTTTCTCTAGGTGGTACCTGGTGCCTTCTAGACTTGCCCTTATGTATCCAGGGTCATCCCCCTATGTTTCCGGGGATGTGAGCTTGGGGGCACCATGTACCACGTGTGGTGGTCGGGCCCTCAGATCCGCGCATATTGGGGAGGGGTGTTCAATTTGATCTTCCGGATTATGAGAGTGCGTGTTCCTAGAGATCCCAGGTATCCTCTCCTTAACGGGGTATCTAGACACTGTACACGATTAATAATGTTCATGTTTTTGGCAGCCAAAACCACGATTGCTAAAGCCTGGAAAGCACCCAGGGTGTCATTGAGGCAAGTAAAGACCAAGCTGTCTTGGATCATGATTCACGAAAAATTGGAGAGTATCCTTTTGGATAAAACTGGGCAATTTCAGTTAACATGGGGTCCTTGGATGGCCTTACCTACTTTGAAATTGTCCCTCCCGACTAGTCATATTCTAATGGCTTTTTCTCCTCCTCTTTCCTCTCTGTTGGTTTTTCCCTTTTTTTCCCCCTTTTTTTTTGTATTTACTTCTTTAAAAAAATGGTGCCAGTTTTTATTAAAGATATATATATATATACATATATATCAACAAACAACATCTTAGCAGTGACTACTCACTGCTCAAATCCGCATATTTAAAAGGGAAAAATCATGGAGGACATACCTCGTTGTATGGCACTGTTTTTAA
This sequence comes from Nanorana parkeri, assembly GCF_000935625.1. Classification (NCBI taxonomy): domain Eukaryota; kingdom Metazoa; phylum Chordata; class Amphibia; order Anura; family Dicroglossidae; genus Nanorana; species Nanorana parkeri. The sequence continues at coordinate 1,242,040 of NW_017306500.1, forward strand.
CCGCTTGAAAACCAGGTGTTTAGATCCCCTACCTGGCCAGGCCATTTTTCAGTGTTCAGCGCTGCGGATTGTGTCATAATGTCTGGATGAAAACAATAAAATATTTGAAATATAAAATTTCCCAGTTGAGATGGGTAAGGCTACTTTGTTCTTAATAACATGACACTATATTTATTTTTTCTTGTTTGGTGGTCTGAGAAGTTGAAAAGCCTGCATATTATCTACAATAGAGAATTCTGTCAGGTGGGCATGTGGTGAAGGCACTAACGGAATGGCAGGAGACATACAAGAGAAAATGGGGAAAAGCCAGGTGAGATGTGTATGGGAAGAAAATTGTACAGGTAGAGAAAATGCACAGTGTTTATCTAAATCTGGCCTAAGGCCAGATCCTTATGTTGGCCAGAAGAGAAAGATTTAGGTCAGATGCTGTGGGTAGTTCTGAGAGCTCCGACAGATGGAAGGAGTAGCAAAGTAGCACGGATATGTGACTATCACGAATCTGCCAGGTACCTTTTAAAATAGCTCAGGTTTTCTCTTTTTCCTCCATGTAGGAGGTACATTATTTTAATATACAAAAAGAATCGGTAGTGTCCATGACAATTACTCAGGAACTAACTTTCACTTTCGAATGTTTCCTATAAATGCGCTTTTTGACCCTATGGCACTCTTGGCCTAAGAATGTAAAACAGTAGCCCAGTAACTCATATAATTTATGAAACAATGATGCAAGTTTTAAACTAGTCATTGCTTTTTGTATGTTAGGCCGGTGAAAAGGATCTACTCAAATCTGTAAAGAATACACTGTTGACCTTTCTCTGTAGGGTTGATTACATCTTCGTAAATTTTACTGAACTAATTTGAGAAAGTATGGACTATATATTTTAAGCATAGAGTAAGAACCAAAACAAGTGATCTTTTTTCTCATGTTTGACATTATTACTAAAAAGATTTTCTGAATGAGCACAGATAAACACTTTGTCTTGCACATAACACAGCAGGGTTCTGCTAATAGATGATCTTGTCAGACCAAAACGATAAGACTTTTTCCAGGCACTGACCAAAGAAGACTGATCCAAAAGAGACCGATAGCATGAAGCCTGCTGACACAGCCAATCCAGATTTAACAAAAATGTTTCACGTCTGATGCTTAAAACAGGCTTATGTGATATATGTAAGCCTCTGAAACTGATCAGTAGTAAACAGCTAGAGAAAATGGCAAATAAATTATTGACAGTACATGATAAGATTTATTAGACTGCATTTATGTTGTTATATAGAAAGGTGGATGGTCTCAGAATTTCAGAAAATAGTGACTATGGTGGCCATAAATGGATACATATTTTAAAAAGAAAGCTTTAAACTCTTCTCCTACAATTAAAACCTTTACATTTTGTATATTTGTGTAAACTCTGATACTCAAGCTTCCTCGCATTGTTTCATTGTTAGACATTTTTTATAGTGTTAGTACAAATAGAGAAAGTTCTATTAGCAAAGCTCTGAGCATCATCCTAAATGGTAAGAACACTACTTATTATTTACAACTTTGGAAAACCTCCCAGAACATCTTCTAGGTAGAGTTGCTTGTAGACTATATACTGTTATAACTTTTGTTGCACTTGTTTTAATATATGGAACTTATAGGTCTCAAAATAAAAATAAAAATTGACCATAAATTAAAAAAAATTCTAAAACATCAAGAGATTTATTCAGCAATGCATATATAAGTGACATGTAATTCCAGAACAGATTGTGAGCTAAGATTCTTTCACTTACCTAATGTTTCTTTCTTAAAGTAAACATCTGGGAGAAACTAAACAAGTACACTAACAGCTGTAGCAGTGGGCTGAAAGGATATGCCGTCAAGACAAACTTTTTGTTAAAAACACAACTTTGTCCAAACACTTTTTTATTAAGTTTTAAATAAAGTAGAGAAAGCTTAGGCTCTCTGATGGGTTTTAAAAAAATGTTTATATTCCTACTCAAGTGTTTATGACACTAACTGGGTATGAAAAGGGAAAATCTCCAAACATGCAGGACTCTTCTTTACTCCACTAAACCTTGCATTATTCTTCTTCTCTGCACCTGTGGTGATATTTCCCTTTACTTCCTGGTCTCTGACATTTATCAAATAGAACGGAATTTTTGACTTTAGTTGTGTTTTTACTGTGTCACTACAGGGCACCATGTAGTCCCCTCAAAGGCCCCCTGTACATACTGACTTTCCCAGTCAGCTGATTTTCATAAGCATACCTGTCCTACCTCCTACATGGCACACCTAGGTATTCAGATACTGGGTATTGCATTGTTAGATGCAGGCCTATTCTCATGGAGTAAAATCAGGTGAGCAATGCATTGATTGAGAGAAAAAGTTGTTAGTTTACTTGTTTTTCCCACATGTGTACTTTAAATTGAAAGTGTTGCCATAAACAAAAAATCTGATTGACATTGAAAGGCAAGCAAATCCAGAAACTTGCAGCCCAGCACTCTGTTTCCTCAAAAATCTGGGTTGCTCAACAAGCAACAAAAAAGAAGATAATAAAGTTAAATTACAGACATGGAGGTGCCTGCTCTTTGGCGTTATTGTCGGTTTAGATTTATGTTGGTGGCCACAGGTTCACAATAAAGGATAAGTGTGGTTCCATCAAGCCACTATCCTTAATAAGATTGAGGGTGTGTGCACTGTGATAAGAATGTATCCAGCTGCTATGGTTGTCAGGTTGCTACCCAACTGGCCACCACAGGGCACTGAAGGGCTGCTTTCTGTATTTAAGATTTGCTCTTTTTTTTTGCTCAGTTTACAAGGAGAGTCGAGGGGGCATATTTTTTTTAATCAAAAACACTTATGATTTAAGTCCATGATTACTAATACATCTCTAATCAAAAGTATGACTGCTGAAGATTACGCATAAATTATACCATCAAACCAAGCAACATGACTGAGCACTGCCAAAGCTATATTGTTTTACCAGAAATTAACCCCCAGAAGCCTGAAGTGAAATATTTAAGGAGCTTTGGGAATCATATTATACATTTCTGTGATACAATAGGCAAATATAATTGTTCTCATGAATATGCATAACATGCAGAGGTTTTCAAGGTCAGTCCAATGTACTGAGGATGTCAGTAAAAGGTACATTCTTGGTGTATTCAGATTTTAAGTAAGTGATAATGCGGCAAAATTCATTCTGTATCAAAAGTAGCAAACTGTGAGCTGAAGCTGATTAAACTGCTTTCATCCACACTAGTTTCTGCTCAGTGGCCAATGATCATTCTATATATTTAGGTTTAAAAACTCTACACATACATAACTTTGTGATCAATGGACACATCCTTAGGGTGGCACGTAATAACTTTTTATCTTGCCCTACTTCATCTACTCTCTCTTCTTTACTTTCTCTTGGTTCAAAGATGTATTTTTCAACTCCCAATGCCTCTCCCATTCTGCAAATGTTCCTTGTACCAACCTCTTCCTCTGCTGGTATCGTCCTTTGTTGTGTTCTTTTTAAAAAAAAATTGCCAATAAAGATTAAAATCCCATGACTTTACTGTTTATTGATTTGTTAAGCCTCTAAAACAAATATAAAGCTAAAAGACAAATCATAAAATAAACAAAACTTTACAAAGCAGGATCACCTCATACTTAATCAAAACTAATGTCATGTGTTAACGGCTAATGGTCAAATATTATCCTGTTTTAATAAACCTATTAATTTTGCATTCATTTTTTCATGTAGCAACTCTCTCGTGCGAAACGAACATTAAATTATTCAAATGTGCACAACCACCACGCATTAGGCTAATAAAAAGATTTATTCCTACTTAGCAGCCACTACGTATTAGGTTATTATTTCACTGATGTATACCAAATTTTCTAGGAAAAAATGTAACCTAGTTTAACATGTACCTATTTTAGTCCAATGTATCACAATTTATGTGCAATCATATTATAAAGTTAAAAAAGTATAAAGTAAAAAAAAAAGAATAAAAAGGCCAGAAGACAAAATGAAATCATTGTGTTATGACTATATTAGTGGTGTAGTGTTCATTGTTTCATGATTCAAAGAATCAGATCACTAGATATTTCAGTATCTACACATTCCTGCCGCAACCTAAAAAAACCCTCCTATGATAGCCAAATGTGGTGCCATTTTGATTGGTAAAGCTCAGACCCTTTCAGGTAGTGCCAAAGCTTGCTGCTATGCTATGCCCCCACACATTCCTATTGGCCTATCACTATGATGGTCAGCTTAACTGGCCAATAGCAATGTGCAGGAGGCAGCAAGGGGTGGGAAAGTACTAGCAGGAAGTGGTGAAGCTTTGCCAGCAAGGGACAGGAAGGTTTTGGAGATGTAAGCATGTAAGTAAGATATAAGTATGTGTGGGTACTTTTAAGTGCCTGCACTTCATATTTGCCGCAGTTCACCCTCCTCCATTGCCATGCAATAAGAACCATATTATAAAACTATATTTTAGCATTACACTGGAAGACGTAGCACTGAAATAGCTAAAGAATTACAATGACTTGATAAAAAAAAACCTTGATTTCAATTCGGCTTTCAATCCGTGGCGCTACTTGAAAAACGTTTTTTACAAGCATGACTTGACTGAACTAAGCACCTGGGAGCAAATCAACCTGGAAGATTGCCTCAGATTCATTCCCAATAGTATGCAATTTTAACACTTACTCCTAAAACCTTTAACCCATAACCAGGTAAAGAAAAAAGTACCTTTGCTGTGTGCAATCCTCGTATTGTAAGGGTTAAGTGTTTGTTCATGACTAGAGGGCCATGATTTACTTATCTGAACTCATTCCCCCAGCAGTCAGCACTCTCTTCTTCTCCACTTTCACTGTGGCTGGTGGAATGTTCCTCAGCATCCTTACATTTAATGCAGATCTATGGAATCTTGCATTAGATGCGATGACATCAGCGGTCCTTAGACCACCAGAGTGAAGACAAGAGGTGGCTTTAGGGACCGGTCTATGCGCCTGCAGCAGCGGGGAAAGGTAAGTAAATCTGCTTTACTCCAGTCCCCCAGACAAGAACTACAACTTAACCCTAGCAGTGTTACAGTAACCCCACTGCAAGGGTGTTTTTTTGTTTGTCCTTAGATGGGCTTTAAAGTGACTGTTACTTTGCACATTCAGAATCTTTTACTAGTCCATCTATAGACCTACATATACTCATCCCCTCCCTTCAACAGTATTTTGAAGATTTTCAAGAGGACAGTGCACAGTGAGGCTGGCTGCTGCAGATTCAGCACAACTTGCCAGAGGTCACAATTCCTCCTGTCTGAAAATCATAAAATGATTTTGGTCAGAATAAAGCTCAGCTACAGTATACATAGGATTTTCAATGTCATATCAGCATGTGATTAATACTGTACTGCATCTATGTGGAGTAGAGTTGTCACCCTAGGACAGGAAGTGTGTTAGGACTACACTCCCTCTCCTCCTCTTCATAACATAGGGGGAGGTGCCTTGTAGTCCACAGTGGTGAACTGGGCAGGGCTGAAGAGACTGCTTGAGATCACACTGTAGAGGTCACAAGAAGTTAGGTGCTTAGTGGATTTCTGCCACGTGTTTTTCAACAGATGTAATACAACTCTTCCAATTACATAATTAACATATCAAAATGTAGCAAATAAAAGAAGTTCATTGTTAGGGTTTATGAAAATGTTAATGTTGTGCTATTAAGCTATTTAAGACATCCTATATAGTAGAGCCCTTGCCACAACTAAGAGCTGATAGAGTCATCACTCTGATATCTGTCCTGTCCCATTGCTGTCTTATTCAGTCAATATTTCAGGCATAGTTTTAATGTACCAGCACAGTAGCTGTATATCCAAAAGAAACCTGACTTGCTCTTTTGGAACCATTATAGCTTAACAACATTTTATCAAACGTAAACATGCACATCAACAAATGAGATGGCAAATTACCTATCTAGAAATTCCAGTCACGGAGTTGCTCATTGTGACCGAGCTTATGTACATTTCTCATAATTAAGGATTATAAATTATGGTGACTCGTTGGCAGCTTCCAGCAAGTTTCTTCCTGAATAGTGAGCCAGCAGTGCTCAGAAGAATAGAAGAAAAATTCCTATTCAGGAAAATATGGACCTCGTTTGATTTAAAAGCATTAATTTTTTTTATTTTTTGGATTTGAGAGGACTTTTCTCACAAAAGATTTTGAGTCTTTATGTCTTCTCAAAGTGGAAAGAATGAAAAATAAAGAAAGCATGCTGAAAGAAATACAATGCTGCCATTACTGACCTTCTTCTGAAAATACTTATTTCCTGGCAGTCATGTTTTATCCTCTGACTTCAATACTTTTTGAGCCACTGACCTGCCTTGTTCAGGCAGTGAGGTCAGAACTCTTTATTTCAGGGCTGGAGAATTCCTGGTCACCATTGGTTACTGAATAAACTCTCTGGAGACCGGGTCATTGAGAGCAATTGCTGGTGGGGGTGGGAACTGAAATGCTAGGTAAAGCCAGCAAGTGGCAGCTAATATGATTGTATTGACAATCAGCAGACAGATTGAGGTAAGTACAGAAAGACTAAAGTCAAACGTAGCTCAGTCTGTCTCACGCAATGCCAGCTCTCAATACAGTCACCTTAGCTGCTACATTATCACGCAGAGCCAGGTTTACCTAATGATAGCCCCAATGTTTCAGCACCCACCTCCCAAAAGGCAATAGCCATATCAACATGTTGGGGAATTCTCCATGCCCAAATGCTTCCACCCCCTTCTTAAGCCATCATTTGTCAGTTTTAGGACCATGACTTGTCTGTGTTGTGAGAGACAAGTGCAGCTACCACAATTTAAGCAAGCCAGGGCATGTGTTCGTAGGGGCAAGTGCGCCATCTCCAGCTGACTGGCTTTCTGTTTTAAACACCCCTCTTGAGTGCACAATCTTAGATTCGTTATTTTTGCAGATCGCACTGGACCAGAACGCAGTCACTTATGTGCCACACATTCTTATGTGGGCGATCTCACTGGGAGCAGGTTGTGTGGCTGCGGTGCCATTGACTTAAATGCACAGCCAGGCCCCCTCCCGCCCCTGTACACAGGAAGTTGGCTGGAATGCAATACAGTGCGTTCCAGAGGTCGACCACTCTGGAACGCACTGTTTATGGTGTGAACCGGCCCTCAGGCAGAATTAATTAAATGCAGAGAACTGATATTAGTACATGATTGGACACCAGTGATTGTTTTACATAATTACATAGTTGGTAAGGTTGAAAATCCTGAAAAACTCATGTAGGTGTTTGTTGATACAGCTGACTGTGGAAGGGAATTCAATTTTGTTCATTTTTTCTGCTGTGACATAAAAAAAAACCCTTACGCATTTTGGGATTAAACTGCAAATCTGCCAACTTCTTGTTGTGTCCACGTTTCATCTTCAGACTTATTATTTTAAACAATTTAATCCTGTTACTGCACTTCCCATTGATAAGTTTGCAAATTGCAATCATATCTCCTCTTAGGTGTCTCTTCTCTAAAGTGAAAACGTTTAAATTGTAGTTGATCTCCATAACTCCTTCCCCTTATTAATTTTGTTGCCCTTCTCAAGAACTTTCCCCAATCTCAAGTACATCCATCCTGAGGATTGGTGATCAAAACTGAATTGTGTACTCAATATGAGGCTGAGCCAATGTTTTATACAATGGTAGAACTATGTTTTTTATCTTTTATCCATTAATGCAGGATAGCATTCTTCTCCCTTTGCTAGTTGCAGCTTGGCATTGCATGCTGAGCCTGTGGTCTACATAATTATTTTGCGGAATCACTTTAGGGGCACAGTGTGATGTATTATTGACCTGTTTTAACTTTAACTGTTGTTTAACTATGTATCCTTTAACTGCCTTTATAGTCAAATTCAGGTTGCACAGTGCTACCTACTAGGTTTTTCAGGCTGGCTCCTAGTTCTGGGTGAGATTTTTCAAGGCTGCCTTATGTGCATATTTGTTCCAGGCCAATGACTCAGACAATACTCTAGCCATTGCATAGAATAATGCCCAGACAATCAGCATTTATTGAAGCAGATGTGACCAACGGCAGCCTCCATGTTCCTCTTAGATATATTCCCTTTAAAGAAAACCTATGCTATCTGAAGTGAGGACATATACCTTCCTAGACAGTTTTACCAGAACATGTTTTCTCATTGGAAGACCTCAATACACCTCCTGTTTTTGTACCAAAAACAATGGTCAGCAGAGCCAAGAGAGAGGATTAACCTCCTCTGTGGAGGTGCAGACAGCAATAAAAATCCAACACCGGTTCTTAACCTTCCATTCTCTAGTCATAACTACAAAATAGTTTTGAGTTAAAAATGGAAGCACAAGTGTGGCAAAAGGGACGGTCATATAGCAATTACTTTAAAGGAAATACTGTAATATTCACTCAAATATATGCTCAATGAAAATATAATATACTTTCCCTTTAATGGAAAACATAAGCACTTTCTAATACCATCACCGATACATAGGACACTTGGTGGGAAAACCTGAAGGCTCTTTTTTCATGGCCGCTTGATGCAGAATAGCATTCAATTCTCATATGTCTTAGGTAGAATTCCATCTGTACTGTGAACATTTTCCAGGGTAGGGTGGGGGGGTCTGTAAGGTCTTCCAAAAAAGGCAATATATATTTATCGCAGGCATAGCCCAGAAGTGGTTTGTAAACGAGTGTTTGAAGTGATAAGCATGCTAATTGTAATCCAATGGCACACGATCAGAAAACATCCCTACAACAATGTGTCAAAATGTAAAATGGTGCACGTTCAAAAACAAACTAAAATGATTACAGTTCTCTGAAATGAATTCAAAGCACTGAAAGTAGCCAGCAACTCACTGTGCTGCATCAGATTAAACTGTGCATCAATACTGATCAGGTAACATTCATAAAACATTGTTATACTCAAGGATAACAAATAGCGCTATATTTGCTGACACATCTCCCTCATGTATTTGTTCAGGTCAGAAGCACTTATCAAAAGCAGAGGATTCACAATTCATGGCCTTCAGCCACAGGAGTAAAGGCCCAGAAATGTGTTATCACAGCAGGCTCCTGTGAAGATTCAAGCAAATAAACCACTGGGAGAAGAGCAGAATAACATCTTTTCATGATGAGATGATAGAATTTCTTTAAAACAAAAAAACATAATGACGCAGTCATATACATTCTGGAGACTGTGACTCCTAAGTCCATGCATTATCATGTTATGGCTTCCTAGCAAGCATAAGGAAAAACTGAGACGGGGCGGCCCGAGGCTCCGCCCACCGGCTGTCAGATACTTCCTCCGGCGTCCTGTTAATGTGAATTGACGCCGGAGGAAGTATCTGACACCTGGGGGGAGGAGTTGCGGCCCGCCGCGCCGTGATTGGCCGTCTACCTTGCTATCACACAGGAGCTTGTTATCTCCTGTGTGATTGCAATAAAGTTAGGTGCAAAAAAAATTACATTGATTTAAAAAAAAAAAATGTAAAAAAACACTGTTTACCATGTTAGCAAGTAGCACTAATTACCTAGAGTACTATAGATAAAGCTTATTATATTTTTAAGTTGGTCTAGCTTAGTACTGTACTGAAGCCAATTCAGTCATGTGGTGCTGTATGTGCAAACTGCAGCTGTTAAGATTTTTACAAATGAATAATGTATGAAGGCTGTTATCAACTCATTTCTTCCTCTAGATATTGAGAGGACCGCTGAGTAATGAAGTCTTCATAGCCCAATGTCACTGTCACGGATGTAGTTACTTTAAAGTAAAAGCAGAAATTTGCCTTTACTATATTGTTTAAGGTGGCAAATTTAAACCATATTCTATTTCATTCACCCTTTTTTTCCGATTTTCTGTCTTTATTTTATATTGAATACAAAATATGCTTTTAATTTATCTCATCTTCCTTCTTCTTTTTGGGCATAATTCACTGAATTGAAAAAGCTGTGCTAAAAACACTTAAGGCATGTGAAAATGATATGAAATAATATTGACTGAAAGCCCACTTTAATATGCCTACAAATGTATCTAAAGGCATTTTTTTCAGAACAGTATGGGGGAATGGTTAGAACCCCTGCCAGATTTTACTGCAGCATGTCCCCCCTTTAGGGATATTCACCCATTGTATTTGCCTTGCTGACTAATATCACCAGGACTGAAGTTAAAGGAAAATCTAAAATGTTGTCACCAGGACAAAAATAGAGGAAACATTTTACAATGGAGACATATGTTCATGTGACTATTGGGGATTTACCCCCATTTTGGAGAAATGTACTCTTACTTCCTTATGGGTCTACTGGACACGAAGCAAAGGGAAATCTATTGAATGGAACTCGGATGGTAAAAACAAGGCAGGGACTCCAACTATTCCATAATTTATCGAAAATAATGAAAAAAAATGGTTTTGGCTTTAGCTATACTGTAAAGTGTATGTGCAGTCATTTTTAAAAATGTTTATAAAGATGTGGAAGGGTTAAAACCCGTTAGGATTTTATTGCTGTCTCTGTCCATACGAGTGAGATTAAGCCTCTATAGTGGTCCTGGTGACCATTGTCTTTGGTACAGAAAGTGATGGGAAATCCAAGACATTTGAGTTGTTACATAAACAGGAGGTGAGGGAACATCTTCCAAAAGGTAAATCTGTTCTGGTGACAAAATGTCCAGGAGGGGATATCCTCTTCTTGTTTTGTCTCTTGGTTAGGTAGTGAAGGAAAAGCTCCATATGGGACATCAACAAACAATTCAAAAAAAGTATTTTTTTTTCATAGACTTTAAGTGCACTTTAACATGCCTTAAATGCTATTCCAGATCAATTAATCAGGGCATTTTTCTGTCTCACCTACTTTTTCTTTCTTTTTCCAATTTCTCCCTTCACTTTTCTTAATGCTTCCATGTCCTATCGCTCTTAATATCTTTCTTTATTTTCTTTCTTCCTCCCTTTTAACCATTGTTTTTTTTTTATCTGTCCCAAGCATTTATTCATTAAACAATACAGAAAATGCATATAATGCACCCATGGAAAGCCCAGTTACTAACTAAGCTCTTATTTTATCCTCATACTAATTTAATTGTCCAGTTATGAGCTTGGATTCTACTTCCTTGCCTTTTGTTTCCCTTCTCCAGTTTTCTTTGTACCCCATCTAGAAATTGACAGTTAAAAAGAGGAAACACAAGAAGATGAGGTGAAGATATTTAAATGAAACCTGGGCTGGGAAAAACATAGGAGCTGCCATTGCTGACCCGCTTTTGAAAATATTACCTGTCTGGGACTCATGTTGATCCCCTAACTTGAATAATTTCTGAGTCACTGACCTGAACCAGCCATACAGCAAATAAAATCAGAACTCCTGATGAGCATGCTTGTTCCCGGTTAGTGACTGCAAACATATCGAAGCCATTAGATCAACCTGACAGCTAGGGAACTCATATTTTCAGAGGTCAGAAATGGCAAACTCCATATTTCTCTTGGTTTCATTCAACAGCACAGAATCAATGACTAATCCTATTATTAATTATAGGTTTAAAAATGCTGATGAATTACAACCAGCACCCACTGTTCATGTCTAGTAATTATTCTCAAATTCAGTAAAAGTCTGCAATCCTGAATTAGGAGACTGGAGTGTGTGAACAATGATATTCAATAAAGACAGTAATTACGAAATATTAAAACCACTTTGCAACATGCCAAACATAAGCTGCATAATTTGCTAAGTCCTAACTGGCAGAGTGATTTGTTGTTAAGTAGCCTCCTCAGTGTTGTCACCCTACACCTATAATGCGGACCTTCATGTTACGATAATCAAGTATTATTTTATTAAGCTGCATATTTAGAAACTCTGAACATTATATTTGAGGATAAAGTAACATGCTGAAGCTTATATATGATGTTAATCATTAGGTTTACACCTACTTTAAAGTGGAACTTTACCCCCTTTGTCTAAAAATTAGATCAGCATACAGATCTGCATGCTTATATGATATCGTCTTACATTCATTAGCTAAACAAACATATTTTTATTTTACTTACAATTTATTTTTCCACTTTGGCACAAATGATGTCATCTGTGGCAAAGCATTGCATCCTGGGAAAGTTAGTTCATCAGTAGAGCATTGCTGGGAAATCACATCTGTAATCTCATGAGATCATAGGGAAAGGCATTTTCCTCCCATGATGTGATGTGCATGGTCACATGTCCCAGTCACGTGTGCCAAGGTTCAAGGAAGTAAAGGGAGATCTAGTAATCTGCCCTTAGTTAAAATGGCCACTGTCGGAAGACTGGGGAAGAAAACCAGCAATTATCTAGAAGTATCTGTTTTCAGATAGTGATTACTAAACATTTCTAAAGGGTGCCTTTGTTGATATTTTGAAGAGATGGGTAATGTTCCTCTTTAATACATGATTAATTCAAATGTTTTATCATGTGCTGATACTGGCCTTGTATATCTGTTTATAGTGCACACTCAATGGTTAAATACAACAAGCCAATATAAGTTCCATTGGCTTCTCATATTAGCTTCAAAAATACATATGAATAGTACAAGAGGACAGAAAACACCAATTTTGAAGAAATGAAGGAGCTTTTTCAGAAAGACTTCAATATTAATGTAAGTCAAAACATTTACAAGCTAGATAATTTCAAGGAATTAAGAGGTTTCATTTCACAAGAATTTAGAATAATACCTTTTGTATAGCATACCTTCTGTGAGCAAAACATAATTAGAATATTTAAATGTTAACAATTAGATTTATGAAATTAAATCAAACGGTGATTAGCGGGATATCACAAGCAGACAATTCTCAAAGCCCAGTGAGACAGTGGACCTATTAAAAAGGCTATTTAAACAATATGTCTGGCAGAACAGATTAATAGCACAACACAGCCCAAAACACAGACAACATACATCCATTTCCATAGTTCTGCCGTTACAGGTCTCAGTGATTAAAAGTAGTAAAATCATTGTGGCAGATAATTAAATCCTTGCAGTGTTCAACTAGTTGACTTCACTGCAATATGATAGTTATTCCTGAACACATTCAAAGTGTATCATTGTCGTTAGAACCTTAACCTACTAATTCTATTATCTTTGAGGACCCTCAATTATCTAATTCTGTAACCTTTACTGCCCATGTTGAATGCAACACATTTGTTTTCATGTAACATCATTTGCCTCAGACATTCAGAGAAAAGTAGGTTAAGGGCAATTTCATACTTGATATGGATCAAAACACTGCAATAATTTTACTGTTAATGTGAAAATTACTTTTAATAATGAATACAAACTCGCCATGCAAGGATCAAACCAGTAAATAGCAATACCCACTTCTGTTAAGGAAGGATGCATTTAAAAATGCATCTATTATTATGATTATTATTATTATCAGAATATTAGCAACAGCATTTGGAAATGTATACCAGAACTTAGGTTGTAACTACCGGTTAAGCTACTAGAATAACAGGCACTGTTAACACTAAAATTGGGCCTCTCTTGTTTAGTTTCTTTTGTCCATTAAATATACAGTTGGAAGGGTTTCAATATATTTATTTGTTAAGTGCAAAAAACTAATTGCCAGCATTTTTATGAGCTGAGAACTTTCTGTGCTCTCTGTTATCAGCTATATTACTCTCAGCTATCTCTGAGGACTACAGAAGCGTGTCCCTCTATGTTATGAAGAAGAGGAAGGTTCAAAGTCTTGTAGTCTTATTCTGTCTGTTGTCCAGATACAGCAGAGTGAATGGTGTTATACTAGAAATGGACGTGTGTCACTGGCAGATTTCCCAGGTGAAAATAAAGGTAGGGGTAGCCAGCCTATGAAGGACAATAATATTATGGAGTTTACTAAACCTGAAAAACTGTCAACGCCCTATTTAACTTCCTATAAAATCCACAAAATCCACTTTATTATTAGTTCCTTCTATCTGGAGGGTGGCTACTTTAGTTCACCTGTGTGTGTGTTGTAAAGTAGCCACCACTCCAAGCTCGCTTCTGTGATGGACTACAATCGCATACAAATTAGTAAACTAAACATGAGATTGTAGTCCATCATGGGAGTGAGCTTGGAGTGGTGGCTACTTTACAACACACACACAGGTGAACAAAAGTAGCCACCCTGCAGAAGGAAGGACTACAATCTCATGTTTAGTTTACTAATTTGTATGCGATTATAGACCATCACAGAAGCGAGCTTGGAGCGGTGGCTACTTTACTACATACACATGGACCATGGGAAACAAAAGTAGCCACCCTCCAGAAGGAAGGACAGCGTCGGCACCAATTCAGAGATGATTTGAGTATTTACAGCCGAGTGATACACAAATAGGATACATTTCTGTTATTAGTTAAGGTACTTGAATGTATTTTAAGATTTAACTGCTGAGTTTAGTGTCACTTTTAAGAGATGGGTGAGAGACAGTGGAGGTGTTGACCAAAGGAACTAATCAGGTCAAGGCTTTTTTAATGAACTAAGACGTATACTAGCATACTATGGTTAGTTCTATATGTGCTCCAGTTTTCATAATTCAGCAACTGTGGCTAGTGAGGAAAATCTAGCAATATGTGAAAAATCATTATTAACTTCCCTAGCTCTCTTTCATTATTTAGTCCACTTCTCTGTATAGCTATATGGATACAGCTAAGGGAGAGATATTTTGGTTGCAATAACTATGGCACCCTAAGCGATATGTGTACAATATAAATGCATTTAAATTTCTTGTTTAAGTATACCTGTCATGAATTTTTATTTTTATGCATCCATGTTCTGGATTTGTACTCCAAAGTGTTGAAGCTATACATAGTTTATCCTTTTCAGAATGAGGCCAGCAAAGAGAGCCCCCATTTTTCTAATGACAGGATTCGTTTAAGGATATAGCCAGGGTCATCTTCATTATTAGATGTTGAATACACAATTAGATGCAACAGTAGGTCTCCTGGACTGTCGTCAAACATCAGCACCACACAACCTTTCTTTAAAGTGACATTAAACCCTCAGATTTTTTAACATAAAACAATACTGTAATGTGTGCCTTACTGTAATCCATGGTTGTTTCCCTTATCTTTGCTGCTCTTCCTTTTAAATCTCTATCTGTTCTCATGCTGGGCAGAACTTCTGTTTTGCAGCAGACTGCCTGGTCTCAGGAATCGATACACGGTATCTGTGTATACGTTTGTATAGGCTTGTAACCTGAGCCAGCACTACAGGAAGAGGCCCTGAGCTGAAAAGGGAAGTTCTCCCCAAGCATGAGAAGACATGAGGATTTAAAAGGAAGAGCAGCAAAGAGAAGGGAAACAACCATGGATTACAGTAAGGCGCACATTACAGCATTGTTTTATGTAAAAAATCTGAGGGTTTAATGTCACTTTATTGTTCATTGTTGAGGTACTCTAATCTGATAAATACATTGCCCAGTGCACTTACTAAGTCTTTAATGCACTCAAAAAACCTAAATGCAGCTACAGACTGAGGGGTTTCACACTACTTCTTGAAAAGATTAAACCTTTGATAGAAGGGGCAGGGACAGGAACCTGTTTCAATGTACAGGAGGAAGGAGCTACGCACCTTTCATACTGTATAACAGAAGAAAATATATGGCGACCAGTTTATATTCATTAACAATTGCTTCCAGCTATCAGTGCACAATGTGTAGCCATGACTGCTCAGTGGAGGCGTATTAGGAGAGTGGCAAGGTATTCCTGTGGTCCCTTAATCCCTTTGCCTACATATACACATAGGCAGTGGTATATTTATTGTGTGGCATGTTTCCGCAGTCCAGTAAAATAACCCATGGCAGTTCCCATGGCAACCAGTACAACCTTACCTTACATTCTGTAACTTGCAATCAAACAGAAAGTTATGTCAAATATGTATCTGAAATAAACCTCACTATTTCCCTTTTTTACTAGTTATACATGACCACAAATATTTATTGTATATTTATAAAGATTTAGATAAATCCATGTTGGATTCCTTGAAATCTACTGACATTCACCAGTAACATTTGCTAACTTTATATTGTGAGCAATATGTAGCAAATTTGCTGCAAATGTTTTTATAAAAATATTTTGAGAATGCATTTAGACCATCAGTTTAACACTGTTATTACCATGCACACTAGATCCTCTTCCTAATTTGCTGTGCGCATTTGCATAAGAATGTTAATTTACCACAGTGAAGTACAAGTGACACCACCGGGGTATATTTTCATACATACAGTATGCACTATATACTTGCTGTGATTAGGCTGTTTTAATGACCTTATCACAGTAAAGGTGCCAAACATATCAACACCCAGCTGATGATCACTTTTGATGCCAGCATAAACATAGAGTAGTCCTAATAATCTGTTTCGCTGTGCCCATGACCTTTGTAGCTGTCCATGAAAATAAGTTAAAAAAAAGTTAGGTCATGAAGACGCAAGTCACAAAGAGTTAAAATGCACTCAACCCATAAAACAGGGTTTTAATTATATATACAACATTGCTACGATTTAAAATCTGATTGCATTTAATTGTAGACCTTTATCCAGTTTTCCACTGATTCAGCCAAAGGTTAATGTCTTCAATTGGCGAAATACAGGAAGCAGATATATCTAATAATATAAAAATGATAGGAAATTGTTGTTTGCAGTATTTCCATGTCACACAGGAAGGTTGAACAGGAAAAGGTTAGGTGAATGACTAAAGTAGTTTTAGTGCAGGTTATTCAGAATGACAAGAAGGTTACTTAAATCTGACCATGCAGCACACCCTAGCACAACAGCAGATCTCCTGTTTATTTTGTCTGCAGCTGCCTGCTAAAGGAAGATGACAAATTCAACAAAGGCATTCAGATTTGCGGTGTTTGATAGCTGGATCAAAGTCATTGAAACATATTCCATATTTCAGGTGCAACTCTGCATAGCTACATACAGTATGTGTGCACAAGGTTTGGAGACTGAGGTCATTCCACTGGTCCTCACTTTCCGAGACACCTGTTTGAGAAAGTTCAATTTAAAAAAAATTCTCACAGCAATAGCAAAGTGTGGTAGGGTACCATTTTGCTGAAACCACATTTTGTGTTGTTCTGATGAAGGAATGTTAAGACAAGAAAGGATTGTAACATGCAGAGGTAAGGTTCCCCTTTACTATAAAGAAAAATATGGTCCAATTAATTTGTCACCAAATATCCATGCCCACATCATAGTTTGTGGATCAGTTTGAAAATAGCCTTCAGCCATAATTTTTTGGGGGTAGTTTTCAGACCAATAACATGCATTGTGTCGGTTGACACTGCCATTGAGATGAAATTAGGCTTTATTGCTGAAAAACAACATTCATTTCGACTGTTCCACTCACAATAGTCCACATGCCTGTCTGTGTAATCACCATGCACCATGCAGATTCACTTCACTTTACAGGGATAGAAAGTATTATTTCTAATAAATCAAATCCTATTGATTCAGACTTTTGGTACATCCTGTATATTCATTGATATGGCTGCAATCCTAGATCAGACCAAACATTTGTACATGGTCTTTAAAAAGAATGTATGCATATATACTAAATAGGCATGTAATCATTTGCCACATCTGCCATTCTTGTGTTATTCCAGATATATGAAAAGATATATGAAAAGTAAATTACCCAAATGCAGCTGGAAACCTGTTCGCAAACATTCTGTAGGCAGCTTTTTGTTGTGCATAAATGAAGAAACATTTACTTTTCATAATCTGCTTCCAGCAACCTGTTGGTATTGTCCCCAAGACACATAAAACACACAGCAAATAAAGTTACGGCAGGCTCCAAATTACTGCTGGGCTTCTGTTCTATACCTGTATTCATCACAATGATGGTTTAAACTAACAGACCTAATTGCTTCCACTTTACCGCCTATCTACTTCATGAACAAAGTGCCTAAAAACATCAAACTTTCATTTTGTGTTTTGGCAGGAAGCCAGGATATGAATATCTGACAGCAAACTGGTCCTAGAAATGCACAAAACAATTCTCATCTAGCACAATAGGCTTTTTAATACAACAATGTGTTTTTACATAGTGGGTCTTAAATAGTCAGTCTACCTTTTTAGCAGCTCCATGTAGTTCCCTGTATAGTGGGATTCAGACTAGGAAAGGTAGGTGTAGCACTGTAAGCTAATCAGACTTTACTAAATTCCACAGTGCCCAGATAGCTAGGTAATAGAAGGGAAAAGCACTGGGTTGACCTCATCAGTGTGCTGTTGCTCCGTCCCTATTCTATCATAGGCTGGGGCAATCCTTGACCAAGCTATAATGCTTTCATTTTGCAAGAGAAAAGTGAGGTTAGATCCTAGCAGTGATCTGTTATAGAAATGTCTGGGATAAGAAACAGAATTGCACTGTTTTTTCACAGGTAAGAATTTCCATAACTGCATCAATGAAATTAGCTCTACACCTTTCAGTTTTCCTTTAATGTCAGGTTATACATTTGTTTTCCTATAAAAAAAAAGTTTATTGCAAAACATCATCACACTGCAGAGAAGGACTTTAGATCGCCGCGTGGAAGCATGGGCCTCTCTGCAGTGTATAAAAATGCCCCTACTGGAGTTCCACATTCAGCAAAGCCCTTGCTCCCTGCTGATTGGAGAAATCTAGATCTGACTCACAGGTGTCTGTCAGTTTGCAGTAGGGAGGCTGTAAAAATCAGGTTTGTGAGCTCAGGAGCTTTGCAAAGGCTTCTGTATCAGGTGACTTATTAATAAAAAAGAATGGAAAACGTATGTATAATAAAAGATTTAAAAAACAGGGTATGTCCAGCTTGAGAAATTAAGTCTTACAAGAATTTCCAGGCAAAATGTTTATTGGCCCTTGCAGTGGGGCTACCCACCCACTGCAAGGGTTGACTGCTTGTTTTGGTCTAGGGAGGAAAAAAAACTATGTTGTACTCACCCGATCCTCCGAGCTGGCTTGCCATTAGACCTCTCCTTCCACCTCTCTCATCTCCACGGTCTAAGGTCCCTGAGTCTTCACATTCTATACACAGTTTATAGGCTTTGAGGACGCTGAAGGACATACCATCGCTGGAGTATTGGAGGTAGGAGGGAGCACTGTTATAGCTAGCCAGCTCAGGGGATCGGGTAAATATAACTTTGTTCCTTTCCTCCCTAGATAAAAATGAGCAGTTAACCCTTACAGTGAGGGGGTAGTCTCACTGCAAAGGTTAATACACGTTTTGACCGGAGTTCTTTAATTATTGGCAGCTCCATCAAAAAGCTTGTTTACTGTAGCAGTAAAATCTGACAGGGGTTCTAACCTTTCCCAATTCTATCCATAACTAAAAAAACGTGTGGAGATAAATACACTGGGGTTGATTTAATAAACGAGTTTAGGCGTTTCACTTAGCAAAGTACATTTTCCAAGGGAATTTTTCTTAGTGAATTGTGGTGAAATTTCACTTTGCAAAGAATATCCAAGCACATTATATATATATATACATACATATATACACACACTGTACATATTTACTTGCACATGGTTTGATGTTTGAAGTCAGCAGAACTTCATCTCATTCACTAAGCTAAGTGAAAATGTCCTTGCAAGAGGAAAATTAATTTTTCTAGGTGAACAGCATAAAGACATTCAGGAAATCAACCCCATTTTAAGGTTATATTTTACTGGCACCCAACCAAGGCAGAATCACCCACAATGTGGTTGGTTGGCTGGTTTACTTAAAGCAATTTATAATAATTAAAACACTTAAAGTGACATTAAAGCCACTCCCTCCCCACATACTGCTTTAAAGACTTACCTTAAAGGATGCCTCATGATCCGATCATCTTCTTCTTTCCAGTAGTGTTCAGGAATCCCTCCAGCGCTGGTGCCGGTCTCTGATCCAGAGCTGACTGCTGTGTCTTCTGTGTTTCATGTTGTCTGTGCGTGTGCATGCTGCAGGGCTACGTGCATTGACTTACCCTGCGTCTCTCCTCTTCTCCCGGCCGAAAATCTCTACTGCGCATGCGCCCGCCCCATCATGCTGCTTGGCAGTTCGAGAATCTTCAGATGGGAGCGAGTGGCGGAGACAGAGGTAGGTAAAATCCTTTTTGGTAACTGTTTTAAATGTTTTTGCATATATCTACTGCTGGCAAGCAGTAGATATATGAAAAAAGAGAGTTTAATTATACTTAAATAATTCTGTATCCGCTTCAACTACCCAAACATGTATAAGGGAAACAATTTTTTTAAATGCTTATTGTGGTATAATATAATAATATAAGTGATGGTTGTTTAGGAAATGTAATTTTCATAAAAGCATGCCTCCCAGTTTCCAAATCTGAAACAAAAAAGATTTTATTTCAACAGCTTCACTAGTAGAAACTATGGGGTCTATTCACTCAGCTGCCGTAGGCAGCTGAGTGAATGACCGACCTAAAGCGAAGTGAGCCGAACGCTGTTCGGCTATTCACTTCAGGCTGGTACGGCTGATTTCAGCCGTATATGGGCCGAAATCAGCCGTACATCGGGTGGCTTCACGTGGCGTCGGGTCGGCCGAACATGCTCAGCATGTTCAGCCGACCCGAAGTGCAGGAGGAGTTCGACTAAGCCGAACCTCCGGCAGGCTACTCGCTGCTGTTCGGTCTATTCTTATAGATGCCGAGCAGCAGTGAGTGAATAGCCGAATGCCGCTCAGACGTGGCTCAGTAGAGAAACACTGCTTTCTCTCTTTTTTTCTTTATTCTTCTGACACGGAGCCGTGTCAGAATAGAAAAAAAAATTGCGTGTGCAATGCTAGTGCCCGGGAGAGTCTGCTGTCTGGAGATCATTGTTAGCTGGTAGCTAGTAGCTTCGGCTTTTAGCACGGCTCAGCCGAGCCGAGGCATATGCCTTCGGCTCGACTGAGCCGCTCGGCTAAGTTCGGGAGCTGTACGGGCTATAGTGACTAGGTCCTGGGGCCGAAGCATCGGCCGAAGCTACGGCTAGATCCTTCGGCTGCTTCGTGAATAGACCCCTATATAAAAGTTTTTGTTTAGGCTTGAGTCCCAAATGTTTCAATGCAGCCTACTCTAAGGAACTGTATGTATCCCATTGTAGCAACCAATCGAATTCAGACAAGTACTGGATAATGACAGCTGGAAAATCAATGTCTGAATATGGTTCTTTGGTATGGGGTTATACAAACACTTCTTTTAGGCATGTTGATAAATGAGACCCTGTGTTTCACGTAGCTAATTAATGGATAGATAACACAGAAGAACAATACAGTTGGAGACAAGCTTTATTTCTTGCCATAGACCCAAAATGTTATGCACATCACTTTTATCTAAATAGCAGATAACTGACTGCCAGGAAACTAACATACGCTGTAACTAAAGTGGATCTAAACTTTAAATGGGTGACATTTATTTTGCTCTTCCCATTCCGTTTTATAAACAATTGCTTTTTTTTTAAATAAAATGCTGTTTTAAACTTTTGTTTATCCTGTTTTGCATCTCACTGCAGTGTGTCCTACAGCTTCTCACTACAGCGTCTGCTGTACACCATTGCTTTGGACTAGCTTCCTGATAGTGACTAGGGAGGATTTTGCCTGAGCAATGTGTTTCAGCATGACTGCTTGCCGTCTTCACCAGGGTTGCATGTATCATAATGACAACAAAGGAGCATAATTGGAAGACAGTTGTCAACCTATAACAGCAAGTACATGAACAAATATCTAAATGGAAGTATCACCAGGGATTATTTAAATGAAAACTGTAAATTTAAAAAGACTCAAAACAACTTTAAAAAAAAATGACATTAACATGTTATATGTTATATTATATGATTTTTTTATTGCAGATTTTAGATATATTTGAAATAACCGCACAATCACTAACTGTATTTACTGCTCTCCCTAAATTATGATTTAACATGCTGAATATAGGATGGGTTCCCTGAATGGATCTAAATCTTCAGCTTTCCCTTGCACTTGTCATTGACTGGCTCTACACCATGTCCTAGCACTGCTCCCTCTGGAATGAGTTCCCAACGTACTAGGTTTGGCATATTTTCCTCCCCTTTAGCTCACAGCCTTTGACATAAGCACAATTAGCTGTACTTGTGTATGAAATGCATGTACAGACTGGTAATTCCTAGCAGAACAGTCAGTCAGCAGCCCTTCTGACTGGATACCCTGAGGCTGGCCACTTAGCATCTGTGACACAGCCATTGTACAGTTTATGTAAGCTATGATGCATACAACCAGTGATTCCCAATCTTATGACAGGCTTGCTATATTATAATCCTAATACAATAGCCCTCTTCATTACTGAAAAATAGAATGCTCTAGTCTGCAACTCATAACCTTGCATTATAGATAATGTGCTTTTGTGCAAACAATAATATGACAGTATGCTTCAAATAAAGTGATGCAATACTAATCATATTCTGCTAATCACTGCAAAGACAACAAAGAGACCAAAGAAAGGCAATGTATCAATATGATATATGGGGCAAAAGTTCCAATCATGAAAATAAAAACGTGCAGGCTTAGATTAAGGTGTTTATGCACAAAGAAGAATCCCTGGTGCAAGGGGAGGCACTAGTAATAAGCTGTCAACTCATTTCTATAGGTGCCCAACAATTTGTGCAGAATAAATACCAAAAAAATGCCCCTATACACTTTCTTTATTAACTTAAAGACAAATACAATGAAGGAGAATGAGAAGAAGACGAAGTTTCACCTTAAATTATGTGCAAAGCTGATGTTGTATTTATTAGCCCAGTGTAGATAACATTGTGAGTTTGAACTTGCAAAAATTACACAAAATTGCACATGTGATCTTGCCATTAAAGTGACCACCATGACTCACGATTTTGCAAAGAAAAGCATAACAGAGTACTTTAATTAAAGGGTGGAGAGAGCAATTAAGTCCGTTGAAGTATAGCAACCAATCAAAAATCAACTGTATGTATTTAACTAAACGTAAATAATCTATTGTAAAGTTTTTCAAGCTCACTCATTATTGCTGCTTGTATTAGGTTAGGGTCAAAGAACATCAAGAGGCCCAACACATTTAAATGCAGTTGTCTTCTGGTTTTAGTGCAATTGCTGATGACTGGATTACAGTGTAATATATGAATGCAGTGTCAATGCTTCTTGCATTAAAATGTAAAGTAGGCCATTAAAAAGCACAAAGGCAGGAATGTTCAAATGGCCAGGTAGGAGAAATCAGCATAACTGTACCTGAGTTTTGGAAAGTATGGACAGGTCTGACTTGGGAAATACAAGAAATACAAAAACAAAGAACAATAATTATATTTTATTTTTAAAGTATTTCATTTTTTTGCTGACTAACACATATTTTAATTAAAAAAGAACACAACCAAATTTTTATTGTATAATGGTAATTTTATTATAAGTGCACTTTTCTATTACCCAAAACAAATATTGAAGCCCTCTCAGACTCAGACTGCCTGGCTACCCCTGGGATGCTGCAGTGTTTTCAAGCTGCGGTGCTCTGTACCTCTCAACAAAATTATGTGCATACCCAAAAGTAAGGATGGTGAGACCTATATATGTGGCATTATATCCTTTATATTAGAAATAATAAATCCACCCTGCAGCAATAATACAAAAAAACAGAAAGGAATATGATAAAAGTGATAAAAAGGAAAACAATTTTTCAGGAAAAAAAAATTATACTCCTAAATCAACTGAATTTGAAAAATAAACACAAAAGGCTTTAATTTGTCGAGTCAAATTAAAGAACTTTAGGTTGAATGAAAGAATTAAACTCGAGGTCAATTTATTTAAATATACATACCCACATTAAAATTAATTGCAATATACATATTCAAATGAAAAGAATTATGTTAACATACAAAATCTTGTAAAGTAAATTAGCTTATTAAAAGCAAGCGCACACCATATCAATAAACATGGTTATGAATTTAACTCGCCAGTCTGAGCACGTTCATTGGAGAAAGAAGGCAGTATCATTTCACAGAACAGCACAGAAGGCACAATCTCTACAGGTTGTAACCAGGGTAGTTGCGCTAGGATATATTTACAGAAATTAACCAGCTGCAGCAATATCTATCAACGTGATCAAATGTGAAAATATCAATATATTTAGTTTGTGATATTTTCACATTTCCACACAACTTAAAGACCAATTAAAAGGTGGATCACACACAACCAAGCGCAGCACCCCGGCTTACATAATCTCTACAGGACCTTGGACAGCAGTCAGTACAACAGCACCTTGGACAGAAATCTGATAGCAGATACAGACAGGAGTTTGACATTACAGAGAACTGAACATTTCTTTTTTATGTGTTACTTAAAATTTTTTGGGGGGACTTTAATTAACAGATCTCTTTTGTTCTCATGTTCTTTAAAAATATATTCCTGTTGTGAGTTTTCACTGTCATATTTAAAATATTTCTCTTTAAGCCAAACTCCAACCTCAGTTTGTTAACTTTTTTTTACAAAACATGTACAGTCATGGCCAAAAGTTTTGAGACTGGCACAAATATTAATTTTTAAAAAGTCTGCTGCTTCAGTTTGTATGATGGCAATTTGCATATACTCCAGAATGTTATGAAGAGTGATCAGATCAATTGCAATTAATTGCAATGTCCCTCTTTGCCATAAAAATGAACTTAATCCCCAAAGAACATTTCCACTGCATTTCAGCCCTGCCACAAAGGACCAGCTGACATCATGGCAGTGATTCTCTTGTTAACACAGGTGTCAGTGTTGACAAGGACAAGACTGGAGATCACTCTGTTATGCTGATTGAGTTAGAATAACAGACAGGAAGCTTTAAAAAGGAGGGTGGTGCTTGAAATAATTGTTCTTCCTCTGTTAAGCATGGTTACCTGCAATGAAACATGTGCAGTCATCATTGCTTTGCACGAAAAGGGATTCAAAGGCAAGGATATTGCTGCTACTAAGATTTCACCCAAATCAACCATTTATTGGATCATCAAGAACTTCAAGGAGAGAGGTTCAATTGTTCTGAAGAAGGCTTCAGAGCACCCAAGAAAGTCCAGCAAGTGCCAGGACCATTTCCTAAAGTTGATTCAGCTGCGGGATCCGGGCACCACCAGTGCAGAGCTTGCTCAGGTATGGCAGCAGGCAGGTGTGAGTGCCTCTGCATGCACAGTGAGGCGAAGACTTTTGGAGGATGGCCTGGTGTCAAGAAGGGCACTAAGGAAGCCACTTCTCTCCAGGAAAAACATCAGGGACAGACTAAAATTCTCCAAAAGGTACAGGGATTGGACTGCTGAGGACTGGGGTAAAGTCATTTTCTCTGATAAATCCCCTCCGATTGTTCTGGCGCATCCGGAAAATACCTTGTCCGGAGAAGAAAAGGTGAGCATCTGTAACGCCTGTCTTTTGGATTGGGGTTTTGTGGATCGCAACTGTAGAGGCTTCTCAGGCACGAATCCCTGGTTTCACTCCCAAACTTAACGGGGAGTTAGGATTCTAGCATCACAGCCCAAAATAATATACTATAAGGTTTGATTAGGGTTATTACTCCATAAACCTGATCTCAAACAGCAATATCAAAATAAGCAAAAATGAGTAAGGATGTCACAGTGCTCCAGGATAGTATGCAAATATAGAGACAATGCTGGATTTCCAAGTACTGTAGATGTAGGCAGGAGATGATATTGAGGATATACAGTCTATATCGTATGGTGGAGGTGCAGCATGCACAACTACTTGCAGTTTTAGGAGTGGCTGGCAGCAAAGGGTAGAGTAGCTGATGGGTCCCAGGAGACAGCAGGCGTTCAGTCCTCAATAGTGGAACGCCATACTGTCTCACTGGGGCGTTTTTATATGGCTAAGAAGCTGGGGGAGGAGCCGCTGATCGGAGCGGCGCACTTTCGCGTCCCACGGTGGAACGCATCCGAACCCGGAAGCGGATGTGTGCGCTCCACCGTGGGACGCAGGAGGCTGGGCCCGAGAAGCGGCGGAATCCCGCAAACCCCGATCCCCTGCTGAGGGCCGACGGCGGTTGCCGTTACAGCATCTTGGGTCATGCCAATAGTAAAGCATCCTGAGTAAATTTATGTGTGGGGTTGCTTCTCAGCCAAGGGAGTGGGCTCACTCACAATTTTGCCTAAGAACACAGCCATGAATAAAGAATGGTACAAAAACATCCTCCAAGAGCAACTTCTCCCAACCATTCAAGAACAGTAACATCTGACAAGAAGATCTTAAAACACTGGAGCAGCAGACTTTGTGAAAATTTATATTTGTGTAATTCTCAATACTTTTGGACAGGACTGTAGGCATGCCAATAAAACTAATGACATTATCAGCCCTCTACTTACCTTTCTTTCCACAAAGTCAAACATATTCAGCCACATTCAGTTCAGTGCCTCTGCCTCACTTTCAATTTAAAGAAAAACCTTTTCCTTAAAAGAATAATATACCATATAAAATTGCTACACAAGCCATTTTTATATTTATTTTTATTACAAATTGAATGATAGCATTCTGAACAGCCAGTGTTCCAGCATTTGCTTATAATGATGGAACTTTCTTGTTTCCTCCTGTCTCAGACCCATTTCTAGATCCTTAGATAGGAAGGCAGTCTATTATAGCTATATGCCAATAGTAATGTGGGAGGGTGGAGTACGGGACAAATCTGGCAAGTTTTGTAATTTTCTGAAAGTGTTGGTTGTTCACCATTCAACAATAGGCCTTACAAAGGCCTTACAGAGGTGAATGCTACGAATGCTGAAGAGCTGCTACTGGTACCTCTGGGTGCTCACACTTTATATATACTAGCAGCTCTCTGAAAGAATCACTTTATCTTGTAATATTCTTTTATGTTACAGTATGCAGAGTTTATAACAGTAGGTATAAAGTTATATCAAAAAGTATGACTTTAAGTCAGTTTATTTTCTAGAATGGTACCTGAGAGGCAGTGAGACACAATGGAGAGGTAAGGTTATTTGAAAATGTACCACTATATAGGGTTACCATCCTTTCCTATGTTCATTTGGTCCATTTACTGGCTAAACTCACAATAAACTTAGAAAATGATGATGAAGTCATTAGACAATAGTCATGGAGATGCTCACAGTTGGGAATGGGGAAGGGGGGCTTCTTTTCTTTCAGAATAAATTTATTAGATTTTTATATTTTACCCCTGGCTTCATCAAAGTGAATATAGGGTGCTGCAATGTTTTTATGTATATGTGTTATTTTGACTATCATGTGTATTAGCAATCTTCCAGCGCGGGTTGTTATTTTGTTTCTAAATCTCTGTGATACTCCATTAGATGCAGAGTGAAACATGTTAAGAGACATCTCAAAATGTAAGCTCTGTTGGACCAACTTATTCATGAATTCCTATGCTCTTGGATTTATATTAGACTTTTGCTTGTTATGACCTTGTCAATGTCTTCAATTAATCATGATATTGAGAAGTCACTGGATCTGAATTCATTATAGGTGTGCATTATGCACTTTGAAATTGCACTGCTTCATTTACATTGTTCCAATAAAAGAGCACCTAGAAGGCGCAGATAGTGTCCATTTCAATAATATGATTGTCGGTCTTTATATGGCCTGTGGACCAAGCTTCCCTATGGTTGTAAATGTTCTAAAGTTTTGCACTAGTATTTGCTATGAAAATATGTAAAGTACAACACAACTTTTCTGCTAACATTAATATGGTAAACCAGGACAGTGAGAGTCTAAAAGAAACTGGAGGGCATATTTCCATATTTTTCAACATCAAACTCTTTACAGCTAGACTGGATTGCCCAAGCACAACATCCTTCCAGGAGTAGGGCTTAATCTGCCCACCTAACTTTTAGATTCTTTGAAATAGCATCCCTGGCAAGGACACTTGAGACAAACAAGCTTATAACTTAAGCAACGTTAACAATGTTATGCAACTGTAGTACAGAGATAGAATCTAATAATTGACCTGCAGCAAAGTATATCTTTTAGAGAAGGCATATGACACTTTGATCAGATGCATTATTATCGAAAGGGGAATCATTGCAAAGAATAACTTTAGCATATAGGATAAGTTCCAGATTTCTTTCTGATGCAATTCGAATGTATTTGATATCATCTTTACCACATTCTAACACCCTCCTAATTTTATACACATATCAGCTTACAATGAATATTAATAAGTGGCATGTTCTCTGCTGTCAGCTGTCTGCTGATCTTTTGAACTGTTTAAAATAAACTGGGTTTTGCCTACAGCACTTCCATCAGCTGCACATTTGTACGTTCTTGTTGCATCCACATCTGGCCCATTCATCAGACGGAAAAAAAAACCCACTCCATCCAAGTCACAATTTTGAGTTTACACGGTGCTGAGGACTCTTTCCTCCCCCCACGTGACAGTGCATATGACATGTGAAATTGTCACTTGTAAGGAAGGGCTATAATTCTCATGCAAATCCCCCCCACCCCATACTCAGAAGTACAGGTTATTTTTCTTTGCACCCCCTAGCCAAGCAAAACAGCATAAGAACAAAAGGAGGGTAACTTAGGTAAGTAATAAAACAGCATGTAAACATAATGGGTGGTGGTAGGGATGAAGGAAGGAAAGGGGGATTAGTTAGCTTGGACATGAGTTTTAAGCTACCTACATACTTTCAACTGTCAAATGTGCATTGGGCAAGTTGCATGCTTGAAATAACAGTACTTTAAAGAATAGGACCTAACTAGTTCTTGTGGTAGCTCCGGATTTACCACAAATACCTCTCTTTATTTTTTATAAATCATCACTATTACTTTACTTTTAAAGAGGAAATGGTAGCATGAACCAGAAAATAAAACAATTTGGCATAATATACATAAGATAAAATTGGATTGCTAAAAAAAAAACAGAACACATATCTAGAAACTATATCTAGGAAGGGTCATTTCAAGCATTCCATGATAATCCTTTAGTAGCATTTATAGAAATACAAATAACATTTGACCTGACTTTCTGCAGCATGTGCATTCCTTCCTTTTATAGGGAAGAGAAATGCTTCTTCTCAAGGTCACAAAGGGTTCATGATCAGATATTAAAACAGGATTTATTCCTGCACCTTTCCCCAAGCACCACATAAATACTGCTTTTCTTTCAATCTCATTGTATAAGGCTGAGGAAATAGTCATGCTCCTTTGATCTATGAGATTTTAGTGGTGGATAGAAAAGTTTTGAAGGTCATTAGTATGTGATCCCATTTATAACAGCTCTTCCAATAATCTAGGTGATAGGGAACAGTAGCCTTACAATTTAAGAAGGAAAGGGATTGTGTTCTGAAAAACACTAGTGTATTATCTAAACACGGAGATACAAGCTTCTAAACACACTGGAGAGTGCAGATATACAACTCAGCATGAGCTTCCACTATCTATGTGGTATCTGAAAGAAAACTACATTTCTCACATTGATAAGTCCACATTTAGAGTTTCCTCTCAGGGATCTCTGACAGTGTTTAATAGAAAACGTGAATCACCTCATTATTAAAAAAGCAAGTACACTTAAATTAAATGTCTCCCAGCATGGAGGTGTAGGACGCTTGCAAGGAAGTATCAGGGAAAAGGGATACAGAAGCTGATAATGTGAAACTGCATTTCAACACATTAAAAGTACCAGTATGTTGCAATCTAATTTCTAGAATAATGCTTGGTAAACTGTTTAAATAAAACAGTTCATATCATTTAGCAGAGAGCTATTAATATGTTATGATATCACAATCAAAATATCAATGTATTTTATGTAAATGTAAATATAAATATACTGTACAAGCCCAAGTCTGAAGCTCATGCTTTTTAAAATATACTACCTTTGCCAAATGTATTATGGTAGTGACTAGAGGCTGTCACAGTCAATTCATGAAAATGTCAACTGTCATGTGGACTTGCAGGTATTTAATGATGGATGCCTGTCTAGGGGGCTTTAACTAAGACTACTGCATGAACCTACACAATATGCTCTGAGTTAGAGAAAACAGACAAAAGAATCACATGCCTTTGGGAAAGGTACAGATCCTGTTTTCCCTTACACTCATCCCCTCTTTCATTTTTCTGTGTAATTGTCATGGATTGCATAATTTAACATTAGAGATGAGTAACCAGATCAGACTAATCAGGATTTAACCCAGAACTCATCATTTTGTGCACTTGAAATTCAGAATATTAAAAATTCCACTCATCACTTTCTGATTAAGATAGGAAAAAAGAGCAGCTATATCACAACTGATTAGGATTTAAAGCATATCTAAAACCCATGTCAGAAGTGTCCAGCTGACATGGGTAGCTGGGTGCTGCTACAGGGGACATTTACCAATGTAAAAGAAAAAAAAAATTAAATACTGTTCAGCGAGGAGAGGGTCTTTTCATGTGACCTAAGTGGGAATTGGAAATTTACAAAAACTTTAAATAACATGCTTAAGAGATGCCTTCAAGCTGCATATTGTGTTATGGAACAGTACAATGCAGTCCTTAAAAAGTGACATAAAAAAGTGTGGGGTTCTTCTTTATATTCTAACTAGACCATTTTCCAGGCATTCAGCCTGGGTGACCAGGAAAGGGAGGGCAGTGAGTGTGTGGTCCCGTTTTCTTCTACAGTACAAGGCCACATGCCTTTCAACAGTATGGGAGAAGGTTCCAAGGAGGGGCAGCAAAGCCTACACCCTCATTGATGATGGATTTACATTGGGAGACATTATTATTATTATTTTGTTTGCTATAAAGGATTTTTTCATGCTATGGCTGTCTATTTACTTTTAACTCTTTGTGGGAATTAGTAAGGAGTACTCTGGGACGGAGCAGATATCTGTTCCAGATACTTTAGTTCCCTCCTCCCCATCCTATATCACAACTTATCAGTGTATAGGTTGTGAGGAAGCAGAGGGACATTCCATTTCATTGATGGAGTGAGGCTGTAGGGACCATTTAGGAGCCCGAAATTTTCGGTTTGGATGAGTGTATCTGTTATTTCAGCTCGGTAGGCAACACAAGCACTTAACCCTTGCAGCGCAGGGGTAGCCCCACTGCAAGGGTTAATATTTTATTTGCCCGGAGTTCTTCTTTAAATACCACATTTATTCATGAATCTAGTGATCTGTGTGCATTGCTAATTAAACCTGTTATATGTTCTCGGTTAACTATCAAATATTCAGTGAGTGAACACAGGTTTTTTTCAGATGTAGGAGTAGATGATAAACAATAAGGTGCCCTCATACCCCAAGGCATCCTTAGTCTTTGATCAAAGATCACCAGGATAGAGCGTCTGGCGGATTAAAGAGTTTTAACTTGCTAAACTCTCTGGATACTCCATGGTCTGCTACATTAGGCAGCAATCCAAAGACCACTATAAAGCAAACTTACAGAGAAAAGACATTCCACTGACAAACCAGCTGCCATATGGGTCTCCATATATCCGCCGGATCAAGGTATTGATAATGTCTTCAATTACATGCCACACAGGCAATAGAGAAAGCAGGGGTTTACACTGAGTTGTTGCTGTGCCTTCAAAGGCCATGAAATAGAGGTCCAAAAAGTCTATTTCCCTCTGGTCATAACAAGTCTACCGTATTTGAAGAATTGAGATTGTAAAAGGGGAACGTTATCTTCTACCATGAATAATTGAACACTTAATAAAGCTGCCATGGCAATGAATCCATACATGCACTAAGGCAACAAACCTGACTGAGATACAATCAAATGCTCAGAAGAGGAATATTCGCTTCTGCATGTTAATGCTATCACCTTAGAGTAGGCAAAAGCTAACACTTCTCTTTAATCTAAATTATACATGCAAAAAAATATCAGTCCTGTGCTTATATTTCCATGCCATCTGCATTCTGATCTTTACAAAAAAAAGGTATTTGGTCTCCCCTCCCCCAACGCTTTCTAACTGAGTTGGCAAATGCTAATAGGCTATATTGCTTTCAAGTCTTAAAATCAATTAGCGGTATATTAAGCCAGACTAGCTGGGAGCCAATTTAAGTAATACAATTCTTTTTTTGTGTGTGGCTAAAAACAAGAGGCTGTGATCCAAGTTCCAAAGACTCAGGGGATTGTGTTAATCTGTCGTCATTATAAAGCAAGGGCCACTGCCTGGACAGAGCTGAAACAAGGATTTGCATTACGTACAATATATGACCCGCAAGCCCATTCCTTTCTAACACACTGAAGCATAATAACCAAGAGTTACTTGAAAAAAAAAAGATTATTCCCAATCCTTGAATAAAAGAATATGAAAGATTTAACAGAGATCATGTGTGCCATTGTTACATAAAACTGCTCTATTCCATAAAAGCACAAGTGTCAATAAAAAGCTTAAAACAGAGCAGCCTTTAGATTGGGTTATAAAAGCTAGACCATAGGACAAGAAAGCAACAGGATTATTTAAAATGCCAACTGTGTGTTTGTGTCGATTTGTAAATCTCTTTACCAGCACTTACATCTGAGGATAGCATCTAAATGCATTTTTCATTTTACAGTAACACAATAAGATTGATTTACTAAAAAAAATAGAAAATGTTTATTTTGCAAAGTGAATGCTCACTGTCCATAGTGAATAAGGTGTAGTGTTCACTTCATAAACCAAATCATGTTCTAGTTAAAATGCTGTATTTTTGGGGTATGGAAACTGTACACAGGTTTATCTTATTAATTAACTTTCACTTTGCTATGTGAACATACTCTACTCCTTTAGTAAATCAACCTCAATGTTTTCCTTTTATAACAATGTCATATTCAAGAAAGAGAAATTAAAGTGATATTAAAGTCTCAAAATTAAATTGCATATAGCACTGCAGTACTTGCCATGAGTGCTGTGTGTCTTTCTTTCCAAGGCTGTGGTTGCTGTACTCCCTTCTCAAGTGAATATGCTCCCTTTTCAAGTTCCCCTTTAAAGGTGGAGCCATTGAGCCACCTCTATGCGCACGCTCCTGGCTTGCATCCATGGGGTGGAATCTACTTCCCTGCTCCTCCCTCCAAGCGAGTGGTTGACAGCAGCTTAAGCCTTTGCCGTCTCTTCTCAGCTGTTGCATGTAATGTATTTCAAGGTGTGCACTCCCCCACCCAGAAGTTTGGAGAAGCAGCAATTTGGGCCTGGTTTTAGCAGCGCTGAAAAGCAAAGTAAGTGTTCAAGTGGAATGTTGAGTACTACTTTCATTTGGAACACAACAGACTATATTAGCAAACCAAGGAACATGTAAATTAACTGACAATGATAGCAAAGGGTCAACAAAGTAATATGAAGCAAGCTGTTTTATATAAGCACACTGGCTAGCTGGCTCCTGGGATTTCTATGTTTTGGGACTATAATAAATAAGGCCTGAACACTCTTAATTTGGAACCCTTAACCCTCAGATCCCTTAAAGATAGTGCTATCATCCTAATTACATGGATTTAAGCACACACCATAGTTTCAGAATCTCAACCCTAACATCATGATAATGGTACTCCCCCATCTGATGAGTGGCTATAAGAAAAATAGCTGCTGAAGTCTTGTTTCCACAGTCATCTCTCCTCCCCCAGCCTCTGATTGGACAATGAAGGAGCAGCAGCACATTGTTGAATTTAAATCCTATGTGCATCATTCATATAAGCATGTTCACTTTGTGCTGACCCTTCCTCTCCAAGTTTGAGTCCTGCTATGTTGAGAATAATAAACTGGTTATGTGTAATGAAAACAGAATAGGATACAATTGTGGGTTTTTTTTTTATATTTGCTTTGAAAGTGTAGCTTACTAAAAGATGATTCTAAAAAAATGAATGCCCACAATGAGCAAATTAATATATTTGTGGCTATGAAGGAAGGAGGAAAGAACACCTTGGCCAATTCCCCAATTCCCACAATGGCCAATTGCCCAAGAGTGCTCTGCCAGGTTTGTCAGGGCATGTCAGGAAAGGTGAACAGAGAATGATATCTGCTGTCTTGTATCTTGCATTTAAACCAATGCGATTGCAGGAACACTGACATACAAAGAAAAAGATAGCAGTATGAAACAAACAAATGCAGCGAGTGTTACCGTCCATGGGGCTTTAAACAGCAGAGCTGCTTGGCAGAGCTGGTGTGGTGCTCAAAGGAAAACTGCTGGATTGAAACAGATGTTTCCATGCTGGGCACTGTTAACTGAGTATAGATAAGTTAGCACCAGACCGATCTCTCAATGGGGAATAACAAGGAGGTCACTAGACATGTACTGAATAGAGGATGTGCATTATTAGTGGGAAAGGGATCTCCTGAGGGTGTACACCTTAAAAGCAAGCAAGCAATAACAATTTTATGGAAATTTTAATTGAGTTGTTGGTCAGCTTTGAGCTCTTCTGATAAGGCTTAAAGCCTTCAGATAAACCAATTGATAATTTAAGAAACGGTAAAACGCTGTTGATGGATGTATAAGGTGTAGGCACACACATACACTCACAGGCTCCAAACTGTTTTTGATCAGTTGAATAATTAAAGCTATTCATTGGAATATTTGCTTCTTAGCAAATGTTAAACAACCATCCGACAGGGCTTGTTATCAGGGCTTTAAAGCTCATTTGTCACAGAAAAAAAGAAACATGTGCTAGAGAACTGGGAACCATTTCTGCTTTCCTTGTGATTTTCCTCTAACTATTCAAAGGAAGAGCAAGCTGTCCTGATATTACAAGAGGATCTCTTAACAGCCTATTCACTGCACCTAGCAGGAAACCGACAGTACACTAAGCACTGGTCTAGATGACATGATGCACTGTATATAATTTAATTACCTTCTTCTCGATAGAGATCTGGAGATATAAATCATTACACTCTCCATTGGAACTGCTAAAATAATCCAAATTGTGCCTTTTTCAGCACTGAAATATTTTTTGCTGTCTTCATACACTATATTGACATTTTAAAATGGAAAATTGCAATAATATACAACCATGTTTATACCCTCTCGCGGCGGCAGGTCACAGAGTGGTGGCAGCGGTGTGAAATCCCCCAACGCCCGGAACATGCAGTACCGGGCTCCAAGTTGCGCTTTCTACGTTTAGTCCTGCTTTGCACAAGCAGGGCTAAATGTACAGTGGGGAAGCCGATTGTACGTTTACAAGTGATATTGGCGATGTTGCTGAGATCACTTGTAATAAGTTTGCAGCCTGCAGGTCCTTCCTCTCCCCGCCAAATGGAGGTGGCAGGGTCAATAAAGAGAACCTGTCACCTCCAATTGCTATCACACAGGCACTTCTTAGCTCCTGTGTGATAGCAATAAAGTTAAGTGGAAAATAAAATTGATAAGAAAATTATTAAAGAAATAAAAAAAAAGAATTAAATAAAAGAATAAAAAGGTGATTAAAAAGTAAAAAATATTAAGAAACAAATTATTTAAAAAAATAAGAAAATAATTATAAAAATAAACAATAAGATAAGAAAATTATTAAAAATAAAAAAGTAAACGATAAGATAAATAAAAATTTAAAAAGTAAAAACATAAAAATGAAAAGTGATAAAAAAGTAAAAAAAATAAAGAAACAATACAAAATAAATAAAACGAACCCTGCCATCTGGTTGCCATTCTCCATTGATGGGGAGGGGGGGGCGCATTGCGGAACCTGGCCTTGGGGCAGCAGGGAGAGTAAATACGGCCCTGCACACAGCACACCTTGACCAGGGGTGGAGATAAAAATAGTCAGTTTGCACACAGTCAGTGCAGCTGAAACCTAGAAGAATAGGATAAGGTATGGAACTGCTTTGCTGGCAAATCAGATCTAGGTATATTGATCAAAGTAACCAGACAAAATACATGGGAAGCAATTTATCAAAGCAATTGCGACAGTTTTAGCTTCTTAGATCATTGTTTTTTATGTGCAAATCTGTTTAGCCTCTCCTTTTAACGTGCACCTGTTTTGACCGGAGCTTGCACAATTTTTCCGATTGCATGTGTTTTGCAAACGTTTGCAACTGTTTATATCTGCACTTGTTCTGCGGCTGTCTGAAACTGGAGCATCACCTAACAAAATAGTCGCTACTTAAGAAGTCCCTATGACCACTTCTTCAAGAAGCGACAGTTAAGCTTTTTGCCTGGAGTTACGAGTCTTCTTTCCTGGAGTCTATTAAACCTCATTTATGAACAACATTACACTAGCAACATAAATCTGGCGCAAATATATTCAGTGCAACCATAAGCGAGTTCAGACACTTGCAATTGCTTTGATAAATTCCCCCCATGATGCTTCAATTCTAATAACCATAAAAACCAGAAATTAGAATGTGCTGCTCACTGTCAGAAACACAACATGGTGGCTGAGCAATATTTGCCATGGCCTAGGCCGAATTCTAGCCCAAGATCTACCACACCAATACCTGCTCTGCATACCTTAAGACATAATCAGCATTTTGGCAGTCTGGACTGCAATATATTTATTTGCTCAGCTGGCTGTCATATTGTACTGTATATAATACAATACAATACAATACAATACAATATCTTTGTAGAATGGAAAAAAGGGGATTCTCTGAAAGATTTGAGATTCACTAGTCTCCAGTAGTGATGAGCTTTAGAACATGGGAAAAGTTTGAATTCGAACACACTCGTCAATATGCACTTTGTCTTGATTCCTGTGCACTCTGCTCCCTCCTTTCTCTGTTTTCATTCACAGGCTCATTCCATGGGCTAAACCCACATCCAACTGTCTTGGCAGCAATATCAGGATGAAAACTGCATAGAGCACAATATGTTAAAAACACATAAAAACATATTTCAAGCATTACCGATGTCCAGTAGAAGTTTTCATCAGGCACCACCTAGTGATTGCCAGCTTACTTTCTATACAGACTTCCTCAAAAAAGTATATTTAACCTCACTAAAATCTCATAAGATTAAACATATTAATGCAATTTTGAAAAGTTTTCCAAACTTTTGAAATCTACAGCTTTCATTAAAATAATACCTGGTGATCCTGCCATGAAGGTCTTTAGGTCTTTGTTCAGGCACTTTTTGGTATGTTTTGACAGCTGTCTCCCAGTTGTACTCCTGAGTTTCTACCCTGTAAACCCGGTGGAGAATACAAGCTGCCATGCAAACAAACATTGTGCAGGCACGGTGTAGAGCAATCATTTTTATCTGTTACTGATGCCCATACAGACCGTAAATGGCTGAAAGAGGCTGGAAGAGATCTGTAGCACCCAAATCCAAAAAGGGATGTAAAAAAGGTGAAAACCGTACTTTGGGGAAAAAATAGTAGTTCTTTAGCAAACCAAATACCAGTTACGGTTACTACATTCATATAAATACTCAGAGACGTATGCAAAATAGAACAGAATTTCTGTCCTTTTTAATGATTTACAAGAGATGATGAGCCCTGCTCAGCTGGGTGTATA
>NW_017306500.1:1279336-1308435 GCF_000935625.1 Nanorana parkeri
CTATATCTATATATATTTTACCAAAACTAATATAAAGATGTCATCCTGGTGAGCAGTGGCGAGATCATTAGCTAAAGGAACTCCTTGTACTGCTCTTCCAAGCAGATGCTGTGATGAGTGAAAAGGGGATGTATCATCACATTAAATTGGCTCCACACATATTGCTGCACTCTAACGCAATAAGACATGCACTGAAATACCACAGCAAACAATCTAAGCATAACAAAAAGGACAGATGTAAACCCGGCAAAGGCAGTCTGTTAAATAGGCCGCAACATGAAGAGATTCAGAAAAAGAATCAAAAATAGATCAGTCCAATTAGGTGGAAATGAGGTCAAAAGCAAAGAATATTTTTGAAAACGTCAAGGTTCCACTGGAGACTTACTATATCAGTGCCCACACAGCATACATTTATTTTTTTCATATACTCATTTCTGTCTTTGTTAATTTTACACAAAATGTGACTCAGAAAACAACAACGGAGAAAGCATAATTCTGCCTACAGTAACTAATCAAAATATATTGGTTCATAAAATGTTGACACAAAGCATTAAAAACTGTATATTGTATATTTTTCCCAAGCATGTTTGAATTCGCTTACTGGTTAGTTTGAACCCTTCTCCTGCTATTTTGAGGTCAAGTTCCTGTATTCTTGATCTTAGCTTCATATTGAAGCATACTGCCCTCCTGTACACTTTTCAGACCCTTAAGGTATTTAATGATTGGGGCATTTTTTCTAAAACAGACTAATGATTTTAGGGCAGTTTCTTTATAATTATGAAGAAATGTAACTCAATCCATGATTATTCAGCAATGGAGAATGGCAACCAGCAATAGAGGACTACAGATCCCATCAAGCCATGTTTATACAGCAACGGAGAATGGCAACCAGCTATAGAGGATTACAAATCTCAGCAATCCATGATTATCCAGCAATGGAGAATGGCAATCAACAATCATGGATTGCTGAGATTTGTACTCCTGTATAGATGATTGCCATTCTCTATTGCCTTAAAATCATTGACTACAAATCTCAGGAATCCTGATTATTCAGCAATAGAGAATGGCAACCAGCAACAGGGGACTATAGATCTCATCAATCCATGATTATACAACAATTATACAGGGCTGCTTGCATTTTCTCACTAGGGTGGCGTTTGCATCTCACCAGGGCTGCATCTGGGTCTCACCAGGGCTGCATTTGGGTCTCACCAGGGCTGCATTTGAGTTTCACCAGGGCTGCATTTGAGTCTCACCAGGGCTGCATTTGAGTCTCACCAGGGCTGTGTTTGGGTCTCACCAGGGCTGTGTTTGGGTCTCACCAGGGCTGTGTTTGGGTCTCACCAGGGCTGCGTGCATATCTCACCACAGCTGTGTATGGTTTCACTAGGGCTGCATTTGAGTCTCACCAGGGCTGCATTTGGGTCTCACCGGGCCGTGTTTGTGTCACACTTCCCTGTGCCATGATCCGGCACTGAGTTTTGCCTCCTGCCTGAGGTGCTCTGCTTCCTGCTTCCCTGCCGATTGCTACTACCTACCTTGTTCCCTGTGTGTTTCTGGATTCCCTTGTGCTCCCAGTGAGATCCTGCACAAACAGCAAGCGGATTGTTATCATCTCCTTCAGTGAGCCCTTGCACCTGTGGTTATCTGTGTGTCTGTCCTTTTGTGTGGCTGCTTGTTCCACACAGCCTCGCTCTTTAGTGAATCCCGGGTAGCCATGTTGTTGCTGCCTCTTATCACACTATTGTTTGGACTTCTACCTTTGTGTTCCTCAGTATCCAGAACCGCTGTCTGTAGATAGGCTTCACCCTTGCCAGCTGTTGTATCCAGCAACTCGGTGCTGCAACCAGCCTTCTGGGTCTGTGTTCGCTAGAGGGCCACAACCTGGAAGGTGTCCAGCAGCCAATCATCCTCACCATTTGAGGCTCTGTGGAAGACCTGACCCTTCTTAGATCCTGCGCCTCTAGTGCGTCCTTGAAAATGCACAGACTTAGTCCCCAAGCTTCCTGTGGCTAGCATTCCAGACGTCACCCCAGCCAGCGACCCTAACCCACTCCACAAGACCCAGAGCTCACATGCCCCAGTGCCCCGGACCCCAGATCGTGACAGTTTGGGTCTCACCTGGGCTGCATTTGGGTCTCACCAGATCTGCGTGCAAATCTCTCAGGGGCTGTTTGTGGTCCCACCAGGGTTGCGTTTGGGTCTCACCAGGGCTGCATTTGGATCTCACTAGGGCTGCGTGCAGACCTTACTAGTGCTTCGTCTGGGTCTCAGTAGGGCTGCACACAGATCTCACCAGGGCTGCGTTTAGGTCTGATCAGGGCAGTGTTTGGGTATCACCAGGGCTGCGTGCAGATCTCACCAGGGCTGCATCTGGGTCTCTTAAGGGCTACAGACCGGCACTGTCAAAAACAGCTGCCGCAAGGTCCCCAGCAGGCTTCATGAGGTCCCCATCAAGCATGGGACCTCAGGCAACGGTTCTTTATAGTCTCACCAGGGCTGTGTTTGGGTCTCACCAGGGCTGTGTTTGGGTCTCACCAGGGCTGTGTTTGGGTCTCACCAGGGCTGCGTGCATATCTCACCACAGCTGTGTATGGTTTCACTAGGGCTGCATTTGAGTCTCACCAGGGCTGCATTTGGGTCTCACCGGGCCGTGTTTGTGTCACACTTCCCTGTGCCATGATCCGGCACTGAGTTTTGCCTCCTGCCTGAGGTGCTCTGCTTCCTGCTTCCCTGCCGATTGCTACTACCTACCTTGTTCCCTGTGTGTTTCTGGATTCCCTTGTGCTCCCAGTGAGATCCTGCACAAACAGCAAGCGGATTGTTATCATCTCCTTCAGTGAGCCCTTGCACCTGTGGTTATCTGTGTGTCTGTCCTTTTGTGTGGCTGCTTGTTCCACACAGCCTCGCTCTTTAGTGAATCCCGGGTAGCCATGTTGTTGCTGCCTCTTATCACACTATTGTTTGGACTTCTACCTTTGTGTTCCTCAGTATCCAGAACCGCTGTCTGTAGATAGGCTTCACCCTTGCCAGCTGTTGTATCCAGCAACTCGGTGCTGCAACCAGCCTTCTGGGTCTGTGTTCGCTAGAGGGCCACAACCTGGAAGGTGTCCAGCAGCCAATCATCCTCACCATTTGAGGCTCTGTGGAAGACCTGACCCTTCTTAGATCCTGCGCCTCTAGTGCGTCCTTGAAAATGCACAGACTTAGTCCCCAAGCTTCCTGTGGCTAGCATTCCAGACGTCACCCCAGCCAGCGACCCTAACCCACTCCACAAGACCCAGAGCTCACATGCCCCAGTGCCCCGGACCCCAGATCGTGACAGTTTGGGTCTCACCTGGGCTGCATTTGGGTCTCACCAGATCTGCGTGCAAATCTCTCAGGGGCTGTTTGTGGTCCCACCAGGGTTGCGTTTGGGTCTCACCAGGGCTGCATTTGGATCTCACTAGGGCTGCGTGCAGACCTTACTAGTGCTTCGTCTGGGTCTCAGTAGGGCTGCACACAGATCTCACCAGGGCTGCGTTTAGGTCTGATCAGGGCAGTGTTTGGGTATCACCAGGGCTGCGTGCAGATCTCACCAGGGCTGCATCTGGGTCTCTTAAGGGCTACAGACCGGCACTGTCAAAAACAGCTGCCGCAAGGTCCCCAGCAGGCTTCATGAGGTCCCCATCAAGCATGGGACCTCAGGCAACGGTTCTTTATTAAATAATTTAAAGGGCTAGTATTGGTCTTTAGTATATGGACATTCTCACAAGTACAAGTGCCCTGTACAGTACAAATACTTGTACTTATAAAAATTCCCTCTATTGGCCCCCGATACCGATACT
This sequence comes from Nanorana parkeri, assembly GCF_000935625.1. Lineage (NCBI taxonomy): Eukaryota > Metazoa > Chordata > Amphibia > Anura > Dicroglossidae > Nanorana > Nanorana parkeri. The sequence continues at coordinate 1,283,164 of NW_017306500.1, forward strand.
AGTATCGGTATCGGGAAACATCCCTAATTTTAATAATGCCCCTCCTTTCCCTTCGTCAAGATTGTACATATTAGGCTCCTTCAGTCGCTCTGATATATTTTATCCCTCAGGCCTTTCCCCACTGGCCGAACTACCATGGTTGCAGCGGTCGCAATTGTGACCGGGCCCTGGCGTTCCGCCACTTGGGGGGCCCAGCGAGGAAGAAGAGTTATAATGCCCCAACACTAAACGCAGATAACGGTGTTCTGTCGAGAATGCCGACGTAGTCGAATTTGCCGACCTCAGCATCTGCGCTTGCGCACAGACCAATATTATCGAGGAAACAGGGATGTCACAAAGTAATTTGTTTAAACCGTTAATTGTGACTGTTAATAATATTCCATCCATCATTTAATATACCGTGGATGGTATATTATTACCGGTCACAATTAACCATTACAAACGAATACTTTGTAAATAAATGACGGTTTCCTTGTTAATCCCGTCTGTACGTAAACGCAGATACGCAGCCCTGAAGTTTCTAATTACGCCTCTGCCTTTCACCATTTGTACTGCCTGTCTCTGCACTCATTCAGTCTTATCAATATATTTTTCTTAGTGTGGTCTCCACAATATTCTCCACAATTAAGGTTGAACTAAAGATCTATGTAGGGAAATAAGGACCTCCTTCCTCCTGCTAGTGATCTCCCTAGTAACAACTGAAGACCTACAGTATATGGGGGAATCAGGACCACTTTTCTCCTTCTGGGGATCTCGCTCTGAGCTCTCTCCCCCTCTCAGTCACTATCAGGTGCAGGCTAATTAATAGCAAGAGAGGAGGTTTACCTGTTGGGCCAGGCTTAACCCTTTCCTAGCCAGGGAAAGCTGCCCTTTTCAACCTCTCACTGACATACACAGAATCGTGTACCCTGTCACAGACATAATCAAAACATTCAAACAGATTAGTCTGGCATGAGCTGCCCTTAGTAAATCCATGCTGCTTTGGGTCCCGCAAGTTGTGTGTTTTCAATTGATCATTGATCCTTGTTTTTAGGAGTGATTCCATTATTTTAGAACTACAAATGTTCAACTCACTGCCCTGGGGCTGCCATCTTCTTCCTTACTACCCTTCTAACGGATAAGTGCAATCAAAGCTGTCCACTAGTCATGGGGAACTACTCCTGTTAGAAGATATTGATTAAAGGATTAGGTAATGGTCAAACAATTATACCCTGGAGTTCTCTTAGAACTACAGGGACCCATTTATTTATTAATCGTTAAGCAAGCTAGTACATCTTCTGCCTTGATCTCTAGAAACCCTTCACCTCTAGATCTATTATGATCTACCAACTTATTTTTGTTAGTGTCATTTACTTCTGAAAAGACTGAACAGAAGTAGATGTGTAAATGGTTTGTTTCATCAAGGTCTCTCTTAACATAAGTGTTGAGCCCAGTTTACATTTTTGTGATGCTATAACAGATTTAGCCATTTCCTCCTCTTTCTGTGCTTTATCAGCACTGAAAGAGGCGAAAAAAATTTTTCTTCAAAATATCCACTCTCCTTATCATCACCATCTTGGTGATGGACGCTGGCAAAGATAGGAGGGGATGTTCATCCGGTGGGATAGGGTATGCCACTGGGTCCCCTTCAGTCTTGTGCAGCTGTCGGGTTCTCAGTCCATGACTGAGTGCTCGACTTTTCAGAAGGGGTGATGGTATCCCATCTGATGGTATCACCTGGTGCAGACTGCCTCCTGTGACCCCCCTCCTGTGACGCCGCTGCCTGTCAACAGGGTATATGCCCCTGCATACCCAGAAAGTCCCAGTATTTACCAAAGGCCCTGCCAGAGTAAAGAATTTGCAGGCGATCACAGGAAAGGTGAGTAACAGCGACGGGGACCTTATCAACCTGTGACTTTGTGCATTTAGTTACAGGTTCTCTTTTAAAAAAAAGAAGGAAACGTTTCATATTCCAAGTGCTTTTATAAAATTAATAGGCTTACATTGCCCCAATAATCACAAAATAGTACCCTATAGTGTAAAAACATTACCTAATTTATTTGGATGTGTACCTTGAATTATGTTTTCCAGGATGTAAAGCATCCCATACACTGCTAAGTCTAAAATCTATTACTTGTCTTATTGTGGACTGCTCACACCCATGCCAGTGACACTAAGAGCTTAGCTGAAAAGCCATCGACCAGTGTCCTAAAAGCCTTGAAGCTGAAATCCAGTTAAATATAATGAAAAAAATTAATGTAGTTCTGTATTCGTTATTACATTATTAAATATATCTTTTAAATTCAAGCACAGATATTTGATTTGGTATCAGTGGCTTGCAGTCCCTGTACAGAAACACTCAGGCTTGGAGAAGGAGGAGCAGGGACCTACTGGGAGTCTGTTAGGTTTCCTTTGTGAATATGTGTCGACAAGGAACATACTGATAGAGGAGGGAACAGTGGGATGACTTCATCACCCTGCTGCTTTTTCACTGTCCAGTTGTTTGGCTGAAGTGGAGAGAGGGCACCAATGTATTCCTTAAAAGAGAACTATGTGGTAACCTTTTTATCCCATAGTTCTCTTAAGGGTCATCGGGGGACATATTCTTACATCCTCACTTGACCCAAAGCTCAGTATATAGGCTATTGCTCACTATATACCGAGATCACCGCAGCCAGGACAGATCCTGACAATGCTGTTGAGATCCCCCCAGCTGCTTGAGTGACAGCAGGCTCTGCCTAACTAGAGGCAGAGCCAGCTGTGCCCGCCCGTCCATTCCTTCACTCAGCGCTGGAGGATCGGAGCGGGGAGGGGGGGAATCCCTGCAGGGAGTGGTGACGGACAGTCACCGCTCCCTGAAGGGAGCTGATCGGAAAGTGAGCGAGCCACGGTATGTGTTAGCTCACTTCCCGATCTATAGTGCCAATATGTGACAGTTTCATTGACACAGGTCAGGTAGAACTATGAGGTTGAGTAAAAAGGCCTAATGATTCACTCAACTATGAGGTTGAGTGAAAATCACTCACCTCATAGTTCTCCTTGAACTGTAAGTGGTATCATCCACCTGGCTGAGCTGGGTGGCAGGGCTATGTAAATCCAGGGACTTGATGGACAAAACTACAAAACCGTTGGCATGTAAAACAGCTCTCATGCATGCATTTCATCTGTATGTTTAGCTGTTTGTTTGGATATTTGCTTTGTCAGGCAGTAAATGAAATGTACCACACTCAAAATAAAAAAGTTTTGTTCTAAGGGAAGTTCTGATTTAAAAACCTGTAAAGTCATACATTTGAAAATGAGGTACACTATTAACACGATGTACATAATATATAAACATACCATCAACAGTAACACAGATAAGACTATGCAGGTAAATATGCATACAAGCACATTATTTACATGACCTTAGCACATTTGCATCACATGTGTATTATAGATTTATCTACTGTATATGCACATTTATACTACCGATATGTTTTTATAGTGAATGCTGCCTATCTAGTAAGCTGAAGGGTTAACAGAGCAAAGTGTGTAGGCAAGAGGAGTGATTTCAGTCAGTCAACAGACAGCAAGCAAACTATTTCACTAGCTTGTATGCTTGCAGAGTAACTGGATCATGTTAATTGCTGAAATTAGTAGGAAGGTACTTGCTGTCCTTGTACATTATACAAAACAATCAGCAACAAAAACATGTTAGTGCAGAGATACAGACTCCCTCTATCTAGAGAGGAGGTGAAAAGGGACAAGTTTTTGGTAGATGTCTCCTTTACATCTGTGCTTTGAGTAACTGGCATGTGAATCACCGAATTACCGAAAATAATAACAGTAGAGTTATTCTGGAGTAATGTCAAAAATATCATTGGGGAGATAAATGGGAGACCATATGGCATGCAGAATTATTTGCATACCATGCCAAAACAAACTTTTGGGGGCCTAGAAGTAAAAAAAAAAGACAAACCCACACACTCGAAAAACAGTCAGTGACTAATATCAGGAGAATTTCACATTGAGACATTCATGACTAAGTGGCTTCTCCTCATTCTAGTTAGCAGAGAGTTGGACAGTATTCTTTACACGCTATTATTAACCTTAGAGCAATTATTGGTTTATCCAATTACATCCACTTCACCTAATAGCTTGTAACAGTTTTAAATTGCTGGATAGTAATACCTGCATCATGTGCGTGGAAACAGTAGAGCAGAGTTGTAGTGACATGCAGCCAATACAACAGATGAACAAACATCCATTCCTACCATTGAAAAAATACAAATAAATGACAGTTTAGAGCAAGAAAAATGTTGATGTTAAAGCGCACGGAGATATTCAATGAATATTCAGACTGACTTAAGATGTTCTTAATGCCCTGCTGAGCACAGTTTCATGCATCAACTGCTTTGAAGTTCATTTAACGTATTGCAATTGCACAATGATGGCTTCTGTTTCAGATTTAGTTGGGAATTCACACACTACCATCTAGTTGACAGTGAGCTGAAATGGTTCACTTTAAAACTGCAGCCATCAACATACTGCACTCTTTGCTAGATGATGCCATATTGGTGCATTCCTTCTGCTTTTTTTCTACTATAGCATTTCACATTGATCTGTGTATTCTTCATACATTCTTGCCATCCATCTCAACCAGTTGTGAATATTACAGACTCATTAATCTTTCTGATGTCTTCATTCATCCTTCCAGGCTCCCTTTTTGAAGGGTAATCTACTTAAGGGCTAATTTATGAAAGTTGTAGAGTAGACATGTTGCCTGTGGCAACTCAATTGCATTATTTGTTTTCTTCTAAAAGTGAAATAATGAAATTAAATATCTGAGTAGCTGCTGAGGGTGCCACCCACAGCTTTCTCCACTCAAGTTTTTTGCAAAACCTCACTGTTGCCTTGTCATTCCAGATTTTTTATATATTTGCAAATAGTGTATACATTAGTATCGATCAATGCTTCTTAAAACATGGCACACATACCATTGATAGTACACATATTTAGTTTGGTGAATATCCACGAGCATAGGACACTTCTTGTCCACAGTTATTTAGCTTTTATTTTTGCCTAGTAGTGTTTTCTTTTTTGATGCCCTCTATACTGACCACTAACATCCACATGAAGGAGCTATGTGGGAGAGACTATGTTGAGGCTATGTTGGAGAGACCCTTGGTTTGCAACAGTGTGATAAATATTTGTATGGGAATCATCTTAAATAAAGCTTGTATAATGACACAACGGACAAAGTATATTAGTAGTCAAGGTTTCTTTTTTCTTTGTCTGTGTCCCATTGTTCTTGCGTTGTCTGTGTCCCATTGGTGACCTTTCCCTATATTTCTTGCCCCGGTGACAACTAGAAAACAAAAGGTCCCCCTGCACTCCTTGCAGTGCTTCCAGTCCAAGTAGCAATCGTGGTGCTCGCAGTGACAATCACGGATGGCGCCGTGCACAGTCAATGAAGGATAGAAATCACCAGCACTCAGCAAATTAAATTCAAAACATTTCAATTTATTTGGACTAAACATCACATATATCGCATAATCCAATGTTTTGGGACCACGCAGGGTCCCTTCATCAGGGCAGAGATGTGACAGGTGCTGGTGATTTCTATCCTTCCTTAACTGGTGACATTTCTTAACAAGACATTTTCAGTGGTGACGCGGACAGCAAAAAAAAATCTAACAGGGGTTTTAGCCTGCCCCCACCCTAAAAAAGTATTTTATTGCCATTGTCTACCTGTTACAGAGATATCTCCTCCCTTTTAGTCCTGTTGGCTTTATTGTTACTAGACAGGAAGTGAGGATACATTTCTCCATTGGGAGACACAGTTAACAGGAAAACCTGATAGGGGCTCTACATTTTACCTATTCTATAAAAAAAAAAGCTTTTGCTAGAAATATAATTTTGCTGTACACAACCATGAAATCATTTCCATACCACTAATCAATCATTTTTACACTGTCTTTAGATGTACATGTAAATATCTTCTTTATGCAAATAATATTGAGTATCAGTGTTTTCATACCTTGTTTCAGTGTGTATTTTCTGAAGAATTATTCACATTATCTAGTCATTTTTGCTCAACACATATACAAGCTGTGCTTCTTGTTTTCCAGTACTGCACACATGTCAGGCTTCCTTGTTTACATCTATCAGTGCAAGTCTTTGAGTCGGGTTGACCCAACAGAAGATTCTCTTATCTAAGTAGCCATTTTAATCAGGATTGTTAATAGTATTTTCTTACACACACATGACTTCTACAGGGACCATTGAAAAATCTGTACCTGAAATACAATGTGATCATGTACAGTAAATGTAAAAATTACTTTCAGGGGATTGCTACGGTAATATTGTACAATGATGCAAACAACTTTCATATTACTGTCTAAAAAATCTCTTAGCGTAATGAACAACAAATAACTGCAACAGAAGACCCTGGAAGACTGGAGCATGGGACATTTGTTTGATTATGTTGTATTCCTAGGTGATACAACACTGATAAATTTTCATCAAACTTCTTTATAGGGAGTAAAGGTGCCCATACACTGGCCGAATTTTCCAAAGGTTTTTAATGTAATGGGGCTATCTGCTCCTTTTCAGCTGGCATTCCTTGATCAGCTGATCAAAGGAGCAGGCCGGAAAATCTCCATGCGATCAGAGCTGGCAGCACCTGTCAGAATACAATGCAAACAGCGACGATTCCTTGATCAACATGCTGTTTGTGTTGATGGAGGAATTGCATCAATTTCTTTCGTTCAGCCCGCGGGTTGAACAAAAGAAATTGACAGGTGTATGGCCAGCTTTATGGTGAGCTAAAATGCACCGAATAACAGCTAAACATGTCATATGGACTAAAGAGAGTGCAATAGCATGGACTGGAACAATCAGATCCCCTTCTCAATGGTCACCGTTAAGCTGTTGTCAGTGACACAGCTGTTTGCTTTGCAGTATGCACATCCAGGACTCCGTACATCTTTGCTCGCCCCATTTCCAGAGATCATTTTAAAACAGAGTTTGTAACAGATGTTGTATCCAACACAGGTGCTACAGGGTGGTGTATAATTGCAGCAATTAGCACACATATATCACTGTTCAGCTGTGATCATAATGTTCACTCAGTTGGTTCAGAAAAACATGCAAGAAGTCATCCACACAGCCAGCATCTCTATTAAAATAGTCCCCAAATATAGAACATATTGCCTGTTGTTCATGGGAAACCCCAGATGTTCCTCATCAAGAGTCTCAGCCTTCCTATTAATACATATAACCTGTGCCCCTTGTGATTAACAATACATATAATCTTTTATCTTTCTTTCCTTTACTCCACACGGCATTCAAATAAAAAATATTACATTTATCTGCAGTGTTTGAACACCTCCAAAAAAGCTCTGTTGGCTTCACGGATATCTCAGTAGGAGAAACTAAAATACATTTATGAGGTTTATTTAGTGCTGTACTAAGAGTTTGAAAGCCTGTCTCTCTTAAGAAATCTGGCCCTTTCAGCAATGTTGTATGCTTTCAAAATACTTAAATATACACTGGTTTTAGGCATTGACTTCAGAGGGCTCCCACTGAAGGAAACAGTCTGGGTCACCCTTTGAAGTTCAACATTGTTGACTCTATTTGTATTATCACTTACATTCCCTACTACCTGAATGCCATGTGACTTTGATTAGGCTCCTAGCAGGAAAAAAAAAACATATTACCTACAACACATATAAACATTTAATCCTGTTCCCTGCCACATGTCACCAATCCTGCAAAAGTACAAGGACCAGAGGCCCCAATCCCAGACCACAGCCCTAAAGAGATAAACATCCTTTTTGGTTTTTGGTCCTCCAGAGTCAATCCTAGATGATCTGCAGTGAAAATGATGGTACTCCACTAACCCGACTAATACCCTTTCATAGGGCTCAACAAAAAGATGAAAAAGGCTGCACAGACAGCTTATTTGTTCTTAATATACAATAGAACAGGTCTGGTTTAGGTCTGGAGACATGCCAGTCCATCACCTTTACCCTCAGCTTCTTTAGCAAGGCAGTGGTCATCTTGGAGGTGTGTTTGGGGTCGTTATGTTGGAATACTGCCCTGCGGCCCAATCTCCGAAGGGAGGGGATCATGCTCTGCTTCAGTATGTCACAGTACATGTTGGCATTCATGGTTCCCTCAATGAACTGTAGCTCCCCAGTGCCGGCAGCACTCATACAGCCCCAGACCATGACACTCCCACCACCATGCTTGACTGTAGGCAAGACACACTTGTCTTTGTACTCCTCACCTGGTTGCCGACACACACGCTTAACACTATCTGAACCAAATAAGTTTATCTTGGTCTCATCAGACCACAGGACATGGTTCCAGTAATCCAAGTCCTTAGTCTACTTGTCTTCAGCAAACTGTTTGCCGGCTTTCTTGTGCATCATCTTTAGAAGAAGCTTCCTTCTGGAACGACAGCCATGCAGACCAATTTGATGCAGTGTGCGGCGTATGTTCTGGGGGAGGGAAAATGGCTAATTGGGCCCAATTTGGACATTTTCACTTAGGGGTGTAGTGGTTTAGACATTAATGGCTGCGTGTTGAGTTATTTTGAGGGGACAGCAAATGTACACTGATATACAAGCTGTACACTCACTACTTTACATTGTAGCAAAGTGTAATTTCTTCTGTGTTGTCACATGAAATGATATAATAAAATATTTACAAAAATGTGAGGGGTGTACTCACTTCTGTGAGATACTGTGTATATATAGATATATTCTCATATTTTTTGTTTCCTCGTATATAAATATATTCTATATATATATATACACACACACAGACACTGGATTTGACACAGTGCTTTTTAAATATTACTTTGTTGTATAAAGAGTCTGACCTAGAGATTGTAAGAAGACACTTGTCAGTCATAGTCAACCTTTTGTTAAATGCTAAATTGAGTAAGATACTCATACAATATTCATATTGATTCAGAGGGAAGTAAACACATTTGACATTCACATTTCAGGGGAAAAAAACACTTCTTGCTGACCCATATAAACTACAATCAGATCAGTGCTTGGATCAATGTTGCTCTGGTGTGTAGCTTGCTCAATATAATCTTGCATACCTCCAATTTATTTGTACTGTTTGTAATATTTATATGCAGGTCTGGCATGGAGATAACAGGGACACCCTGTAGGAAGTAATTATACTGTGTAAATAAAGGCACTGAATGGCAAGCAAACATCCGGTGATATTGTGGGTGTACTAACACTTTTAGCTAGGTTCTCTTAACATCGTATAAACTGTTTTAAGAGGGGGAACATTTCAAGTGACTTCAAAGGGATATTTTTATAGGCTAACAACATTTAAATACTGTATTTCTGAACTATACTAAGTATATGAACACTACATGACAAGCATCATAAAACAGATTAAGACACAGCTCAAGACGTTTCTGAAGTTTGCTCAAGGAATCCATTAGCAAAATAAAAGCATAAAAGCACAGGTATGTGCAGATTGAGTTAGTGCACCTTATTGTAAAATATATTTTTGTTAGATTTGGATAGAGTGGTGTGGAATTTGGAACCCCTGTCAGTTTTTTTTTATTGCTGTTCGTGTCCCCACCAGGAAGTGTCATCATCTCAGTTTGTCCTGTTGACCACGGTTAAAGAAAAAGTAAGGGAAGATCCACATTTTGAGTTGTTACCTGAACAGGACTACAGAGGAAAATCTTCTATTGAGAGCGCTTGTTCTTGTGAACAATTGTCTCCAAGTTGGAGAGATTTCACTATGAAAAAAAATTCCTTTTGGCAAGAAAGAAATAAAGGCAAATTTCCCAAATGGAACACATATGGAGAAAAGCTCCCACAATTGCCAGAAGTTTTAACCATACCCTACTCTATACAACATAAGAAAAGGTTTGGTTTTATATATACTTTAAGCCAGGTCTCAAAATTTCCACTCGCCCCCTCGCAACCAACCTGCAATTGGTGAGTGAAAATTGCGTGGGGGCAAGTGGGAATTCATTGGGGGGGCTCCGCCAGCAGAAATAGGGGGGAGACTTCCGTTGCTTCAGCAGAGGCGATCACCTGTTCGATTCTCCCCCCTTCTCTTCTCATCATCGTCCGCTCTATAACTGCAGCGGCCGAGGAGGAGAAGAGAATGGAGAATCAGCTCAGCTGTCTGCCCGTCACCTGCAGCTTCCTCTGTCCACGTTAGCTGCCATAGGCTGGGAGGAAGACTGCAGAGGTACAATTGGCCAGCTGGCAGGACAGTGGAGGACCTGAAGGGAGGGTTCACGTTGGACATGGAGCATACATCGCTGTACCCCACCACCACCAGGAGAGGAAGAGAGCACCTGAATCACATCAGCTATGTGCATTGTAAGTCCCTGTTATTTCTGCCTTACACCGCTGACCTCTGCACTGTGCATTACATTACTGATCCCTGTACTGCTGACCTCTGTACTGTGCGTTATTACTGACCTCTGTACCACTGACCTCTCTACTGTGCGTTACATTACTGATCTCTGTACTGTGCGTTACATTATTGACCTCTGTACTGTACATCATACTGCTGACCTCTGTACTGTGCATCATACTGCTGACCTGAGTACTGTGTGTTACATATTACTGACCTCTGCACTGCTGACCTCTGTACTGTGCCTTACATTACTGACCTCTTAACTGTGCGGCATACTGCTGACCTCTGTACATTTCTACAGTGCGAGACCTGACGGGGGGCTAAACGAGGCTGCTGGAGGCTTCACCTTGGTACATGGAGGCAACATCGCTGCACCCCACCACCACCACCAGGAGAGGAAGAGAGCACCACAATTAGATCAACTGTGCACTGTAAGTCCGTTTTTCCTGCGTTACACCGCTGGCCTCTGCAGTTGTTACTAATCTCTGCACAGCTGGCCTCTTTATTTGGCATTACACCACTGACCTCTGTACTGTGCATTGTTAGTGCCAGTGCTCTATACATACTCCATACACAGCAGCACAGCCCTGTGCTATGCATTTTGAATTTTGCTCGCAAATGGGCAGGCATTCATTGGTCAGCACGGTCACCTGACTGCACTAACCAATGAGAAGCACTTCTTAGCAAGAAGCGCTTCTCATTGGTCAGTGTGGTCAGAAGTACTTCTCATTGGTCAGAGCGGTCAAGTGAATGTGACCAATGACTGCTCGCCATCTGCAAGTGAAACTCAAAATATAGAGTGCAGCGCTGCACTGCCGTGTACCAGCGGAGGGGAAGCAGCGTTTGCCCAAAGGTAAGTATAGCAAGATAGGAGGGGAGAGGGGGCAATTCTATTTTTTTCAAATTCACCTGGGAAAGTGGAATTAACCTTTAAGACTAATTATCCACAGTTTTATAGCTACAGGGCCTGTTTTAAAGTTCTTTTTGTGCTTGTTAAGAATATATTTAAATACTTTAATGTCCATAGCTTGGGCACAGATGCACTTATAGGAATCAAGGGGATCAGTAGGTGGTGTAGAAGGTGGTCAAAGGCACAAGAAATGTTATGGTGGTTTCTGTATATCTAGTTATAGTTTAATCAAGTGAATACTCCAGTTATAAATAGCCCAAAAGTACCAGTTCTAGCAATATTGCACATTTGTGGTATTGCACAGTTGCCGTGACCTGGCTGTTTCTGGAGAAGGAGGGGTGAAAGGATGTCACTGTATGAAGGCACACTACATTTGTTCCTCTCCTGCTGCTCACTAATGCTGTATCTCAACACTTTTGTGCTTACTGTATTTTCTTTCTTTAAAAAATCTGAGGCAGCAAATAAACTCAGTTTTTATATTAGTAAAACTGTAATACCTGTGGTGTGTGTTCCTAAGGTTACTGTGGCATAGAGCATGCAGCCTTGCTGAGCTCAAATACTCAGTAATAAAGACCCATTTCTTAACCCTCATACATCTAAGAATGGCTCAGTAACAATTTAAGGTTATATATTATGACCATCGAAGATTACAGAGGTCACATAAGCATTAATAAAACATTGGATCCCTGTGAAAACCCCATTAAAATAATGTTTTATTTAAATGTTCTTTGTAAGCATAAATTTTGCATTCATTGCAGTATTTTTCACTCTGCACCAGCAGTTCACAAATTTAAACAGGTCATGACATTTTGCTACGCATTTATGAAAGAAAGTGCCTTCACAAGAGATTGTAATGATTTCAAGCAGAAAAAAGTAAGGGACCATTTCAAATATGTATATCAACCTTTAAAGATCCAAACAAAATTAAATGTGATGTATGGTTAAGTCATTAGTGCAGGGGTCGCTTTGGTGCCCTGAACCCTAATGTGCAACATATTGTACTAATGCAATGACATCAATGTGGACGATACTATGAAATCTTTTGCTGCATTGTGCCCTAGAGCAGCATGAGAAGGTGGATGTTTTGCAGATATCCTTTAGCCATGTTGGGGTGAATTAACAAGGGAAATACATGATTTTTTTTGGTGTAAATATTGGCGCATTTTCTGTTCACCAAATCAAGTTCTATGTGGTGTTGTACTAGCCCTGACAAATCACAGTAAAATTGCTGTGCCAATGTTTCTATAAACGTTTAATCAAATGTGCCATAATAATTATGCACTTGCGCTAATGTTCTTATTTAAAAACAATTTCAAAATATACACAATTATCAGAGAGGTTCAAGCAAAACAGCAAGGAGAGGAGAGGGAAGAGTGCATGGATGGCCAGTGAGGTGCAGCAATGTAGGAAAGAGAGGACAAAGAGAAAATGTAGGAATCATTTTGGTGCATCCCGACAGGAGCACACTCAAATTTGGTGTATCACTATCCAACTAAATCCAAATTTAAAAAATGGTGTGTGCCATCTTTATCTATTTGTGACAAATTGTGCCAATTAATCAGACATATAGAAATTGCTGCATTATTCAGCATGTATTCTTGTTTGTTAATCTCCCCCACAAATTGGCATTAGGTGTGTAGGATTGTATCCATGGTCAGTGTGTATCAGATGTGATCTCCCTGTCTTGAAACATCACTCTCTCTCTATCATCCCATCACATAGCTGGACAGATGAACTGGCATTGCAATATCTGGAATTAGAAATCTCATCTAATAAACAGACAGACATGTTGTATACAGGAGTACTGAAAAGGCTATTTGCTGGTGTGAAAAAAAGAGTTCTGTTACCCATAACAAAAAAGATATTCTCTTTTAGCTATAACCTGCACTTCAAGAATGAGAAGGAACATATTCGTATTCACAATGCAGTTTGTTTTAATTTTGTATATTTTGATAAATAATGCCCATCATGGCCTGCAAGGGGTAATTTAGAAAGTTAACATGATAGTGATTGAGATTACTAATATTACAATCTCAACAGCACTAGATAAGCAGCATTGTTTTAAGTAAATCAACTCATACTCCTGGAATACATCTGGATGGGATTCAGGATCCACTAGGAATTTAGAGTGATTAAACAATGTCAGGCAGGCAATCCTGAGAGCTGCATCATTAGTCGTTAATTTAGAACACAGTGTAATGGCACTAATTATTAATGCAAATGAGACCATTCCCAATCCATGCACATCCCCATACAAATTCTGCCTAGCATTACATAGCGCTTATTATGTCTCCAGAGCACCTAAAACTATTTGACATGTCTGAACCTGTTAATACAAGCTAATAAGATTTGTGGATAAGTTCCTTAAACTGCTTCTGTAATGGTACATAGACACTGTTTCCCAGACCAAAAGTGCCTTCACATTTCATGAAAAACAGTAGTGACCGATAAAGTTTGTACAAAACTAATAAGAACAAAACACTTCATTACATTGAAATATTGATTGACAATGCTATTTGGATAAGAGCTGCATATACATCATTAATATTCCCTTCAGAGACCTTGCTCTGTAATGAGCTTGTGGAACAAAAGGCTGCTGAAAGGCTGAGGAGGCTACGCTTTAACATTTATCAGAGAAGAACAGAATTTTAAAAAATCTTATTACAGTATTTTAAGCTGGGGAAAGGAGATGTAAAATGAACGTTGCACACGTAGTTGGCTGAAGTTGAAGAAAAAACATTCAAATATGTAAACTGAAAATAATCATGACATGAGTGTCTTTCAAGTCACAGTCTGGTATCTATTACCCTGGGTCCAGTTCAAAGCACTGCAGTCAAAGAGGCCCATGTTAATCTTTATAAGGTATTTTTTTTGGCTCTGACAAATGTCAACCTACTACAAAGTTGCAATGCAGAAATTCCTAAAGTAAGAGATGTGAAAACTTAATCTGAGTTTTGTAAAGAGTAGTGGACCTCTTTGCTCTACTTCACCAAATGTATCTGCATCATGTTTGCAGTGTACAACCTACGTGTTTTGTCCATTATTTGTATGCATGTTTGTTACACATAAATTAAAGTTATTTAAAAAGTCAAGCCTTGCAATGGGGCTACCCCCGAACTGCAAGGTTTAACTCCTTGTTTTGGTCTAGGGGCTTAAATAAAAAAATATGGTGTTTTGGCCCAAGCGGAGGGGAAGAGAGGTGAGCACTCACCCCACGGGACTGAGGATCAGGTGATTATATCTTCTGTATTCCAAACCACACATGTGACATATGTGGATATGTCACATGTGTGTTTTTGCCTTGTACTGTATCTGTAAAAACATTACATGCTGCAGTTGAGTTAGCATTTATGGAAAGAGCCTATTCGATGCATGTTTAAATGTGCTTTTGATTGCAACATTTTAGCCAGAGGTATCCTTGGAAAAAACTAAATGTAATGCTTCACAAAATGAATGGGGAATTAGGCGGCTTAGCAGATGAACACAGTTTAATGCTCACTCCTGTACAAGGGGTCAGAGAATATAGCTGGCTGAATGTAGTTTTACCTATAGCAGCCCCTGTTTTCTTAAGGCAAGCAGGCCTACTGGTACTTGGTTGCCCCAGAACTTTTTAGTGCAATCAATTTTTATTCAAAGTTTTTCATTTTACAAGCCAGTTGACAATAAGACTGTAAACAGGAGGAACAACCAACAAATAACAAAACAAGGAACCATTAGCAACCTGGGTCCCCCCCTCATCAAGCCATAAGAGGGACTTCCAGGTAAAAGAAAATGGATAACACGTAGTCCAATAAGATAGAGGAAGCCTATAAACAGGAATCACCAGGGTCCTGAAAGGAACATTGGTTAAGTGAGCAAATCTAAATGGAACAGGCATAGAACATTCCACTGCACAGGGTCAGTGAGGTTTAAATGACAGAAGCATGAATCAATTAGAGCATGAAGGAAGGAGTAGTCAGAGGTTGATGCACTGCAAAAGGATGCCAAAGAGCTGAGTTGTGGCCATACTGACAGAATGCAGACTGTGCCCAATGAAGAATCTGGAGTGGAAGCCAGATGTGCGGCTGCATTGCCCTAAGCATGCGCCAAAGCCCAATGAACTTGCCCATATTTGGACCAATATTTGGGTCTTTATATGACTGATATGGGGAACTCCAGGGATGCACCTCCTTGCACACTCAAAACCATACAATTGATGGGAAGACCTTATTGCTTAAACTCAAGGTTGAGCATTAAGGAGATGGGGTTGTGCTTCCTCTTCTGTGATTGCACCAATGAAGAAACTAGTCAATGGGCATATTAGAACACAAAGTAGTTAGCTCTGGGAACATTTCTACACAGTTGACTCCCCTTAGTGCTAAAACTATGTATAAAAATGTTTTTGGCACTATGCAGAGCTCCTGTGGGCAAACTATTCTGCATGTTTAAGATCTAATTTCACAATATACACCGGCTGCTACATTTGCCTGGTACACATTTATCTTATTTACAATAGGATTAATATGACAATGATGTACCACACGTGGCTGAATGTCACAAATGGGCCAATGGCAGTGAAGGATTCACTAGGCAAATTTACCAGTGATTTTGATTTAAATATATCCTTTAATGATGAAAATAATACATTACCAAAATAAACAGTTTTTTAATATTTTATCAGCCGTTAAATGTCCTGCTATGAACTTTATACACATAGCTTTATTTTTATATTTGTATTGCTTTTTAAAATAATATATGTTTGTATACTAATATAATTTACAGAGCAATTGCATGCCATAACGCAAAGCAACCAGGCAGAAATCAAGTTCCATTAGTCTGCCCAGTCTACACTTCAGAAGGCAGATATTTTAAGTGGCTGTGACAAGTTACTGCACATATTTGCTTTTTGTTACTGTTAATTAGGGCTTTTTATATTAACTGATATTGTCTCTTCCACTGCCCATAATGGTCTTGTTAGTGCAGAACCCAAAGACAAGATAGTAGGTTCTCAAATTTCTGCAGGCTGACAGTAATTGCTGTGTTCAGCATGCTAGCATTATAGCACAGGGGCTCCAGTTAGCTTATGGCGATCAAAGTATTCTAGTCTACATACCCATTTCAGCCCTTACATATAGTGCTTGAAGAAGCAACAAGTCTTGGGTATTTATTAAATAAATGTGACAATATACGTATATACTATATGCGTGTGTGTTTTTGTGTGTGTGTCTGTGTGTATATATACAGTTTATATATATACACTGAGTGGCCAGATTATTATGACCACCTGACGTTGGTAGGAAAATTAGCTATAGTTAGCTATTATTTCGCGCTGAAGTTGCTAGAGGGCCAGACCATTATAAATAGGGAAGCAGGTTGTTTACCACGATAGTAGAAGTGATTTTTTTCTGAAGATATGGGTAAACAATGCGATTTAACAGCCTTTGAGCGTGGGATGATTGTTAGCGCTCTGAGCCATGGAGCGAGTATCAGCAAAACAGCAGAATTTGTTAAATGTTCAAGAGCAGCTGTTGTTAAAGTGTTTAAAGACTGGACTGTCAGCCGAAAATCTGGGTCTGAGCGTGCGAATTGTGGCGGGCAGTACGGAGAGTGGCAAGATTGGTATAAGGGCAACAGTGCAGAGTCAGATTCCTCGCATCACCTTTCAACATCTCGTGGAGTCACGAGGTGGCCCAACAAAGTCATCTCGTGGAGTCATCTCGTGGCCCAACGAAGTACTGATGGGGTGGTCATAATAATCTGGCCACGCAGTGTATACTGCCTGGCTCCCAAAAAGTCCCCACCTGGATTCAAAGCAGAATTATGATCTGGGGTTGCTTCAGTTTGTCAGGTCTAGGTTCAGTGACATTATGTGCCGGAAAATGAGTTCAGCTCCCTACCTGAAAACAGTGGTACCTCGGTTCATGGGTGCTTCTGTTCATGAACAAATCTGTTTGCGAAGAGGAATTTCGGCAAAATGATGCCTCCGTTCGCGAACTCTGCATTGGGTGATGAACACGAACGCGGCCATCTTCCCCACTCTGACACATGGTCGTGGCTTCCTCTAGTCGAGATTGTGGTCGCAGACAGACCTGTACACAGTTGCTGTGAAGTTTTTTGTGGGTTTTTTAGCACAATATACAGTATTATTCATTCCAGCATGGCTCCAAAGAAAGTGCAGAGCAAGCATGGTGGTAAAAAGAAAGTGGAGCGCAATAATGAAGGTAGCAAGAAAGTGCAGAGCAAGAATGGTAAGAAGAAGGTTTTGAAGAAAATAACCATTGAATTGAAGGAAAGTGTAGAAAAGCATGATCATGAAACGTATTCAGTGTTTCTTACACAAACACATTATTTGTGCCCAAAAACAACAGAATACGTTTTTATAACTAGTTGCTAACGATATTTTAAAAACTCAAAATATTAAATAAAAAAATAAATATATTCACTTTCCCTCCCCTTACTTCCTGTCCTGTAAAACCAATGTCACCAAGACATTAAGTAAGGTGAAACAGATTCCTGGATAACAGTGAAAACTCAACAGGATTTCTAATCCTTCCCAATTCTATCCAAACCTAAAAAAAATATTTTGGCTGAATATACACTTTAAAACTGTTTGATTCTGCAGCTACTCATAACTGGTTATCATAATATAATAAAAATATTAATGCTGTGGGGTCTCAGGCAGATATGCAATTTTTTAATGTGAGCTAAATTTAAATAAAAACAAGTACACAAAAAAAATGCCATCATGACTTTTTGGGGTGCAGTCAGCACATATCATTTGGCACCGGCAAATGCTACTCCAGTGTCAACTCAACAAACCTCCTCCCACCCCAAGAAAAAAGAAAATAACCTGTTAGGCAAAATGGCAGCTGCTTCCTCTACAATGCCAAGCCCCTAAAAATTTAATTATAAATGTGTCATCTTCACTGCAGGTGCTACTCAACATGACTGCTCCAACCCCCTCCTATAAAAAAAAAAATCCAAAGTGTCTACTATACCAAAAAAAGCATCCCAAGTGAAATAAAAATGTGATCTATACATGTTTCTAGATGTTTGTTCACTTGGAAAAGGATGGTAACTCAAAAAGTATGTTTTTTGCATGTGATTTTTCATGAAAAAAACAAAATAAAAGGTCGTAGTGGGAATATTTTCATCCAGCTGCATTATCTTTTAGGCCTCATAGCAGATCACAGGGGCTGGATCACAAGGCATGTTGGTGGAACAGATTTGAAGATGTTCACTCATTTTTAATAGAGGGGGATTGTAATGTGCTCATACACAGCAGCTCCCTGCTCGGCTAGCAAAGATTATGGGGTTGATTTACTAACCTTATAAACACACCACGAACGTGTATACACCTCTGCAGTGTGTTCCCTCCCAGCATGATCTATGGGTGGAATCTAAACACCTTTGTAATGTGTACACACCCAGCAGGTGTGTTGTGCAAAGCCCTGAAGGAATTCCAAGGTGATGTTGGGTAAATTAGCTCTATGTTGTGTTGCTTGCGTTGATGAATGCAAGGAATGTAAATGCATGAGCTAACCATTTTTGTCTAAACTGTGAAGCAGCATTATATATGCATCATGTGCATGATTTTTCCATATATGGCATTAGTGGAAATATGCTTTTAGAGACTTTTTGGTTGATAAATACGTTTTGCTGTGTGAAAATCACACACACCTGGTGTGTGTGTGTGTTTAGGTTAGTAAATCACCCCCTATGTCTCTTCGAAATTTTATGATTTTGGCAGAAGAACTAGGCATCCTAATGCCTATAAGCTATTTTGAGAAGATCCACGGCCACTTAAACTGGAACTGTTCTATAAATTCAGCTGTTTGAAAGTGTAATTGTCAGAAAAGTTGCAGATTTTGTTCTATTTCATCTTCTAGAATCACATGTGAAAATCCAAGGCTGGTTTAGAAAAAGCAAGTAAATAGCTACATCTGCTACCTCCTACCTCCTGTACTGAAATTGTACTGTTAATTGTATTGTCTCCCTCAGTTTTGTAAAGCGCTGCACAAACTGTTGGCATTACAGGTGAAACTCAAATAATTAGAATATCATGCAAAAGTAATTGCAGTAAGTGCTGCAAAAGGGGCCCAAACCAAGTACTGAGTACATATGCATGCTTGTACTTTTCAGAGGTCCGATATTGTTCTATGTACAATCCTTGTTTTATTGATTGCATGTAATAATCAACTTTTTTGAGGTTGTGGATTTGGGGTTCTTGGGGTTTTCATGACCTGTAAGCCATAATCATCACAATTATGACAAATCACGGCTTGAATTATCTTGCTTTGCATGTAATGAGTCTATCTCATATATTAGTTTCACCTTTTAAGTTGCATTAGTGAAATAAATTAACTTTGCACGATATTCTAATTATTCGAGTTTCACCTGTATATAAATCCTGAAAAATAATAATAATAATAATAAGAATCTGTTGCTTGCTGATTAAATACTTGCATTTTGGGGTAGGCTGGTTACCTGTATTATTCTGTATGCTGATATTGTAAATGTTACATTTAAAACAGACTGATGTAATGGACACCAGGCTTATTGTGTGTGTTATTAGTAACCTAAAATATATCCTTTCATGAGACCAGCCCAGTGAAGCCTCTTCTCTTTGGCGCTCCAGCCAGGGGGCTGCAGCTGTGACGTCGTCATGTACAATTCAGGATCATTAGTCCTGCATGGTAAGTGAAGATGCCAGGTATTCGCTCAAAACTTTTGTTACGATAGAAAGCATGTATAAGTTGTGCCAACTCATTGCTTTGGGCTGCCAGCCATGTAAACCGCTCAGCAGTTGAAAGCATTTAACATTAAAGTTTCCTCCAATTCTAAAAAGCTGCAACTGTGGTGAGCAAGATCAGTTGAAAAGGCTATAAAGTAACAATCAAAACAGATGAGATATCCTAAGTGACACAGGAAGTGATGATTTCACGCAGAGGCCAACTGCTGCACTTTGCTGGAATCACAACTAGCATATTATGGAAAGGAAATGTATTTACACAGTTGTCTCCAAAAGAGGCACAAAATGGAGTAAAACTGTGCGCCATGCTTGTCCTGAATATAAAATAACACAGATCCGTGTTAGAGAGGGAAAAGCTAAAAATACGAGCCAACAGGGACTACATGAGTAAAATATAGTCTGATGTTATCTATACAATATATCACATATTCAGCATAGTTAGCTGGAAATGCAGTGCAAGGGTTAAGCCTGTAAAAAGCCTGCCATGTTGAGCAGTTTTCTACTTGGATCAGTGCATCCTTAAGCATTTCCACAGCCCTTTTATTCTTGATTGACAGGGGATATTTCTAAGGCATATTAAAAATAAACAAACACTGGCTACTTCAGCTGTTATCTTGTAAGATGTTGTATTGGGGCCTCTTTGATAGGTAGCACTAAGCCAGTCATTTGTTATTCAAAGATGTGTGTGTCTTTACAGAGCTTCCTGGTGCTATCTAATGTGCAAATAGTACATATCCACTGCATGCATCCATGCTCCTATGCTTTTATTGCATATTTAGATCCTTGGGTGATAATATATAGTATAGTTTGCTTGCCTAGATAGCTAGTAAAACTAGTCACATTTCAGCACTGCTGCATTGACCAACACAACATTGGCAAAACCGCCATTGAGTCTGTCACCTCAATATCTTAATAACAGCTGTAGCCTGTAGAGTCCTGTCAACAGGCAAATATGGTAATTAAAACAACTCTGAGGAAAAGATGGCTTGCAGCACAATTAATTCACTCAAAAATAATCACAATAATTCATTGTAATGTTCACCAGATGTCTGATACACCTGTTCGTTCTGTTAATGTTGAATGATCATTCTGTATGGAGGTGAAGCCTGCTCATCCAAAGGTTTAAACACAGACATTTGTCCTGGAATACAACTATTAAAAAGCAATGAGTGATGCCACTGTACTCCAAATGTACTGATGTGGCTTTGAAGTTTTGTAAAGAAAGTTAAAAAGCAGTACGAATAAGCTGTAAGAAGGGGATGCATTTGCTTGGCTTTAGACTAGTTATTAGTCTAGTGATTAAAGTAGATACACTATATCCCCAGAGCTGATTGCCTTACTTAGGACCATTCATGCTGGATTTCTGTGTTTAATCCACATTTCATTAGATTTCTATCATTTCCATCTGGTATTCATCCATTTTTCATCAGGCAGCTACTGACCTTGAATGTCCATGTTATGATTTAGTTCCATTAAAATAGCGGATAAAAAAAACATAATGAATCAGTCTTTACAGAAAAAACATTTCATGGAAAGACTGGTTGCTTGGCTGACCATGGATTTAATGCTTTTCAAGCCAGTGACCAGTAAAAAAGCATGAAGATCAAGAAAGTTAGAGAAAAGTCAAAAGTACTTACCGTCATAATCTGGGTTAGAAACTCAAAATGTATTTTAGCAAGATAGCCCATGTTCCAGATCAGCAACTGTGGCCTCCATGTTTTCCTCAAGAGAAGTTTTCTTTAAAACTACACTGCAGGCTGGAAAAAAAGTTACCCTCGCAGTGGGGCCCTGTACACGCTGCAAAGGTTAAATGCTTGTTTTGTCTGGGGGTGGATATGAATAAAATGAACTACTTACCTCATTCTTCACCCCAGTAGTAATTCTTCTCTTCGTATTAAATGTGATGATGCCAAGGGCCTGTCCACATCTCAGGTACATCAGAGAGTGAAGGAGAGCGTCAGCTGCTGGAGCAGCAAGGAATAGGATTAGACGTTTACCTTATTTATCATCTCCTAGACAAAACAAGCATTTAACCCTTTAGTGTGAGGGTAACTTTTTCTCCAGCCCGGAATTTATCTTTAGAGAACCTCAGTCTTTGTAAGGCAAGGCATTCTAAAATGGGTAGAAAAATAATAATAATCTGAGAGCCCAGTTCCCTATCTGTTTGTTAAAGTTCTTCAGGATCCCAGCACTGAGATTTCTCCCTAACTGATCTGTGGCAAACCTTAATTAACTTTATGCCAAACAAAATTGTCATTATATCTGAACTAGATTTCCATGATATTATTATGGTTAATGCAGCAGCTGCCCAGTGTTATGGGCACTCCAACTGCATAAAACTAAATTAAATCTGCTATGACTGCAACAGAGAACACAAAAAGATAAATAATGATACCATATAACAAGCCTCATGCTGGAAATATTAGTAACTTGCGGCTATAGGCAGGTCAGTAACCAAATGTATAAAAGAATGCTGCGAGTACCATGGTAGCACTTCAAAACTGAAGGTCACGTTAATTTTCATAGATAAGATTTGGCACTGGAAATAGATTAGTTTCTGTTTCCACTTTACTGCCAGTTGGCTATATACTTGGATGTGCAAACGCAAACTACAGTAACAAAATACCTTGCTTGATTCACCTTGGTACCAAGTTGTGAAGCTATTGGGAACCACCACAAATGCCTTCCATAGCTACAGCAGCTCCACAAAGTGTGTGAATAAAAATAATACAAGGAGTGCACTCTGCTGGTTAACAACTTTCATTTATATCATATATGTCAATAAATACATCAAGTTTTGGAAACTTAGGAGGATGTGCACACCCAGTTATGTTTTGACAAGACCACATATGGCTACTGGTTTATCACTCAAAGACATGTATGTAATCCTTCTTGTGATCATTTGTCACTGCAATGTGATAAACTGTGGCTCTCTTGCAAGCACTTGACCTTACACCTAAGGTTTCAATGATTTCTCTAGCGAGATACATTTTTCAAGGAAACTGTGGTCATCCTGGAGTGAAACTGTTAGGCTTGAATATTAATGACCTTTTAAACAGAAGCAGTAAGCCTTACTAAACTCATATCTAAATGCATTTAAATAAATTCGTTATTACAAAAATACCAGTTATAGTTTCTGAGAAGAACCTTAAAGTTAATCTGTGCTTTTTTTAACTTGTTTATTCACTTGAACATGTGCATGCAGATCTGGCTGACCTGGTGAAAATAGCAGTTCAGAAATCCAGACAATCCTGATTTATGAATTATATGATCCCACACAGATAATTGGGGCTAATGGGATAATTGCATGCATATATACATATCAACATGTTTGCACCTTCACAATGCTTCTGAACTTTAATTGATCACTTCTAGCAACATTTTAAATGTATTTCTCTGATCTGATGACAGTAAAATGACACATGATTTGTTGCTATGGGATACTGCACTTTATCATTGAAATCCTGAAAAACACTAGCTACTCTCTCCACTTTTACTAGAGTAGGCAGTGCAAGCAATTGAAGTTATTAACAACTGGCCACAATTACTGACTGAGGAGAAGAAGAATCAGTTGGGCCATGGCTGTATGTTTGTAACCATCTGTATGAACACATTCTCCCTAAATTTCACACGATTTGAACAAAAATGTACCTTTACTTCAAGAGCAAAATCTGTGTTTTTAAAAAAACAGTATGAGACTTGATGCAGGTAACAGGTGCTTTAAAAATTGATAGGATATCAGCTTGGTGAAAGTTTATAAGGGTAGTGAGGTGCAGACTGCAAGGTTTGGAAGTTTCACACACCAGGACAAGTGGTTAAGGAACACAGAGTGATCCACAGAGTGTAAACGTACTACAAAAATCTCCTCGTCACTCCTTGCCTGACACTTTAAAATGCAGGAACAAAATTTATAATAGTAAAAGGACTGACCTTCATAGGTAGAACGGAACCCTTGAGCACTGACTGCATAGTCTGACACCAACCAGAGAGATAGAAGGTTCCCGCTGCTCACAATCGGGGCTGGAAGATGAAACCCTGTCAACCTGGAAAAGGAACAAACAACATATAGTTATTGTCATAAGTAATACTAACACTAGTTTTTTTACTACAATATAAACCATGTTGAATAGTATATTTCTCTACTGCATTTTCTGTCTTATTCTTAATATAAAATATAACAAAATTGTCTTGAAATGACACTAAACTCAGGAGTTAAATCTTAAAAATGCATTCAAGTACCTTAACTATTGTCAGAAATGTATCTTATTTGTGTAGCTGTAGATCCTCAAATCATCTCAGAATTCATGCCGACACTGTCCTTCCTTCCTTCTATTTGGAGGATGGCTATTTTTGTTCCCTATGGTCCCTGTGTGCGTTGCAAAGTAGCCAACGCTCCAAGCCATGATGAACTACAATCTCACATTTAGTTTACTAATTTGTATTGAGATAGTAGTTCATCACAGGAGCAAGCTTCAATCGGTGGCTACTTTACAACACACACAGGGAACATAGGGAACAAAAGTAGCCACCCTCCAGAAGTAAGGACGGTGTCAGCATGAATTAAGAGATGATTTGAGTATCTACATTTGAGTGATACACAGATAAGCTATATTTCTGTTAACAATTAGGTTACCTAAATGCATTTTTAAGATTTAACTTCTAAGTTTAGTGTCACTTCAATTATATTGGTATATTATATACATTCTGCTCAATTAGTGTGATAGGATTTTACAGCATATTTAACAAAGTCATTTAGCAAGTTCATATTGAAGGATCGACACCTGCACTGGTGACACACACGTGACACAAATTATTGCTAAAAAGGTAATTGTGCATCTGTACACTAATGTACATACTGTTACATATACCATATCTAGATAAGATATAATAATATGTAATTCAGGTAACGAATGTGCATCTACAATGGGTAATTAAAAGTAAGTTTTGTTTTTGCTCATAAAGGAATATGTTTTAATAATTACTTTCACAAACATATACAGTTCTTAGAATGCAGGCAGTCAAGTTAGGATTCTCATGGGCAGAGTAAACATCTTCCTATACATGGACTTCATGATAGTAATCCTACTAAAGGTTGGTGTGGTTAGCCTTTCATCCACCTTAGGATTTTAGTAGTATATGTTTCTTTAGTACTTTATTCTGGTTTAGGTTACATGGCATAAAATGCACATCAAAAACGTCCTCCCTCTATAGACTAAGATCTTTTTTTTTTTTTTTATATAGCAACAACATCTGC
>NW_017306500.1:1308468-1331683 GCF_000935625.1 Nanorana parkeri
CCCTCCTCTATAGAACAAGATTTTTTTTTTTTTTTTTATATAGCAACAACATCTGCGTAAAAATATACACATATTAGTGAGCCTTGCCACTTTGGAGGTTCAAGAACAGGGACTGACCCACAAAAATTGGAACAGCTGTGAGATGTAAATATCTAGTCAGTACATGGCATCAACTATTTAGTAATATTATGTGCTGCTTTGATGCAAAATTAATATTGATTAACCATTCTGAATAAATGAAAGTAACTAATATAATATTAACATTCACCATATTCTAAAAAGATATAAAAAAGTAGGGTAGTTGCAACTGCTATACATGTAAAATAATTTTTATATCAGCTAGGTGCACTAACTAAACAGGCAAACTTGGCCTTGTACTTTCAGCAGTGACCATGCTGCCGTTCATGATACCCCGGAGCTATTAACATGTACAACATTCACTGTAAATATACGGATAAAGCTGAGCAGGCAGCTACCATTACTTAGTATAAGTAATTCATTCAGCTTTATTGATTTGAGCAAAATTTTCTCCAAGGCAATGAGACGTGAAGAGCCCACCTATAAAACACAGGAAGAACTTCTGTGGAGCTTAAAGTGACTGTCAAAAGAAATAGGAGTGATGCCATTGCTGGTCCTGTTTAAAAAAATGCTTGTTGACTGACTGTGTCTAACTTCAATCATTTTTGTGCCACAGACCCAAAACAAGCATGTTTTAAATGAATATAAAAAAGTGTCACAATTCTATATCTTAACTTTTACGAGGTCAAACACTTAGATGGTATTAAAGCCAAACCATCAGCTTGATAGGAAGGAAGCTAACATTCTCAATGGAGAGGTCAGCAATAGTAGTCACCATGCTTTATCATAACAGAGTCACTTACCTGTAGTAAACTTATAATAAAGGTAGCAGAAAGCCGGTAGAATTCAATTATACCACCCAGAGGTTAATGCATATAGCTTTAGTTTTCTTCATTCAATGTCAAGGTATCTGAGATTTGATCCAAAAACTGCCACACTCCACAGGTCTAAGCAGATAACTCCAATATTTATTGTAGTCCGAAAATAGGCACACACCACAAACAAGCTCCCGGACCAAACAGAACCCTCTTATGCTTTTACCAATATGGCTTATGCAGAGAGAGACCTCTCTGCATAAGCCATATCAGTGAAATGTGTAAGATTGTTCTGTTTGGTCTGGGGTGCTTGTTTGTGGTGCATGCACATTTTTAGACTACATTAAAGATTGGAGTTATCTGCTTAGACCTGTGGAGTGTGGCAGTTTTTGCATCAAATACGTTGATGGTGAACACGCACTGCACCTGCAAGTCCTACACAGAAGAAACATAGCGGTGAGATGCTTTGCTCATTTTTATAAGGTATCCAAGATGTTCTTCTATTATGGAATCACTTGTTTCAGCTCCAGAACTCATCTTTAGACAGACCCCACCCCCCAAACCAATGACTCTTCCCCCCAAGCCTCTTGTTAAAGCTATAAATATGGTGGGCAGCTTCAGTGACCAACAGTAAGGGGCAGACAGCAGAAGAACTAAGTTCCAATTCAGAACTAAAATATTTTCAACAGAGTTCTCTGGGCTTTGAAGGTTCCAGGCTTCTCTAAAGATAACCACAGGCACAGCAAGACAATTAAGTGTATGTTAACCCTAACAATAAGTGTCTCCTATTTGCTCCCTTTTTTAGTCTGTTGCGTACACCATTGAGAGCGTTTTCTTATACCTGTTAAGTGCAAGAAAATATGTGTTGATCCTGCTGGAAATCTTGTAAACTGATAACTTCATGTGCTGTCTGTTTCTGCTGCACCCTTCATTGTTTTCAGTTCTCTCTATGAACTGCAGTCCCCCCCCCCCTTCATTTTATAGAGAAGATAAGAAGGGGAAGTGTTCTGCAACTCTCTATTCTCTAGGGTGATAACACTTTTCCTCCATAAATATATATCAGTATAGTGAGTGAGTGTTGTCACCTTAAGACAGGAAGTGTGTTACTAGCAGGATCAGAACATAAGAGAGAAAAAGCTTGAAAAAGAAACCAATGCAGCCACCATGTTTAAGGACTAGCAAGCTGAAATATATTACATTTTGTATGTGTGTGTGGTGGTGGTGGGTTAAATGAACTTTAACTCAGCATACTGGTTTGAAGTTTAATACACATTTGTTTAAAGTGCGATTAAGTTAAAATGCCTTAAGCTTTTTCAAATACTGATTAGATCACTTACAATGGATGCTGCTCCTTAATGTTTAAAAAATGTAATTTCCTGCAAAATCAGCTTGACCCCTGAGCACTGGCTCTGATTTCCTGTTTTAGGCTGGCTTCTTTCCCTTGCAGGGTCCTATGGAGCAAGGCAATTTCCCTGCTTTCCTCCTTCTCCGTCTTCCTTTCTCCCTCCTTCAAGCTAGTATATGGACAGCTGCTGGAGACTGCTCTACAGTTTGATCTTGTACTGGACAGGAATTTTAGGGAGGGTTGGAGCCAGCTGTTCTCAAATATAATGACAGTAAGTGTTTGGGCAAAAATATAAAGAAATACTTTGTTGAACAATGTACATTTATTTGATCTGGAATCATTATCGAAAACAAAAATATTACGTTTTTTTTATTACTTTAATTCCTGTATTAGTATAGGGAAACAAGATGATGCATTAAAGAGGACCTTTACCCATACCTTCAAAATAACAACAAACACACCTTTAGAAATGTTTAGTAATGACAATCTATGCACACATACTTCTAGATAATTGCCGGCTTTTTATTCTTTGCATACCTTATTTCTCTTTTCTTCCCCAGTCTTTTGACAGTGGCCATGTTCACTAAGGGCAGATTACTAGCTCTCCTTTTACTTCCTTGATTTCTGGCACATTTGACTAGGCATGTGACTAGGACATGTGACCATGCACATCAACTCAGGGGAGGAAAATGCCTGATATGAGATTTCCCAGCAATGCTCTGCTGATGACAAGGCAGTCCCAGTGTGCATTGTGTTGGCAAACTGAAGTATTTGCACTTTCAAAGCAGGAAGTGAATGCTCTGCAAGTGTAAGTATTTCTAAATCACAGCACTTAAGGACCCCCAAACAATGCATTTTGTTTAGTTCTCTTTGCAAAGTCCAGGTAATGCATACAGAAGACAATAAGTGCTGTTCTCTAATTTTCTTAAATAGGTTGCTAATTAACGCAGCTCTGTCAGTAAATCTTACATAGTGAAAAATATATAATGTAAGGAACAGAGATGAACACAACTGATGTGAAAAAGACCTTTAGTATTCAAGTCTGTGTGTGCAGATGGTTTCCTCTTGCAAACAGAGCTGCTTTTTATTTTCTGTTATTGTCTTGTATAAAATTAATGCTCCCAAGCTTGCTTGTTACTTAATGACAATCTGACAGCCCAGAAACCATTTTACTGCCACTTGGGGCCATAGTGGAAAACAGACTGAGCACCTATGACCTTAGTGAAGAGGAATTCCACATATAGCTAAACTGCAATCTACATTTGCACGGCCATGCTGTAAATACTGTATGTACAAATATATTGTAGCACTTTTTTTTTCAGCTTACTCTTGCTCAGTAAGTCAGTATAATGAGTTTTTCTTAAAAAAACAACATCTTAAATAGTTAATTTTTGACATAAGGGTCCTGTTTTTTCTCACAGCAAGGGAGCTATCAAAAGGGAGTTTACTAAATACTGGCAACATGACATCTTTGGTAAAAGTTTTTACATATTTGTGCTGCTGATCATTTGCTGCTAATTATTCTATCTGCGCACCACCTTCTAATGACAGAATGGCAGAACTATAAACCCTTTAAGTTGGCAGGGAAGCAAAGGATGCCATTATTTTTGGTAGCACTCAGACCTGCCAGCATCAAATTCAAAGGCAAAGGGGTAGAAGCATAATATTGCAGGACAAAATGTTATGATCTCATGAGAACTTTATGTGGGCTCAAATCATTAAAGGCAAGTTCACTTATTACACTAACCCCCTGCTGAACAATCCCCCCCACCCCCCACTTCCCTGTGCTTAGTTGCCTACACTGATGGCTCTCGTGCTGTTTCCATCCCAGTCATCTATAAAAATATAGTGTGGTGCTAACTGTGCACAAATGTCCTATGCCCTTTAATGGGACATTGCGTCTGCAGTAGTGGTATGTCCCTATTCAAGTCTATGGGACATTTGCATGCAGGCATTGCAGACGGAACTACATTTTTAACCAGTTGACATCCGCGGTGTTAAACCCCCTTCCCATCCAGGCCATTTTTCAGTATTCAGCGCTGCGGTACTTTAACTGACATTTATTCCGTCATGCAGCATGCCGGGGGTTTGCCGCGAACGAGCACATATAGGCGATCGGCGGGCTATGGACCCGCTGATCGCCTATATGTGAAACACCCGGTAACGGGTGTGTGCATTGATCGGGTCTTTTCTGCCCGTGCGTGCCCGCTAGGGGGCGCGCGCGAGCAGAAAAAAAATTGCCGTCTGGGGACGGCAACCCGCAGATGCAGCAGTGCCGTCCGTCCGTTTTTTTACTACGGGCGGACGGCAAGAGGTTAATAGCATGCAAACAAAATGAGGCCACCTCCATTAAAGTACGTAAGTAAGCACCTAAGAAAATAGGATTGTTCATCTTAGGGTAGTTTATGGGGCTAGGGAGGGAAAGCTGTGGTTATGTAATAAGTGAACTTGTCCTCTAAGTGTTTTCACACAGATAGGACTTTAGTTTCTCTGCAGTGGGATTTTATGAAGGGGATGGTCTAGAGAAACATTGTTTCCTAGAACTCTATTTTAAACTATTCCTTTAATTAAAAAAAAGAAAATGGCTCCATCAATGTAATCCAGCGTCAATCACGATGCACAACGACTGCCAAAATAAATAAAGTCCCACCGCACGACAAACGTTTGACACCTCCGGTCACAGATCCGAATGGCATTCAGGAGCTCACAAATAGCATTTAGGAGCTCTGGAATGCTATGTGGTATACTATTTGACAGCTGACAATGTCAATGTCCAATGGGCCCATCTGTTTACTTTGGGGCAGGAGATATCATTTTGCGGCATGTTTTCATCGGGTTCGGACGGTCGTCGTGCGGTGGGACTTTTTTATTTCGGCAGGCGTCGTGTATCATGATTGACGCTGGATTACATAGATGGAGCCATTTATTTTTTTTTAATCAAAGGAATAGTCAAAAATGTACTCTTTTTTTTTTTTCAATTAAAGGGTTTTTTCTAAAAGTGTGGTTTGTTTATTTACTTTGAATGTAAACCCTTTAGTGAATGAGTAGGGGTACAAGTACCCCTTACTCATTTACAAGGGGGGTGGCATCTGGGTGCCCTCTTAATTAAAGGTTTAGCCCGATGCAAATAAGCCCCCTTCCCCGCAGACCCCCACAACCACCGGGTCAGGTTTGTGGGGAAGAGGCGCTTGTCCCCATCGGCATGGGGACACCCTCCAAATGCTGTGGGCACGTGGCCTGGTAAGACACAGGAAGGGGGGCGCTCGATCGTCCCACCCTTTCCTGCCAGATCAAGGGTCTGGTAGGAATGTTAGGGGGGCCCCACATTTTTTCCCCATTTTTACCTCAAGCTTTTTTTCCCCTTTTCTGCAGACTGTAAAAAAAGTTTTTGTTTTGTTTTTCTCTCTAATGTCACTTTGCTGCAACAAAAATGTGTCCACAAATAAAAATTTGTACAGACTACCGCTAACGAATTTCATCTGAGTCCCGGAACGAATTGACTTTGGGACCCGAATCCTGAAAAATGAAATGATGCAAAATCCGAATGAAAACGAAACTAAACTAAGCACATTTTTTTGCCTGTGCACATGTCTAATCAAAACATATGTATTTGTTACAAATATCAATATTACTTGTATAAACTCTACAACAGTGATAACAGAAAAAAGGACTAAACTATATTTTATCTAATATTTTTGGCACAGATTGTGTTTGTTGCAAATGTAGCAAGAAACACATTACCAAACATTTTCGGAAAACATATAAGGCCTTGTTCACACCAAATGTAGAGCAGATCCGCTCAGGTTTCTGCACATGCAGCACAGCGGGTTGTGCCGCGTTTTTGATGTGTTCCGGGCCATTTTTGGTAAAAAAAAATACATAGATTTCTTTTTAGTTTAACATGGGCTTTCAGTGCTTTCCAGGCATTTGCATGCGTTTTTGATGCATTTGCGTTCCAGAGCAGGTAAAATAGGGCTTGCTGCAGTTTTTTCACCTGCTCTGGACCTGCTCTGGAACTGCACGCTGCGATGTGAACTGGAGCAAAAAATACCATTGGAATATATTGGACGCAGTTTTTATCCGGTCTGCAACTGCTCTGCTCTGCACCTGCTCCGCGCTTGGTGTGAACAAGGCCTAAGTTGTTCAAAAATTACTGTACATTTATTAGTAAACGCCCTTATAAGTATTTCTTACAGTATCATACGGTTAAATTAAAGCAATTACATTAATAATAATAATAATAATAAAAAATAACCTTTATAAATGTTTCTTTCACAGTAATAAACTCTAATATTTCTGAATATATCCAATATAATAAATACTTTTTTATGGGTTTTCCACTTTTAACAAAAAAACGGAAACAGACAGATTAATTACGCTTGTCATACACAATCAAGTTGTTATGGAAGAAAGAGATCAAGAGAAATTTGATTCTGTATACACGTCTTTCACAGCACAGCAGTCAGAACATGTAATGAGCATTAGAACAGGGATTATTTCACATTTCTGAGGACACATAGCAGCAAATCTGGTTTATGAAATTATATAAAGTGATAAATGTTAGGTTTTCCATTCCATACATTTCTGGACATATTCTTTTCTATTAAAAGTAGATGTAAACCCACTTACTAAAATGTCACATAAGCTTTAACATGTCAATGTGATTTCAAAAGTGATGTATAATATTTTTTCATTAAAATAATACTAAGTGATCCTACCATTAAGATCCTTGCTCAGGTACTTCCTATTACAAGGTCAGAATGCTCTGTCTATGCCTTACAATTATGTCTCTGCGTTATCACTAAGGCAGGATTAAAAATTTCAAATTTCAAAACACAGGCATTTATGGACTCTGTTGTCACAATGAAGAAACCCAATCTGAAAAATGTAATGCAGCCATTACTGGAGCACATGTATGTAAACATGTTTGACAATAAATTGTTTTTGAGTATTAATTAGCCCATTGCACATTTCAAAGTTATGCCTTGTTTAGGTTCAAGCCATTTTAGAGTAGTGCTGTACTAAATTAAGTAGCATACATGGACTATAGCATTTTATTCATTGGTGCAGTCCACATATATACAGTAACATGTATTCTGCTTTAAAAAGCATAGAGCCAGGACTGGATTATCATAACTGGAGCATGTTGGCACAGAACCTTTGGTGCCCAAAACAATACATCTGTGTTAGGATCATGCCTTTTACAGAAAACATTACTTGTTTTATCTTGTCCTAGCCCGACCTAGAATATTTTGACTGATGATGGGGGAAAATGTTTGGTCAATAACTCTCTACCTCTGCCACCTATAGGCACAAGTCTAAAGAGCCTAACCATAAAGCTGACCCTGCAGGCAGCAATTATGAAGCACTGAAGCAGACAGCATATTTTATTGAATCAATGACACTACAAGTCAAACACATAAACACCAGTTTAATAACAAACACATTTACAACAATTCATTTTTATATGCAAATATCTAAACATGACTTTAAGTGTAGTATGTTGCCTACGTTACAGTAACAGTGCAATGGACTTTTGTTCCACAGCTGAAGGCTGGCTGATTGCATTGTTCTGGATCTTAAAAAAGGATCTTGTAAAAAGGTTATTGCTGGCAGATTTATATCATCTTATGTGGTTGAGTTGTCCATTATACTTCGGGTTGGATCAATACCTGCAGTCTCTTTTATAAAGAGTAAATGTATTCATAATAATATGTTGTTGAGATAGGAACACTAAAACTGGGCAACAAAAAATATGGAGGAAAGCTGGCTTTAACAATATTGTGATGTGAATTTGACTGGCATATAACATATTGATTTCTTGTATATAATGGGTCTTGCAGATATGGTCAATTAATTTATTTTCCCAATGCAATAGATTCTAGGATAAGTTTTTAGTGGCAGCTGCAGTGTGAGCACCCATGGCCTATAACCTAGCCTTATGAATGTGGAAGTAGAGTAATATATTTGAAAAGTTGCTGACAGGCGGGCTTTTTTTGACAGCAAAGACTGTGTGAGTCTTTTATGTCATAGATCCTTCTTCCTGCCTTTCAGCACTAATTTTTGTTTGTGTACACTGGTACACAGCTCATTGAACAATTCCTTTCCGAGATTAAATAACTCCTGTGCAAATGCACGGGAGTTACGTCATCTTGGCCAATCAAGTAGCCAGAGAGTTTGAACCCAGAAGAAGACCGGGATAAGGATGTCAGTGGGTGCCAGCAAGGGAATAAAGAACTGGCATTGCAGTACTGCAGGAGGGAATTACTTTGGCAGGTAAGATTGCCATAATGTACTAATGTGGTGTGCATTCTAGCACACTGTGGCTAAAAGCTTCTGCTCCCACTCCATTTTGTATAGAGACTTTACTTCAGCTTTAACCTTACACTAATACTTAACTTTATCCATCCCCTGAAATGTAAAGCCTATATCTGGGTATTAAATAAAACTACCCTTTCAGTGGGGCTACCCTTGCACTAGTTACTTATCTGATCCTCGTTCCCCACCAGAGGGCACTCACCTCTCTTCCCTCTGCCCCAGCTCGGCATTTTCAAGTCTAATGCAAGGCTATGCATTCTGTATTAGCAATGACAGGCCTTTGAAGTAGAGGATGCAGGCGCTGGTTATGGAGATAGCGGGAAAGAGTGATCAGGTAAGAAACGTGCTTTAGAGAATCCCCTAGACAAAAAAGCTGCTTTGCGCTACCCACTGCAAGGGTAGTTTATTTTAGATCTATTAGTGCGTGGATCCCTTTATTGCACCAGAGGATGGATTTCTATTTATTTACACTCCTTTTTTGTTCCAAATGGTTGGTAATTGACTGCACAGATTTTACTGCAAGTACATAACTTACACTACTTTCTTTCTATATTTGTGAATGGAGGAATGGATTTAAAGTGGCATTATAGTGAGTTAAATCTTAAAAATGCAGTCAAGTACCTTAAAAAGGGAACTATGGGGTAAGTGTTTTTCCCCATGGCTCTCTTAAGGGACACGGGAGGACATATACTAGCATCCTCCTGTGACCCAAAGCTCAGTATATTGCGAGCTACAGCTCGCGGTATACTGAAACCGCTGCAGCCGGGACGGATCGCGACATTACTGTCGAGATCCACCAAGCTGTGTAAGTGACAGCTGGCTATGCCTATCTAGAGGCAAAGCCAGCTGTACCCGCCCCCTCCCCCGCTTGTTCCTCCACTCAGCACTCAGGGGAATCTCTGCAGGGAGCCATGACTGACAGGGAGATGATCGAGAAGTGAGTGAGCGACGGTATGTGTTCGCTCACTTCCCAATCTTTTGAGCCGATGTGTGACAATTTCATTGTCACATGTCGGCTCCAACTATGAGGATGAGTGATTTTCACTCACCTCATAGTTCTCCTTTAACTATTAACAAATTGTTTATTATTCTGTGGTAGATCCTCAAATCATCTCTGAATTCATTCTGACACTGTCCTTTCTTCTGGATGGTGGCTACTTTTGTTGCACATGGACCCTGTGTGTGTTGTAAAGCAGCCACCACTCCAAGCTCCCATGATGGACTACAATCTCACATTTAGTTTACTGATTTGTATTGGAATTGGACTACAGTCTCAATACAAATTAGTTAACTAAATGTGAGATTGTGCATTATTTTTAAAATTTTACTCCTAAGTTTATTGTCACTTTAAGGATGGGGCACTTCACTTGCTAGTTTGACCTGGTAGCATATTTATCCATCAGACAGCAGAACCCAACAATAGCGATATCGGGGATTGTATGGAAGCTTCAAACATCCTTGTCATACTGAGTGCAAAATCATATTTAAATCTGAACTCCATCCTTAAATTCATTCTTACACATTTGTACAGCCTCCTCTTCTGTACTGAAATTGCTTACTCTAATTTCATTCCATAATGTGAGCTTCTCACAATGTGTATTGGAAGCCACAGCAAGTCAGATAGAGCCTGGCTTTTTTCCTCGCTGGAGGGCATCCAGAATTATGTAGGCTTTTCCTTTCCTGCCCTATTGCCACTGAATAGCCCCTTTCATTCATTGAATTTCCGTACATTTAATCATGGAGGCTCAGCATCACATGTGGGTGTAAACTAGGGTGGTTTATATGTAGATGCAGGTTGCCTAGGAATGCCCATTCCTTCAGAGTGATAGCCACCCATCAATATTTTCAGAAAGTTATGTAGAGCACACTGCCAGCCTCCGCCTACCAGCCATGAACTGCCTGCATTGCACAGAAGGCACAACGATCCAGTAATTACTGTGTCTAAAATAAAGTATGTAATAAAATCAGAAAGGTTTTCCTCCCCACCTGCCTGTACTGGCAGAGACAGTGGGTTTTGGAGGGGACACAGAGGCAATCATACTGCTGGCGCCCAGCAGGAAGGATTGAGCAACAGGCAGGTAGGATCATAACAGGCGGGAGACAGGGTGGCAAGCAAAGTAACGGTAAATATGTTATAATTACAGATCCCTTACTTACTTAAATTAACACTGGATGATCAGTACTGATAACTCTAGTGTTGATCCATAACTGAGGAGATAGTAAATTACTATCTCCTCAGTTTGTGAATGAACAGCAAACTGTGTACAAAGCACTTCCTGTTCAGTGTCAGTGAGTGGTGGGGCTGCAGCAAAGTCATTGATCTGTGTCCCCATCTTAAAAGGGAAATATCAGGGGTTTATGTATACCCCTGATGGTTCACCAAAGCTCTCTGACAGTACTGTCAAAATAAAAAATAAAAACATAGTTACATAGTATTTGAGATTGAATAAAGACACAGGTCCATCAAGTTCAACCTTTGTGTGTCTGTGTGTGATTGTGCATGTGTATGTGTATAAAAATAAGATAAATTAAATAAACTATTACACATGGCACTGCAAATTGGACATTACCACAATGCATAGATGTGAGGCCAACCTCCAGATTTTAAAAATACGTAGCTTATTTTTGCAATTTTGCACAGGTTCAATTATCCCCATTTCACAAAAAGGCACAATATAAAATGCTTAGATTTAGTAGGACTTTTTAAAGTTCTGTTGTGTTTGTGTGCACTAATAATGTTTTTTGTATATTTTTATTGAAAATAATATTTTGATAAACATTTGCACAACTATCACAGGACCTACAAAATTGATAGCATCATCTTTTCTATCAGTCTTAATATTTGAAAATATACAGTATACGGGTTGGGGGGTCTCAAACAAACAAAGTGAAAAATTATGAAAAAGTGAAAAACTGCAAAAATGGTCTGGCCACCTGAGGTTAAAAGTAGGGAGCAGGGCCTGGCAGGGAAAGAGGTTGTGGATTCTGAATATCAACTAAAGATTGTGTACAGAAGTATAAGGTGGCTACCGTTGCTTTAATCAAAAAGGGTCAGTTGGATTGGATATAATATAAAACACAGAGCAATTAATAAGGCTCTCTTGATAAGGGATAATGTTACAACTTTGTGCTTTAAAGTGCTTGATTTATGCACTCTAATAAAATGTTGCTTTACCTTTTGTGTTCTGCCTGATAATGGGTAATATTAATCAACATGTAATGCTTAGTGGAATCTATTAATTATTGAAAGGTAGCCAAAACAGGCTTTGTTTTCTGGATAGAAGAGTATATTGTATTAATATGATTTTTTTTAATAACAAAAACACAAATGCTGGTGTAGTTATTATTTTCCATGGCTGTTTTTAGAAATACAGTACAATAAATATATCAGTGAAAAAACATTGTGCAAAGTATAGTAAACCATACAAACAACCAACAGTCATCTTTTATAAATATAAGATAAAAAATGTGCCTGGTTTTATTCAGGACCCTAACACATTTTCCTCTAAACTGCAAGGTTCAAGATTGATTTTACTATATGCTGTTGCACCAATTCTTTTCGAAGAAAACATTACAATTTATTTATTTTTTGTTGAAAACCTTAAATGTGACATTGTCACTTTAAAAACATCTATTGACAGCTATAATGTGCAGTCACACAGAAGTACCTGCTTATACCGACAGTAGTTTGTAGTCCCCCTGCTCTGTCTAAATAGTGGGCCATTCTTACTGGTCAAACCTTCAGCACTTTCTAAAACTGTCAAAGCTTGCATTTCCTTTCCAATTCCCACACATTTTGACTGGCCAGTGTAGAAGCTCTTCTTAGTGATGGACCAATAAGAATGTGTGGGGGTGGGGTTTGCAGGGTAACTTTGACACAACCAAAAAGTGTCACATAACAAATTGAGTGGAGTGGGCAGATTTTGCAGCAACAATTTTTAGTATTGATCAGTTATGTAAACAAAATATGCTGTGTAAAGGCTAAAAGTGTTGACTGCTGATTACAAATGTAGGAAAATGGCGCTAGACAGGGGGGGGGGTGGGATTTTTCTCTACAGCACATTTTAACAAGCTTTTTGTAGCAGTACACTTGCTACACTGTTAAAAGGTGCAACAGGAAGTGAGAGTAAATCCATCCAAAAGAGAGGGAAATCACTGGTGGTCAGCAGAGTCACCAGAATTAGTGCCCCCATTGGAAGCTTTTCCACCTATTCCTTTTCTGATGACAACCCAAAATTTGGGATTTCTTTTCCTTTTACATTTTAGTTATAATGGTCGCCAGGACAAATAGAGAGGGTGAAGCTCCCTAATGGAGAAATGAACAGCAATAAAAATCTGACAGGCGTTTTTATCCCTCTCCTATCTAACGAAACTTAAACGAAAAAATAAGTTTGCACTTTAAGTCAAATACATGATCACAGTTATTCTCTATGTGTATATAGATGGTGTCACTTTCTGCACAGTAGTTTCTGCCTGTGTCTGTGTTTGTTACACAGATTTATTTATTTGTCCTTTATCTGCACCTGCTGACACAAAGGAGTAGACATCACATATTTTATATACTGACTACAGTTTGGGACATTATCACCTATTATCAGACTAAAGTAATGCTATCCTAAGAAAGATAAATAAACTCCTTAAGTCAATGAATACCATTAGTAGTTACTAGCTCAGTACTATGCTATCTGTATGGCAGAGATCTGGAGAGGTTTCATAAATCTTGTCAGCAGAATGATAAAAATAATAACATATATATATATATATATACATATATTTATATACAGCAGATTCCGTATACATACACATAGATTCTCTTATTGTGCTGTGTCAAAGTGAACAGAAAATACTGTGGATACTGCAATATGCATTTTTTAATTTCAGAATAAGATTACTTAACCTTACCAATAATTACAGAAAGGATTAGAAGGTAGAAGAAACAAATCCTCAGGGGTTGCAAAAGACTGTCTGAAATAGCTCTGATTGAATTATGTACAGCACGGTTAAAATCTGCATTCACAATCTGTCATCTGCAAGGGTTCTGTGATCCAAGGAGAGCTGAAAGTTTCTTGATATTGTTGTCTGACAGTGCCAGCTATCAATGTGACAGAGCTGGATAATGCATTGTAATGCTAATTTTTTTTTTCTTCAAGGTTGTGAAACTTTAAATCGCCAGAATGTTTCATTCAGATGTGAGTGGTGCATGCTCAGATCGGCACAGTGTGTGAAATGAAAGGGTTCACAGACAGCCCTGGATAGATTTTCTCAAAGCTTGTGAAATTCGTACATGTAGTTCAAAGCTTCATTCAAAAAATGTTCAGAAATTATTTCTAAAAATGTTAAGGAAGTATTCTAAACAAACAAAAAATTATGTTTTATGCCCCAGAGACTGGAGCTAACTACATTCTGCCTCAGTATATAGATAATCAAAAGATACTCTATTCTTGAACCTTCTTCGAAAAAAAATCCTCTGGCACGAAGAATTATGATATTGGCAAATAGGAGTTGTTGGTATGGGCTGGAGGAATGGAATTTGCACAATAAAAGTATGTACTGACCACAAAATGTTGAGTGTATTTAGGATTCCACCAATCTGAAAATACATCAATCAAGATGGGAACTCTTTGGACAGAGATGTTAGGTCTTATGTTAGAGTTTGGTTTTCTCTAGGAATAAAGAACACTTCTTTTCATTGGCCTGTTTATGTTAGTGTTTGCTTGGTTTTACCTAGGAATGCACCCCCTTCCCCTGGCTTGCTGTCCCTACTCCCTATTTCGAAAAGTCCTATGATGTCCCATGTCGTCATGGATTTACTTCCAGATCCACCTGTCTCCAACAGTCTCTACACTGTTTGGATCCCTACAGGCTATAGCCATCCAGCCCAGGGTGGCTGCTAAAATTGAAGAGTGATGCACCAGTGTCTATCAAGTTTGTTATAGGGTCCATATATTACAACCATTATTATGGAACAGAATATAGGACCTCCTGCCTGCTATAGCCTCCACTATGCCACATACCTTTAAAGTCCATACTCCAATCTGACATTCCTCATGAAGAAACAATCAATGACTTCAAATTTTATTCATCTTCCTGTAAAAGTTTCCTGTTGTGCTTATTAACTGTATATACAGCTCCGGCACTATTGTATAAATATATTCATGCAGCTTATAACTCGTTGCTGTTCCCACACTCCCTATTCAGATGGCAGTCATGTAGATTTCTCTGTGGTGATGCTGTCAATTGTCAGATGAGATGCTGCAATGTTATGATTAAGAAGGACCACTCAGGCTCAATGGGGAACAGTTGAAGTTAATGCTCCTTATGCAGTAGATGAGAATAATGAGTGAGACACAGTCAACGGAAACCCAAGGAAGATGATCACTACCATTATGTAAAATTATTTTAACATTGCATAATTTCCTTTGGATGTTTTCATAACATCTTCAGGCTTGAACTAAAAGAATGGGGGATGCATTTAACAAATTTTAAGTACGGTATTTGTCAGAGATGCTACTTTGCTGTCTAATAAGGTTTTCAAGCTTGTCTAGTCTCATTACATAATCAGCGAGAAATCCTTACAACATATGGTCGAGCCATGTTATTTACAAAGCACAGACGATAAGAAAATAATTCTTACTTTATTTTGCAAGGCTTTTAGTGATCAAGCACCATGCAGATGCCGACAGAGCCCATCCATTTCTCAAAGCAAACACCGGAAAAGCACTGAATGTAAGCTCAACAAATGGGGTACCAGTTTAATTCCTAAATGTAGACAGGTAAAATGCAGAAGCCACAGAAGGGTTGCAATCCCCATGTTATCAGTGGTACATGGTTTATCTGCCATGTATCTAAAAACAAGCTTCCTCTCTCAATTCATTATATCACTGACCCCTGAGCATTGACGGGGGAACTTGGAGTGATAGAAGTGGACACATTTCAATATAGAAAGATACACAGGCTGTCAGACATAGACTGGCACTGTATATATTGGACATTGACAATAAGAAGATAGATTACACTATATTGCTTTTTATCTCATCGTGGTGACACACATTCCCTTCAAACATTACCTTGTAGGAGCGTGAAGTACGTAAAAATAGTGTTTTCCTTCAAGAAATCCTGACAGATCCTGTATGAGTTCTGGAACATATAATTGAAGGCCTCTTCTTTGTTGTTTTTTTTCCAGTAGTGTCCCTGAATGTCATGATACAGTGTCAATGGGGGAAGGTCCTGCGTCAGCATTGCTCTGACCCTTTTAAAGCCAAGTCCTATCCATCCTGGGATGATGTATAATCTCTATCTTAGAGTGTGGGATCATATGGGGAGTGCTGACTATATTGCCTATAAATTGAAGAAGAAAGCAGCCAAAACTGGAACTAAAACACACTGAGAAAGAATGCACAAGTGCAGGAATCTAAAGATGGATGCTGAAAAATGGGCTTGCTGGCAGGAAAGCAATTTCCCTTTAATGATGTCCAGAGCAAATACGCGTCTTTGTGTTTTGAATGTGACTCTCCTGAACAGCTTTCCTCATTAATATACAACCATTGACCTTTATTGGCTAAATTGTTAATGATGAACACACTATAATTTCTTTCCAATCTATAGTTATGTCAATTATATGCATAATAATACACACTAGCAAGGGTTTTACCAATCCAGGAGGATGTATAATGTGTACATAATACATTCAAGGGTGTAAAAAAAACAATAAACATATACATATATATATACAGTATACACACACAGTATATTACCAAAAGTATTGGGATGCCCCTCCAAATCATTGGATTCAGGTGTTCTGTGAAATTCCATGCTACTAAATATTCCGCGGTCAACTGTTAGTGGTATTATAACAGTGTGGAAGCAACTGGGAACAACAGCAA
Organism: Nanorana parkeri; assembly: GCF_000935625.1. Classification (NCBI taxonomy): domain Eukaryota; kingdom Metazoa; phylum Chordata; class Amphibia; order Anura; family Dicroglossidae; genus Nanorana; species Nanorana parkeri. The sequence goes on from NW_017306500.1 coordinate 1,324,908, forward strand.
CTCAGCCACAAAGTGGTAGGCCATGTAAAATGACAGAGCGGGGTCAGTGCATGCTGAAGCGCACAGTGCGCTGAAGTTGCCAACTGTCTGCAGATAGCTACAGATCTCCAAACTTCGTGTGGCCTTCAGATTGGCACAACAACAGTGCATAGAGAGCTTCATGGAATGGGTTTCCATGACCGAGCAGCTGCATCCAAGCCTTACATCACCAAATGATGTAGCGTTGGATGCAGTGGTGTAAAGCACACCAACACAGGACTCTAGAGAAGTGGAAACGTGTTCTCTGGAGTGACGAATCACACTTGTCTGTCTAGCAATCCGATGGACGTGTCTGGGTTTGGCTGTTGCCAGGAGAACAGTACTTGCCTGACTGTATTGTGCCAAGTGCTATGTTTGGCGGAGAGGGGATTATGCGGTGGGGTTTCTTTTCAGGGGTTGGGCTTGGCCCCTTAGTTCCAGTGAAGGGAACTCTTAAGGCATCAGCATACCAAGACATTTTGAACAATTTAATGCTCCCAACTTTGTGGGAACAGTTTGGGGATGGCCCCTTCCTGTTCCAACATGACTGCGCACCAGTGCACAAAGCAAGGTCCATAAAGACATGGATGAGCGAGTTTGGGGTGGAGGAACTTGACTGGCCTGCAGAGAGTTCTGACCTCAACCACATAGAACACATTTGGGATGAATTAAAGCGGAGACTGCGATCCAGGCCTTCTCGTCCAACATCAGTACCTGACAAATGCGCTTCTGGAAGCATGGTCAAACATTCCCATAGACACACTCCTAAACCTTGTGGACAGCCTTCCCAGAAGAGGTGAAGCTGTTCTAGCTGCAAAGGCTGGGCCAACTCAAAATTGAACCCTACGGACTAAGACTGGGATGCCATTAAAGTTCATGTGTATGTAACGGCAGGCTTCCCAATACTTTTGACAATATAGGGGTCTATTCACAAAGCTGCCGAAGGATCTGGCCGTAGCTTCGGCCGATCCTTCGGCTGGCTTCGGCCCCAGGACCCCTTCGGTTATATACGCACCTGCATATTTTGTATCCCCCAATACCCCACATCCCCTCCTGTGCAGGTATACACAACTTTAAGTGGACCAGCTAGCAGCACACTTTGTCTCGTGTGCAGGCACTGAAAGCCAACTTCTGAACAGCAGATAGTCCATATACCAGTGTATAATCCATGGCATCACCTTTGTAGCATGGAATCAATGAGAAATGAGCCCCAAGGCTGCTCATTGTGTAATGTCCTTATTAAAGATCCAACTCCAAGCAACAAATGAAAACATTCAATGAGCTATTAGTCCAGTAAAAACATCAACTTAGCTGCACAGAAATTTTACTAAATTAACCTTAATGTGGATTCTGTGTAATCCTCTTCAGAATAAGTACACACAGCTCCAGCTCCAATAATGTTAGTAGTAGTGTATATCTTGAAGCCTGCACTATTTAACTTTCTCTCTTCTGTAAAAACTGTCTTATAACACTCACTTTTTACAGTTTTGCAGCGTGCAATAGCAGCTAGAAGGCATTTCAGCACCATCAGCAGGTGTGTTCCCAGTTCACCATATTACATACAGGGTCGATTGGTGCAATATGGTACTATGGCATAAGCAATTACAGCTCTTTGCAGATTATTTAAGTGATTATTGTATGCACAGAGAAAATGATCTTAAATTAGTATTCTTTTCCCCAAACTTACAACACACACCTATACATTTACCTTTGCAGCTTGAAACGTTGCACACACAATTGACAGAAAATAAAAAAATGTATTTGCCACATTATAACTTGTTGGGATCATTACTGAATATGTGTTGGGAGAAACATTGGTCAACTGCCCAACCACAAAAAGGACTTATGTCAATGGGCATTCTTTGCAAACAATGGATTCTGCTATTCGAACTGAACGCATGTATTCTCCTTTTACATTCTCATTCTATTAGAAAAATACCTAATTCATGCCAATGTTTTTTTATTTACATTGAGTCATGAACAGTTACCAATCCTACCTGCTTTCTCTTTTTGACCATATTGAGGAGATGCGTCCCTGAGTTCCTGTACAACGTTGCATTTATGACTGGGACAGGAAAGCAAAAAAGGCAATAAAAACATTTTAGGAAGTTCTAACTCTTCCACATGCTACTAAAATTAGTTTTTGTTGGTTTTCCTGTTGGAGAAATAGCAGATAATCCAGCACTCCAGAAGATGTGATAAAAAGCTTCCTTACTCAAATAAACATAACTGACATTTTGGGCCTTGCAAGACCTTTTTATTAGGGTGATAGATAACCTGAAACATTGGTTTTCTTATGTTTGTTGTAGTGAAGAATCTTTTCATGACATCTTCTGAAGTTCTTCAAATCTTCTATTTGCTACATTACAGTGCTTCCTTTACCATGCACCTGATAGTAAACTGGGCGCAAGTAGCATGGGGTGGGCTTTGTATCACAGCTGTTAGAGGGAATTTCCTGATTTCCTGGGCCAAGCTTCAGCATCATGCTAGTGGGCCCCGATGGCTGTCAAAATACCTGAACAATCTGATGGGATGCAGGCACTGTTCAGGTATTTGGAGAGCCAGCAAGATACTGAAGCTTGGCCCAGTGGGAGATTCCTCCATCCACACAATTTAGTGTAGATGGAGGAATCAGTTGCACTTTTTCCATCTGACCATAGAAAATCTGCAGATAATATATAGATGTATGGCCAGCTTTAGGTAGGTATTTTTGTGGTATTGACATCAGTAAGTAGGTTCACGCCTTCCTAAACTACACTTAAAAATCAAAAACATTTTGTTAAATAACTGAAATTTTTTACATATCCAAAAAACAATCAGACAGTCTGCAAACAACAAATAAACAGTACTTAACACAGTTGTATCATATGTGTTTTGTGCTTGGTCCAAAATGTAACATGAAACAGAGGAAAAGTATTTGCATGGTGGCATTTGCACGTTAATGCTATCATAAATGTCCCTAACAACATTTTCCCATTTACACAAACTAGCTGGGGCCATTTCATGTTTACATTTTAATGGATATCAGTAAGATAAGAAGTAGATCTAAAAAGCCTTCCAGCGTCATTAATTGCGGATCAATAATCCTAACTTAATGTAGATATGATAACTGTGTAGAAATGGTGTATTTCAAAGAGCATGCTGGAAATCCAATTAGACAATGGAGCGGACTAGTCCAGCTGAGCAACATCAAGAGCTAAAGTAATGAATATATTTACTGTGTATATTCCAGGCTACAGAGAACATCAATGAAGATAACGTTCAAAGAGATTGAGCATGTGCCACCAATTAGCAGAACCATTCCTTGAATGCTTAAATGAAGTTTAAGAGTGACAGGTGATTGCTTTTTTATGGAAAATGCTATGAAAAGCCAATTATTTTTATTGTTGTACACAATAATGAGTTACAAACACATAGTTTTATATCCAAGAATACAAGTGTAAATGTCATTTAATTTATGAAGTTTAAAAATGTGTAGTCTATGCTATTACACAGAAACCTCAAAGAACCAGATGACCCACAGTGTCTGTTTTCAAGAGGGCAGAAAGAAAATCCTGCAAAGTCTCTGGGAAGCCATCAGTTTGGCAAAGGGCCTGGCCCCCAGCCTGTCCTCTACTACTGTTCTAAAATAAGACCTTTTGGTGATAGGAAGATAAACACTTTGCTTTGAATAGAGTAGGAAATGGTTATTTTTATTTTTCATCGCTGCTTGTGCCTGGAGATTTCCATTCCCCTCCTCTTTCAGAGACACCACAGGAAGAGAGATGGCATCTATCCAAAATCCTCTCTTAGACAGCTGTCACCAGATCTGGTGTCCCTTTGGAAGATCTACCCTCACCTTCTGTTCCAGTAATAACTGGCAACTTTCCCATCCTTTCTGTCACAGCAACAATTGACAAACAGAGAGGGTGAATCACCCCAGTGGGGACACATGGCAATAAAAGACTAACAGAGGGTCTAGACTAACAGGGCTATTCACAAAAGGGTAAAGAGTTTGGAGAAGGCAGGAGAAGTGAACTAACTAGGACAACATAGCTGAACTGGAAAGTGAGCTGAATTGGAAATTTTTTCCAAATTTACTATTTTGGCCTAGATTGTTCACTTCTCCTGCCTTCTCCAAACCATTCATCCTTTTGTGAATAACCCTATAAATGTTTTAAAAGATAAAGACACAGCCACCTCAAAGTCCCATTTACATATTTGCAGTGTGTTACATTAAAGGAGTACTATGAGGTGAGTGATATACACTCATCCTCATAGTTAGAGCCGACGTGAAAATGGATCAGGAAGTGAGCGAACACATACTGTCGCTCGCTCACTACCCAATCATCTCCCTGCAGAGAGCGGGGACTGTCAGTCACCGCTCCCCACAAAGATCTCCCCCCCTCCCCTCACCATTCCTCCAGAGCTGACTGAAGGAACTGTGGGGGAGGGGGCAGGCACAGCTGGCTCTGCCTCTAGATAGGCAGAGCCCCGCTGTCAATCAGCCAGCTGGGTGGATCTCAACAGTATTGTCGGAATCTGTCCGTGCTGCGGTACTCTCAGTATATAGCGGGCAATAGAAAGATTTGTCCCGAAAGAGAACATGACAGGCGGAGAAGAGGAGCCAGGCATAAAAGGGTTACTTTTTAGGTAGAGAAAAGGGTAGAAAGAGGGGTTAATTACTGAATTGGTTGAAAATTCGGGAGGGCGGCACTTGTTAGAGGCAATCAATGCAAGAGGTGAAAGAAGTTTCCCGGTGGAAGAAGTTGCAGTTAGATGAACGTTTTTTCCCTCCCAGCCACCCCTTTGTTTTTGTTTTTTTTTCCTTTTTGTCGTTCTGGTACTGGATCTTGTTGCTCATCACGGCAGTCTTTTGGTGGTTTGAGGTCCTTGATGGCCTATTGAAATAACGGTTGGGGACCCGTCCCTTAAGTGGTGGTCAATTGGTTGGACCACTTCGTTTTGGGCTCAAAATGTCTGCGGTCAACAGATATTGTCCCTGAGGTTGTGGTGTTCCGGCTGCGGGCCAATCGTTTGTTATCTGAAGCCGCAGATGCAGATTATGGGGTGTTTTTTGTTACCTTGTGTGCCTTCAAGGACCCGGAAACCAGTTGTTAATTATATAGCTGTGTTATTTTGTTTGATAATATTTGGTTATTTATGTCTTTAATTTTTATATTTAAAAGGCTGCTGTGGCCCTTTTTTAACTCTATACATAGTCTAGTGTGATTTTTGAGGCAAAGTTAGTAAAGGGTTGGGTTATCAGCAAGATAAGAGGGGGTTGCTGGTTTAGATTGGCTTCCTCTGAAATACCCTTGTCAGGGAATTTAATCACAGGGAACAGTGCTATGCTGCTAATCACAACGACAAATCAGAAAGCATTTGTGATCTTACTTTTGAATTACACTTTTGAGTTATAACATAAAAATGTATAGTATTTTTCCTCTCATCATTATCCCCTGCATGGTAGTACTACACGAGCTCCTTTGCCAAGTAAAATGAAACTATGAGAAATATAATGCTAATAACATGTCTAAACCCATAACCACATATACTTCCTTTTCAGTAATTCATTTATTGCAACTATTAAATATATATAATTAAACACATGATTTAACTCTAAGAAAAACCTATTTATTTCCTCATATCAACTTCATTATCAGACCTTAAACCCCCCAGAAATATAAAACATTGTTAATTTTGAATCCATCTTTGCTGGATGAAGGGGTCCATAGATACAGTGTGTATAGAGTAATGTATCTCTTTACTAAATCCTTTCACTGAATGTGACTGCAAACCAATTACATTTCAAAAACCAGAGAGCAGCAAAATGCAGCCACTTTAAAAACTATCTAATTTATCTTTGAAAAGCATGTTAGCCTGATGCTAGGCATCTAGGCAATTTAGCAATATGTGTTTTCCAGAAAGAAATGTGGACAGCAGTTTTAACTGGAATGAATAAAAAACATCTATGTTCTATAGAAAAAAATTATACTGCACAGCCCTTAAAAAAAACAGCTGCCTGCGCTGGTATTAAATATAAGGGCCCAATCACACCACACAGTGTGTTTTTATTGTGTGCATTATGCTTGCACACTGCTATACCTTGTTAAAGTGCATTGCAGTGTTTGCTTTTATTTTTTACTAATTTTTATGTGATTTGTATGCACTGCAGCACACTGTGATGCATTACAATGTGTCAGAAAGCACTGTGCATAAATCCAACATGTCCTACTTTTTTCAGGGCACACCATCTGAAGCCATATGACAAAAGGGAAATTGCCTTGTTCTTGGGTTGGGCAAAGGAGTCCAACACTGCTTGTATGAATAAGCCCTTCGTTTTCATATATAAATATTCCACAGTTACAAGATAAAGGCTTCTTTCACACAGGTGCCTGTCAGTTCCGATCAGCAGGTTTATGTTTCAAGTGTATGTTTCTTTCTGTAACATACACTAGAAAGATCAACGTAACAATATAATTGGCTGCACCTTGATTAGTCTAGGGCTACAATGCTGATGAAATCCCTTTGTTACTGAGAGGTTTAATTACTGGTTGGCCATCATCTCATTTTGCAACACACTGACGTCAACAGGATTCCAATGGGATAACTGTCAACAAGCAGTTAAATTTCTCAGAAGCAAGGAGATGCAATCGGCATTGTAGCCCTAGGCTTATACATTGAAAATATGAACAGTATTATAGAAACACAGAGAGATTACAGATACAATCCTATTAATACTGAAAACTGCTACACTGCCACCCTTGCTGTCATTT
>NW_017306500.1:1331908-1354577 GCF_000935625.1 Nanorana parkeri
ATATATATATATATATATACCATAGAACTGAGGGCTGGAAGTGCAGCAGGAGCATTGGCCATAATGTGCTTGAGCATAGTTTCGCATGACTAATGGATTTGTCAGTTATGTCCCCTCTGTTAGGTCCCCAATGAACACAAGAACTGCGCAAGATGGATTAAAATAGCCACAGTAGCCCTTTATTTAATCATGTAACAATAAACAGTTGCCAGACATCATAAGCAAGATAACATACAAATAGATAACCTGAACTATTGTTGGATCTGAGAAAGGTTCTTTGGGTGCACATCAGCCAAAATAAGGCCTCTACTAAAACCATCCCCATACCCCCAGCTACAACCCCATCAGCTCAAGAACAGTTCCAGAGTTAATGATTCCCAACTGCCCTTGGGGCCGAGCCCCCGACAAATACTGACACCAACAGGGGAAGCACCGTACTATTTTTGTGACTGTCTAACATTTTACAGATCCCAAAGACTCCCTAACCTGCCAAGTTAGGGAGTGACAAACATCTATTGCAACTGCCATCAACCTTAAAAAGTAGAGGGTGGTGGGACAACCTGGTTCCTCCGTTGATCTCCCGGAAAGGACTCCCATCAGCCCTTGCAGTTTCTTCCCATGCAGCTTTTCACCCGCCAACTGACCCTAGACCTCCAATCAGGTAAGATCTACCGATTTCTCACTCTGTTCAACCCCTTTTCCAGGGACTCTGGTCATTATCTCTGGGTCTGTCTTAAAGTCAATCCTACCTCTGCTGCAGCAATTAGTGCACCACGCTTTGCCTTGTTGCTCCACAGACATCAATGCCATCTTCTCTGACACTTCCCCTGCTGCCAGCAACTTTAGTTTACTAATTTGTAGTGAGATTTTAGTCCATCACACTAAAAGTGAGCTTGGAGCGGTGGCTACTTTACAACACACGGGGACCATGGGGAACAAACTAGCCACCCTCCAGAAGGAATGACAGTGTCAGTATGAATTCAGAGATGATTTAAGGATCTACAGCTGAGTGATGCACAGATAAAGGTAAATTTTTGTTAATATTTAGGGTACTTAAATACATTTTTAGGAATTAACTCCTGAGTTTAGTATCACTTTAACGTAGGAAATAAAGAAAAACATTCAAATTTTTTGTACTAGGTCTAATGGAGCTGTGCTTTTTTCTTCAATACATAAAAAAATATACTTTCATTTACTTTTCCTTATTCATTATATGTATATAGCATAGACTCCAGTTTGGAGAAGGAAACAGCTGAACTATAAGATGGAGTCAGGATAAGAAGAGAGCAAACTCAATATGTACACATGGAGATTGATTTACCAACAAAATTCAAATTTACCCTTTGCAAAGATATTATTCACTTAGCTTACTAAATATGGTGAAGCTGCTTTCAGTTTATACATCCAATCAAGAACAAGATAATTCTTTTTAATTTCCTTTGCACATGATTGGGTATTCAAAGAGAACAGAGCTTCACTTACTTCACTAAGCTAGGTAAGTTATCATTCACCTTCACATAGTGAGAATATACTGTACTTACAAAGCGAATGTTTGCAACCCGTTTAGTAAATTCGTCTGCTTAAGATTGACTGACAGCCACAGAATTATAAGAAATTCTGATAATATAGAGCACATAAAGCAGTGTATATTTTGTTCATTTAAGACTAGTACATTGCACGCACAAAAAAACGGCATGAAAGATTTCCTTTAACGGTTTAGAACTGCAGTTCTGTTATCCTATTCCCAGAGTCACCAGGAGGTAGAAATGTGAGTGATACTTATTGCACATGCAGAATAATGGCAGCCATTACATACCAAGGCTCGCATATCATTCAAAATGCATTAAGTGAGACATTCTTGCAGCGACACAGCTGTATATAAAATGTGCAATAAATTCAGGAGGAATATTTGACACTGGGAAGCATCGGATGCTGTGCTAACTGGTTTATGTGCAAAAAAATAAAAAATAAAAGGCATACCTGGGGACATTCCTCACTGCTTAAGGTGATTTGAATCTGTTTATATGTTTGGCACATATACCATATGCTTTAGAAAATGACTAATGGTTATTACTGCTGTTAGCTCAGGCATGTGTCATACATATATTTATATTATACATTTGACACCTAGATTACCAGTTACTATGTATAATGTACCTTTGTATAATGTAATTCGTGAAAAAAGGGCAAGCAAGACTCCAAGAGCATGGAGGATAGAGCAATGATGTGTTGTAAATAATGGATAGGTGATTCCAGTTGATATTTCTGATTGGTTGCTGTTGATTCTTCTGGGTTGATTCTTTGGGGATGAAGCTGAAATAAAATGATTTTTGTTTGAACATGCTTGGATGCATCTATAAGGTTAAGCCCAGAAAGGTAAAACATGTCAAAGGTGGGGGGTCTGTTGGCAGGGATGGTAGTATGCTGGACTTACATTCATTAAAAGGGCTATTCACAAAAGAGTGAAGAGTTTAGAGAAGGCAGGAAAAGTGAACAATCTAGGTGTCAAACATATAATATATAATGTTTTGTATTTAGCAGTGCAGTCATAACACTGCTATTTAAATGAGCCCCTAACAGTTCTGAGTTATTTTGTTTTTTCTGTTCTTCATGCTTGTCCCATGTCAGTGTTTCAGGAAGATTTGAAGTCAAATCACTAAATCATTAAAATGCAACTGAAGCCAAAACCTTTTTTTAGTTTTGGATAGAGTGGAGAAAGATTAGAATACCCGTCAGGTTTTTATTACTCTTTGTGCCCCCCTTCTATTTGTCCAGGTGACCATAAACATTAAAAGTGAAAGAAATTAACACATTTTGTGTTGTCATCAGAACAGGAATAGATGGGAAATCTTTCAATAGGGACACCAGTTCTTGTAACTCTGCTGACTATCAAGGATTTCCCTGTCTGTGCAGGGATTTCCTCTCACTTCCTGTTGCAACTTTTGGACAGGAAGCAAAGGGAAATCTCCCTTGAGAGACAGTTCGCAAAAAAAAAAAGCTGACTAAAAACCCTCCCTTACTCTATATAAAACAAAACAAAAAAAACATTTTCTACCTTAAAAATATTCTATAGTATTATTTTTATATTGGCAAACCTAGTACAGAAAGTACCACTTTAATATTGTTTGAGAAAGAGACATGGAGGCTGCAACCTCTGATCTCTTCTAAAAAAGGTTAATTTTCTGATTTGACTTGAAATCTTCATGAAACACTGAGATGCAACAAGCAGACAAGAACTGGAAAATCAAAATACCTCAGAACTGTTAGGGGCTCATTTAAAAAGCAGTGTTATGTCTGCACTGCTAAATGCAAAAAAACAAACACTGTAAAGCATGATGATGTGCTTTACAAATGTGCTTTGTGCTCTGCCAGTAATTTATAAGGGAAGACCTGGAGCTGGGTGCATAGGCAGAGGGCCAGCATGACTTGGACATTGCAGTATAGACTGGGCACAAATGGTCGACACCAGATTCTGGTGTGAGAGGGAGACACTTACCCGATTGTGATGTGTATGTGATGTCATAACAGTTAGGTTGAGTTCTTAAGGTTGGTTGGCAAAACTAAAAAAATGATTAGGGGCCAATCTCAGGTATGGTGCCCCTGCTAATTTGTGGTTGTACTGTGTGGTATAGGCAGTATGTGCTACATAATAGTGATAATGAATTGTACCTGCCGAGGATATGTGGTGCAGGTGGTAACCTCATGTAGTTTGCCTATGCAGGTGTCTTGGTCTTACTAATGTGATTCAAAGACCTTAGACCTATACAGAAGTTGTATTGCACATAGTCAGAAAACAAATATTTTATAATGTTTTTTTTTTCATTTTGTATGTTTTTAATAAATTATGCTGTAGGCATTTAACTCCAATAAATATATGTCATTTGGCTATTTTAAAGGTGGCAGGGTATTGAAATGTATGGTGGTAGTTATATGTGCTGGCATCTCTATATACAATACCCTTAGTCAAGTACTGAAGCTACTGGATCTGTAGGACAGCCAGAGAAAGTAGCAGTTTCAGAAGGAGAGGTTAGCACTGGCATGCTAAATAATTATTTTCTTAACATAGTTAGTCAGGTTGAAACAAGACACGAGTGCTTCTAGTTCAACCAATAGAAAACCTCCATAAACAGAACACTATACCAACAGTTCATCCAGAGGAAAGCAAACAAAACACACTCTATAAGGCAATATACAATTTGGAAAAAAAAATACCTTCCCAATCCCCTAGGTGAAAGAGGTATTCCCAGTATCAACAATTTCTGGTGTTATTACTTATAAATGTTAATATCGGTACATTTCGGAATATAACTTTAAGTTGAAACACTATCAAATTTGTTGACATACTTTTAAACATTTTGCCTAACTTCCATGACTCTCAAATTCACATTCCTTTTTGATCATGGACATATCTCTAGAGCAACCTATATTCTTTGAAAATAAGATGAGTGCTGATAACAAAGCTAGTTAATTAACATCAGTAAAATGGAAAGAAGTTAGTCATGAAAGCAGCAATATGAATATCGCTGCTTGCCAACTCTAAATTTACAACATAAATGTCATTGTAAGTGAACTCCATCTACTATGTGCAACTAAAAGCATTTGCAAGCCACTCCAAAGTCAGTCTGTCTCTATTCTCTTAATGTTGAACTGGAATTTATGAATCATTTCTAATGCCAGTGGCTAAATAAGTTCTGATGACATGCAAGCAATGATTTCTTTGTTCAAGGTCCATTTGTTAAGCGAGACAGAAATTACTTTAACTTCACGCTTTGCGAGTACTTCCAAAACATTTTGGGCATTTTTTCTAATAATCTGACCTTCTTCATGCAGAGCTAAGCAAAGAAGTCCTTGCAGAATTTACCTAATTCATGCTTGAGAGATTTGGTGTTAAGGATTTGCGGTAGTATGTTTTTAAAAGTGCACAGTATGGCTGCTTTTAATTTTTTACCAATCTTAGTCGGGATACAATTAAAAGGGGCAGCATAATATTAGTTGCCTATGTGGAAAAAATGTATACAGTATAGTGCCCCATTATATAAATTAACAGCAATGCACAAAAACATATGCATTTTTTGTTACCCTATGCACAGCCCAATGGCACACACACATTTGGCATGGCTCACCTTGCATACAAATAACAACATGTGACATCTTAGTGAATTTGATGCATCTCCGCACATTCTAAAACTCCACCCATATTTCTGCATAATCAATTGATGCACAGCATTCAAATACTAAGCAACTAAAAATACTTGTATCGAGAGATGTATAGGCTACAATTGAGGACCTCCTTTTAAAATGTTTAGTTACTTTGCAGCATATTGCTTCTGTATACTCTTAGCCACAGACCTGAATTAAAGGTGCACCAAATGACATCAGAACTCCTAAACTGCATACTTGATTCACACATCAGTCAAGAATTTAGCAATTTAAAGAGGGGATCTGCATTGATAGACCTTTTTTTTTCAGCGCAGGTTTAGTTTAAGCAATGTCTCAGCTGGACTGTTTGTTCACTAAATGTACAGTATGTAACTACCAACATATTGGTCATTTGTTTTGAAGTAATATCAACTCAGGAGTTAAAACTTAAGGGCTAGTTCATACCATAAGCAGTGCATTCCGGTCCGATTCTGGCCGGAACGCACTGCCTCGCATTGCGGTTGACTCACTTTTTTTGCCAGGCAGGAGGGGGCGTGGCGGCGCCATTGAAGTGAATGGCACTGTAGCCACGCCCTCCGGCCGCAACGCGATCGCCCGAATGGGATCGCAAGGCACATTGTGCCTGCAGTGCGGTCCGGTGCGATCAAAATAGTGCTTGCAGCATTTTGATTGCACCACACCAGACCGCACTGCAGGCACAATGTGCTTTGCGATCCCTTGCAGGCGATCGCATTGTGGCCGGAGGGCGTGGCCACGGTGCCATTAACTTCAATGGCCCACCACGCCCTCTCCTTCCCGGCAAAAAAGTGAGCTGGCCGTAAGGCACTGCTTATGGTGTGAACTAGCGCTAAAAGAGAACTATGGTCAAACCTTTTTGGGTATGGTTCTCTAAAGAGTCACAGGAGGACATTTATTAATGTCCTCCTGTGACTAAAAACACAGCATATAGAGGTCTATTGCTTGCTATATGCTGACAGTGCAGAGCCGCACTGCAGCCGGGAAAGATTCCAACAATATTGTCGGGATCCGCCCTGCTGCCTGATTGATAGCTGGCTCTGCCACCTCCCCATCTATGTCCCTCAGGTCAGCACTGACAGTCACTGTTCTCTGCAGGAAGAAGATCATGAACTGAGTGTTCAGCAGTATGTGATCGCTCAGTTCTCGATCAATACATGGCCGCTCTAAGTATGGAATGAGTGTATTTCACTCTCAACATATATCTCCTTTAAAAATGCATTCAAGTGCCCTATTAACAAAAATGTGGCGTATTTGCATACCACTCAGCAGTAGACACTCAATTATCTCTGAATTCCTGATGACACTGTCCTTCCTTCTCGGGGGTGGCTACTTTTGTTCTCCATGGTTCCTGCATGTGTTGCAATGTAGCCACTGCTCCAAGCTCGCTCATGTGATAATCGAACATTACATTCTGAGTGGATATTTTTTTTTTACAGCTGTCTGGAGATCAGCTTTAAGTGCTATCTGAAGCTTGTTGAATCAGGGCCAAAATGTCTATTTTATCATCACCAAAGAAAGTAAAAAAATGTCCACTGACACAGGGCACCTGAGTCGGTATCATTTAAAATAAATATTTTAGGCCCCCGGCTGCCCAACATGGGGCCTGCTGGTGCTCAGCATGTGGCCACTGTGCACCAGACCGCAGTGCTTGCCTGGACCACAGGGTTGTCTAAACTTATATAGTGTAAAACTGTCACTGTCAGCATGAACAAACCTGCTGGCCCATTAGTTCAGGAGCAATGACATATCAAGACTTGCTTCTGTAAGTACACACTACATGCACCTTTTTGCTACAGTTCTTCCTGGCCAACTCTCCCCATCCCAACTACACCTCTCACAACCTTGTTCTCACCAGTCAGACCACTACCTTACACCTCTCCCCTTTTCAGACTCCTGAAAGGAGAAGGAACACCAAGACATCACCTGCCTAGTGAACTCTAGGTAAGGCCCAGCCTGGCCTAACCAAGATACCGTCCCCCTCCTAATCCCATGCTCTAGGCCAGGGGTAGCCAAACTCCGGCCCTCCAGCTGTGGTGAAACTACAAATCCCATGATGCATTTCTCTCCGGGAGTCATGTCTGTGAGAATCGTGCAATGCCTTATGGGATTTGTAGTTCCACCACAGCTGTAGGGCCGGACCCCTGCTCTAGACAGACAAACTGTAAGTCCCTCAATGACCACATACAGATTCATGATGAAGAGAACCTCTTCCCTGTATGGGAATAAGGACAGTTTAGGGCAGATTCCATAACACACAAAGTTTAATCTTTACTTGAGGTGATTCACCAAACAACAGGTACATCAGAGGCATTGTTACTTCACGGAAACATCTTAAAGCACACCAGCTTAGTACAGGTTACAAACAGTTAGTTCATCTTCCCTGGAGAGGCCTAATGCCTGCACTTATACACACTATTAGTATATTTCCAGCAAGAGTGATAGTCCAGCCTTCTCTCATCTCTCCACAGGGACCTATCCATGCGTCCAGATCGAACACGGTGGAAACATGAGCTCCTCCAAAACTGGAATGGACATGGGACCATCTGCCTAATTAGGTGCAAGAAAAGGGCTAAATGCTTGTACTGACATCATTGACCTTATATGGGCACATGGCCGTATTAGGTCAAAGTCATTGAACAAATACAACCATGTGGTCATTTAAGGTCAATCACATCATAACATCCCACCCCTGTATTTTTGTGCAGCTGTGGGTGGGGAATTCCCCATCTGCCGCTGATTGGAGTGGAAGTAGACGATGCTTAGGTTTGGACTGGGCTCAGTAGAACCTGAGCTCATCCGTAATAAATGGGTTGCGCACTCACTAACAGGAGCCTTGACTGTGACAGTTAAACCATCTTGACAGACTCCGTTTTAAACATCTTCTTTGATGCATTTGTAAAACAAGTGTTGATAAAAGTGGACTTTTTTGAAAAACAAGGAAACTTCCAGCTGTCATTTTTCAAGCACAATGTAAAGAATGAAAGCTAACACCTGATCATTCATTTAAGCAAAGATCTATTTTTCCATATATTTTTTTTATTATTAATGAGTCCTTCTGTATTGTAAGGCTGGGTTTTGCAGCAAAGATAACAGCCGTGTGTTACATAAATTCTGCTGTAGCCTTCTCTTTGTGAAATGTTTTTTGCTGTTGATATACACTCAGCAGTATGTAACTCCCGAGAACAGTCCTATAAGTCCCTTGTTGATACTTGGACTGTGATCAGTAAAAGAAGCTGCAAAAGTATTGAATATAATATTGTTTTTTCCATATCACATTACCCTGGACAGCTTTAACATCATCTTGTACGCCCAGCCAGTTACTAATTAAGCTGTTTTTAATAAGCACATCAATACAATGAGTGCACACAATATGGAGCTTGCCGTATAAATATGCACACAAATGCTGCACTAAAAGGTCACTAGAAGAATTGCTTGGTTATTTCACTGGCTTGTATTAATGGCCATGGAAATTAACTGCACTGCTGCCAGAAAGCTTCCCACCATTGACATTAAAGATCGTGAGTTTGTAACTAGAAGCAATGGAAATACAGAATGACGTGAAAATGTTTAATGACTTTCTTAATTATTCAAGGTTCTGCAATGTCAGTTGTTTCTTTGAACTTCTGATGGATGTTGGGTTTCAGCAAACTCTGAATTGCATTTGCAATTGCTCTTTACACATTGGGGGGAATTTATCAAAACTGGAGCAGACAAAAACTGGAGCAGCTGTGTATGGCAACCAATCAGCTTCTCTCTTCAGTTAAGATTTGAAAATGAAAGCGGGAAGCTGATTGGTTGCCATGCACAGCTGCTCCAGTTTTTATCTGCTCCACTTTTGATAAATCCCCCCCATTGTATACAACATGATGATTAATATGTAGCTGAATCTGTGCTGTAAAAACAACTTTTTGCCTCCCTCAATTTCTTAAACTCCATTAAAAACATAACAGCTGGAATCTCATTGGTTGTGTGAACAACACTGACACATTTAACTGACAGTTTCTTTACACTTTTATGACCAGAATCCCCTTAGTTGGCACATCATAAGATCCATCTAGATGAAGGGTGGTTGACTTGGTAAATGTAGGAGACTCCTTAAAGGAGAACTATGGGGTTAAGGCTTTTCCCCATAGTTCTCCTTAGGGTAATGGGAGGACACAAACTAGCGTCCTCCCATCACCCTAAGCTCAGTATACCGTGAGCTACAGCTCGCGGTATACTGAGACGCCACAGTATACCGCGAGCTATTGCTCGCGGTATACTGAGACGCCGCAGCTGAAGCGGATCCAGACAATTATGTCTGGATCCGCCCAGCTGTGTGAGTGACAGCTGACTCTGCCTATATAGAGGCAGAGCCAGCTGTACCCGCCCCCTCCCCCGTCCGATCCGCCAGTTAGTGCTGGCGGATCGGAGCGGGGAGGGGGGAATCCAGCCTGTCCCCTGTCACGGCAGAGAGCTGTTCGCTCACCTCCCGATCTACTGAGCCGACTTGTGACAGTCTCATTGTCACAGGTCGGCTAGAACTATGAAGTAAGTGAAAAGCACTCACCTCATAGTTCTCCTTTTAGTGCAGCCTCTGTTATGTCTGGTGAGCTTAACAAACACTTAGTTTTGACAAATGTCTTATTATTTTTTTATATTCTTTTAACAAGTGTTTATTCAGGAATCTTTTTCATAAAATGTTTACTTTGTTTCCCTGTAGGTAACACTGGAAGCAAGACATTGACCCAACACTAAGAAATTAAGCATCCCAACATGTATAAAGGTTACTTCAGATATAAGTCTGTACCAAATACTAAATGACCACTGATGATTGCACAAATACCTGGTAGCTTGGCTAAGTAGTGGTCAGTGCCTTTTACTAAAACATAAAAAATGATATAGCAGAGCAGTGACATCATTAACTTTATATACTTTATATTAGCTTCATACATTTATATTAACTATATTTATACCCCAGTGAAATTAAAAAAATGTTTATGTCTGAATAGACCTGTATCCTTGCATGTTATGCTTTGTGACTGATGTTTTCTTTGATATGCTTTAAATATCCTTTTCTCTCAATTAAAATGCTGCTTCCTGCTCTGCGTTGGCAAAGCTGGGTAGCAGTCAATCCATCACACAGAATTGTATAGCATGCCATGTTTGTTACGGAGTACTAAAAACTGAGGGAGCTGGGGTTTTTTTTTTTAACTCTGGTGCCTATTGGACAACTGTAACAAAAAAAGTGAAAATGGGGGTTGCTAGCACAATGTCTATCTGACTGAATATTTGTTTCTGTGACTTCAATTGGGCTTTAAGAGAAATGGTTAAAATCAAATTGTCAATTTACAAGCAACTGTCAGTGTTATGTCAGATGAACACCGGAATGTTCTGGATTTTTTTATTAACAATAATAAACATTTTTTATACTCTTTTCTCCCTAGAGACTCAAGTATCTGATCAGAGAAGGATTTGTCAGGTGCTGCTATAAGCCTGGCTAAATAGATAAGTCTTGAGTCTGCTTTTAAAAGCATCCCAAAAGGGTGCTTTTTGAACAATGAATGGCAGTGAGTTCCATATTGTGGGTGCTGCATTACAGAATGCACAAGATCCAATAAATTTCAAGATGACTCTGGGCCCCTGTTATTTTCCTTTCTCTGAGGAGCAGAGGGAGTGTGTGGGTAAGTATGGGTGAAAGGTGGACTTGATGGCAGTTGAAAATTGTTGCTTAATCAAAAGGTCAGTGTTGAGGATCATGCCTAGATTGGGCAAATGGTCTGAGAACATAAGATTTGTATTCCCAAGAATTAAACAACCAGTTGAACATGTTTGCTACCACTTTGAAATTAGCCTCTGGTCTCCATTTGCAAGCACTTTTGTCCAGCATTTCCCTGCTGGTTACCCACTGTCACCGCTGCTCCGTCCTGCCTCTTGGCTATTTCCCTCCATAGAAAAGCCTGACACTGCCTGTAAGAACAGTAGCCTATATTTTCCTTACCAAGGTTCTTATTCAGGCCGATGAAGGGAAAATATGTTCAGTCTGGGTTCCAGTCATTAAATGGCTTGGTTTATTGCTTTTACTTTTTTTTTTTTTTTACATTTTCTGCACTGTCCATCCCTTTTTATGTTTGAAAGAGAGACAACTCCAACCAATAGTAGGAGCAACCAAATTGAGAACAAAAACTTCAAGGAGATATCCGACTAAGTGTAGTACCTATTTTACAAAGCTATGTTTAGGTGAATAAAGAAGAAAGAGTTTGAGTGTGGGAAATATTTCTGTCCACGTGCAGGATGGTTGCTCTTGATGTTCATCAGGGTGGAGTTCAGATGATCCAGAGCTTAGTAGCTAGAGGGACCTGATGTGTACTGGAGAGATGAGACAAGAATGCCCCCAAAAAAGTAGGTGCAACACAGCAAAGGCACCTGGATGGAAGAAATCAAGTAACTGTGTTTCTTCAAATTAGACTTTTATTTCATGGAATATAAACATAACTACACCCTCTCAAAGTGTATCATTGCTCTGAACTGGCCACTTACTCGGGAGAGTGTGATTAGACACTGTAAGATAAGTAGTAGAGTCTCCTGGAGTGTGTAAACCTTTTTATGTTTTTTTCCTCTGAGAAAAATATCAAATTGGACAAAGTATTTTTAAGGGGGTTTAATAAACACAAATATGGAAGCATGAATTTGTAAGGGGCTGTTATAGGAGTGATCTCTAGCAGTCTTATGTAACGTGTCTCCAGTCTTTCACTGTCTCCTAAAGCATGTCCCCAGTCTCTAACAAATCTTATAGCATGTTTGCAGTCTCTGACTGTTCCGTGTTGTATATTTGCAGGCTCTTTTAGTATGCTTGTAGTCTTTAACCATCTACTGTTCCATGTATGCAGCCTCCGGCAGCTTTTGTGTGTGACCCTTTGGTAATGTCAGGAATCACATTTGAGGTTCTCTATATCAAGAAAGTTAACCAACACTGGTTTACAAGTGTCAGGGTCAGGTCTCAAGGTTGTCGACCCTAGCTACACTTGCAGTGGCACCTTGAGTGATTGGAGGGTGCAAGCAGTGTAGACTGACAGCCACAGGAGAAAGGAGAGAACATACCCAAGATCTGAAGCTGTGTAACAGGAAAAATCAGCTGAAACCCCAGAGCCGAATTTTAAGAGGCGGTTGGGATTCCTCAGGGCATGGAGTCTAAGGGTCAGGTAGTCTTCTCTGGAGCTCCTTATCATTTGAGGTGGGTTTTGCTCAGTCCTGACACCAGGTCACAACACACAGTTTCACTATCCTCAGCAGACAGTGGATGAGGATTTCAGGAGACAAAGCCAAAGGTCAAATCAGGTGGCAGACGAGGATCACCAGGAGACAAAGCTAAAGGTTAGGGGTAAGCAGCAGACGAGGATCACCAGGTTGGTACATGAAAATGGCAGAGAGTAGGTAATAGCAGACTATACTGGAAGGTGCTGCAGCATGTCAACTAGCTAGTGATTGTGATGCTCATGCAGCAAGCTGTAAGTTGCACTGATTTTAAATAAGGTGAGCAATAAGAAGGAACCACTAGATAAGCCAGAAGCTGACAGTACTGATTGGCTGAGAAGCTGCTATACCAATCAGCATGTGGGGTCAGGTGATGCCTAAAGCTTCCAGACCAGACCAAGAGCAAGGTAGAAACAGAGCACATGTAGTGGAACTACAAGTAACAGAACAGTTATCTGCTGATCTGTGAAACACAAGTTTAGAAAATTACAAGTAGCAAATGAGCCATAACACTGATCCATAACAGTACTGACAAGAAGCTTACTTGCATGTTTCTGAAGGCTACCTACAGTAAATAACAGTGTTTTTATAATCACTGACAGCAATCTACATGGATGGACCGATATTTTATAATGTTCTACATTAATTCCTTTATTAGTGTTCTGCAGATGCATATGTACCAAGTGTTTAAAAAAAACCCTCTAAAACTTTCCTGTCTGTGTTACACCGCTATCATGGTAATTTGTTCTCTTACATTTTGCATTTAAATAATGTAACAATCCCAAACTGTTCTGGAATCAAACATCAAAATGTCCACTGACAAAGTGACAAACTATGAATATTGTTTCAAGTCCCATTGTGCTTCCCGTGTTTACATATAATGACACCATTCTATAATATCTGTAAAAATTAAATGTCTCAAACAATAGAAAAAGACATTTAAACACATTGTCTTGCAATTTCTCACTTTTTTTGTTAAAGAAAAAAAAAAAAACTTTCAGCAATTGTAGCACGGATAAATTATTATTGATTTTATGTGCAATTTGTACTGACAGCCTTATTGTCTCTTCTGTTCACGTTGGTGACTATGTATCTTGCTAACAATTTCAATGCCTGCACACTTCTCAATGCATTCTGAAGGCCATTAAATTCTTTATACTTGCTCATTGTATTGTTTTGCTCATTTTGTTAAGTTACCAAGTCTTGCTAAGAAAATAAAAAATAAATATTGCTAATGGTTTCATTGTCAGTAAAAGGGCACAGTTACAAATGTGTTTTTTGTAAAATCATATTGTGAAAGTAAAAACCATCCCAAATCAACCACCAATCAGCTAGTAGTAATAACGTATGAGTCGGGCCTTAAGGGAACCAACACTTGAGATTATGGGACTACAAAATATAACATACCTGTGATAAATCTTTCATGACTATAGCACTGAAAAATCATACATGATTAATCTCTTGTAGGGACTACTGTGTATTAGGTATCATAGGTGAATAATGTTACATGGATAGTTGTAGATAACAAGCAATCCCATGATCGATTGTGAGTCATTTGCAGCCTTAAGGTGTATGTATAACCAAAACCTTTTTTTTCCAGTTTTGGTAACAGTAAGGAAGGCTTAAAAAACCCTATCATTTTATATTTTGCAGTCTATGTCTTGTTGGGGAGATCTACCTTAATTTTGTGAACTCAGCTCCCATTAATTTAATGGTGTTCAGTATCCAAACTTATTTAAAGTTTACTAAATAATATAATAATATACATATACAGCATGCATAATGACTTTCCCAATCCTCCTCAGCAGCAATAGGGCAAATTTGCTAATGGTAAATTATCTTCGCTGGCTCCTCTTTCTACTAGTAAAGTAACATACTGTGTTTAATGCATCTAGAATTTAGTGATTTGAAGGAAAATAGAGCAGGGGTAGAGATAAACACTTGCAGAATTCCTAATGATTATGGAAGTATGCCTTAAACATAACCTCTATATGTAACATTATCCAGGTATATTTCAGCAGTAAAGTTAAGCCTGAGCTTTGCTTTGTTTCATGCGCTAGACACCTATTATAAATACATGTAAGAGTGTTGCTTTATGTAAGCAGAGCAACCAAACGGTTCTACTAAGCCTTAATTTATCAAAAAATGATCAAAAAATAAAATTTTCTTTCTCTGTATTTGCCTTTTCTTCAGTTCTGTCTTTTTTCTGTTTCATATCTGACCACTTACTTTCCCCCCTTTTTTTTTCTTCCTTTTTTAATTACTCTGGATACACTGGGGATATCTTTGCATCGTGCAAATACTGAATAATAACAGCAGTTGTAGAAATGAATCAATTTCTTCATTGCAACTTTGCATTGTTCTTCATTTTGGCCCTTTGATCTCCTAGAGTGCATTTTTTCCTGTATCATCCAACTTGTCTTTTCTGTATTATTTGTTTTTTTCTTATGTGAAACTCTTAATAAACTTTAATCCTTAAAAAAAAAAAGATCAAAAAATATACTCCACTTACAATATGGCACTTTTGATTTACTACCTACCTAGTTCCTTTAAAACGATTTTCTCAAATTGATTAGCCATGGAAAGCTTTGGTCCGTATTCCAAACTTCTAAATACCAAAATCTTTTAAAAATATGTCTATTAACACCCATGCCGGTGGCATCTATTGATCTTGTTCCCCCCAAACAGTACTAAAGACTATTCAAAGAATCATTAGTAACTTTGGCTACTAAATACATAATGAGATCTGAAAACGGTGAAAGCCATTTAAAAATCCCAACACAGCAGTAAACAGCTGTTCTTGACATATCAGATGATTCCTTAAAAAGTGCCAATTTCACAACCGCCCAACTACCTCAAGCTGTTTTTGCACAATGCATTATGTAAGTGGTTCCAAATGTCTTCTGCGTGTCTTCTGTATATTTTGCCCAAAAGGATAATTCTACATTAGAGTACCATTTCAGGGGAAAAAAGCAGTTTCATTAAACTGTCTTTGTTTATATATACTTTTACCTTTGTATCTTATACATTTGCCCTGCCCTCTTCTGTCTAATAAAAATGTTTGTTATCCAGGAAGGCTGCTGTCTTTGCATTGTGAATAAACTGACTCTCATGCATACCAACAGTTTGCATGATGCTTTTTTTTTAGCGATACCCCTTTAAGGTGGCATGGTTTGTGCCTGTAACTCATCATACTGCCACATGGCAATTGCTAAATCATGAGACATGATGGTACTTTGTCTTTTACACACTTTTTGGGCTAGGTTGATGTAATCCATAACATCAAAATAACCAACTTCAAATCAAATGTGTTCTAATATGCTTATGTCTTAAAGTGTCTACTGTGGTCAGACAAATAGTTAATAGTTCTCCATGGAAGATTAACCATTTTTTAATTTATTGTTACTACAAACGGCCTTTAGATTTCAAAATTCAGCCAGCTATGATTTTTTTTTTTTAAACTGCCAAAAGCCTGAATTCTTTGTGTCCATGGCAATTGTGGCCGTTCTGTAAATTGCAAGAGAGTGTTTACATTACATCTCTTTTTTCTAGTGGACAGAAAGTGGAGATAAATCTCCCCTACAGAACAGACAGCAACAAATACATTGACAGGTTTAACCCTTCCCTACTAAACCCACAACTAAAAAAGAAATGATTGGCTATACATGTACATGTACTTTAATTAGTAATCTATTTTAAAAGTAAAAGGCAGACTTTACAATGCCTGATATTCTCTGGCTACTCCTTTGGCTTACATTGTTTGTGCTTGTAGGTTTAAACAAACATCAAGGTGATCTAATCTCCAATTAACAACATTTTTGAGAAGCACCAGGATGCATTTTTAAGAGGGGGCCGAGCAAATAAGAAAATGATAAATGTACAGCTAACAGTAAAGATACTACAGATGGAAAATATGAACATGAAAAAGGTAAATTTGGGCTTTAAAATAGCTTATGTGTGCAGGGAGTATCATCAGCTTTTTTTAAGCACAATTTCGGTCTTGGAAAAAGTAAGCAGCTATGCTTCTAACATGGATTGCACTTGAGAAGTAAAATCGTAAAGCTTTGTAGCCATTTAAAGCCATGATTCTGAATCCTCCAAAGCGTCTTCTGAGCTGTTGTTATTTAAAGACCGTATTATCTGCAGCCAAGCAGGCTCCTGCTTTAAAGGAAGCCAGTACCTTTCAGTTCTTCGGAAGCATGTTGGTCAAACTTGCTGATCAAACATCTCGTATAACAAATGCATTGTGTGAGCTGAGAAAGAGCACGCAGAGAGATACAGGTTACAGTCTTGTGGCAATATCCACCTTCTTGCATTGTGAGTGTTAGGAAAAAATAATAATAATGGAAGAGTAGACTGGGGATAGAGAGAACGTATTTCCAAGGTGGAGTGGGGAAGAAACGGTGGAAACAAATCCCTTGCATGATGCTTTTTATCATTCCCTAAGCTTGCACTGTATTGAAATAATACGCCTTTTGGATAAAGCTGCACCAAAGAATAGAAATGCTGAAACTCTGTTTAAGTTTAAAGTACAGAGCGGTAGACATTTCAGTGAAAATGCATACATAAACAAGAGGGCACGGTTTTAATCTAAACAGCTGGACCAACCAAAGACACTGACAGCAATAAAACTGAATGTATTTCCTACATTTTTTGGACCATTGAGCTTTGTTTTTCTATGCAGGTTAATAAAGATTAATGTAAAAATATTGATTCATAAAATGTTTCCTACATGTGGTAATATTTTAAATACTGTACCAGTATGGAGCACATACATTAATGAAGTGGCATACTGTCAGAACAATGCAGAATAATGAAAGTGTATGCACTGGTACTGTCTTAGAAAAGGGGCAGTGTGGCTATATTGGCTTCCAAAGATAGGAATTAAAGTGGATAGATTGAAATTAGGTGCATCAGTGACAATTTTGACTGCAAGTACTTGTAGCTGCTTACTTTTAAAAACACATACTTACCAGCCAATAAAGTCCAGCACTGCCTTCCTCACGCTCAATTCTTAACAGGGATTCTGATCTTCCACACTGCCAACTTGCATTCAGTGTCTGGTTGTCATTTCCTGGTGACTCACAACTGGCCCCCTGCTGTGAGCATGCACAACAGTGGAGGTGGCTGCAGGTGGGGTGATCCGAAGTTACTTGTGAAGAAGTGGGAGCAAGTACCTGTGGAAAAAGGTAATCGCTCCCTATTAACCACAAACATGACATGTTATTCTGATGGGTGGAGGGCTTGGTGGTGGGCTTTTTAGAAGGATGCAGAGTTGTCCTTATGTGTGAAGGTCCATTTTAATTACATAAGTCAAGTCAGCAATTTGGCTGTGCTGTTTGGCAAGGTTGTGTATATCCTAAACTCGATGGATAGAAAGAGGATTCCTTCACAGCTCTTTATATGTATTTCAACTGTGTTTGTAGCTGTTTGCCTGGGGGTCAGCTTTAACTTAGAATTCTGTATAGCTGATATCTTTCTTTGTATAAGGGCTGCTCAAGTTGAGTGAAGACGCTTTAAGCACACAATGACAAGGAGATACAATAAAAGAGTATGTCTACCGCTGGAGATGTGACATTGGCTCACTTAGAATAGCAGTAAGTTAGGTGTAATAAACAACTCAATAATTTCTAAAATTATGGCTCCTCGTTCTCTCAATCCATAGGCACTAAGACTTACAACATCTTGAAACTCCCAGTGTGCTTTCTGCATATCAGTATTAATAATCTCCCTCCACTGAGACATCAAATAGGAACAGGGGAAAGGTCTCTGGAAATGTTCAGAAAATTGCTGCAGTGTAATCACAATTCCAAAATCATAAGTGTTATAAAAGAGCTGGAGCATTTCACAGTGTACCTTCCACAGGCAGCAGAGAGGAAAGCTTCATTTTCTATTAGCAGGGCAAAATAAATGATATACTGGAAATGCAAGATGAATACTGAGAGGATCTAAAGGAAATTTAAATCACGGTAATGGCAGAGTAGTGGAAAAAGATTAGTCATGCACCAGTGTTTCTACTTTATATGCGCAATGTCAAGAAGTTAATGATGGCTCTACTGGTCACTGTATATACTGTAAGTATGGGATTGTAACATTTTCCCTATCTTTACTGAAGTTATCTAGGAACTTGCTGTATAGGCTTACTTTTTTTGTTTTCTAATGATCATTATATACAGGTTAGATAAATATGAATAGAGAGGTTAATATAAAAAGCAATGGCAGTAGGATGCACAGGATGCATAATGAGAACACTCATTATGCAAAAAAGCAAAACACTCTCAGTGGTATGGTTAACATGATTCTGAAGCATTCAATATGGAACTGAGTTGTGGAAATTACAGGTGTCAAATCTTTATGATGATTTGAATATTACCACATGACTCATATTGTTTTTGTGTGCTACATTTTGTTGTAAAATAGTATTAATCTCTCAAAGTTTTTTTGAATAATAAATCCAGATCAAACATATATACATTGCCCAGCAAAGTATTTTGCCCAAACACTTACAGTCATCATGTTTCTGAACAGTTGGCTCCAATTCTGTCAGCTTTGCTTCCCTGAACTGTCTGCCCAGTATAAAAATACAAGGGACAGAGCAGTCTCCAGCAGTTGTCCATCTACTAGCATGGAGGAGGGGGAGAGGGAAACAGGGAGCAGGGCTGCCCCACTGTACCTCTGTATTTGTAGGGACACACACAGCTTACTAGCACACACAATTGTGGCCCCATAGGACCTTGCAAGGGAAAGGAGCTACCCTAAAACAGCATATCTGGGCAAGTACTCAGGAGGCCTGCTGATTCTGCAGGAGGTTAAAACTTTTAAACATCAAAAAGCAGCGCCCATTGTAAGTAATTTGATCAGCACCTGGAATAGATTCAAAACCTTTTAAATCAAATATCACTTTTTTTTACTTATGTTAGCATGTTATGTTATGTCAGCAGTGCTGTTAGGTGACTTGAAGCCACAGTTTTCACAAAATAACATGTCCCTGTCACCTATACTTACAGTGGCAGTTAGGCACAAATGAGTAGGTAAGTATGTATGGATGCATATGCAGCTAGTAACACCTTTTTTTTGGTGGTTTGTGGTGAAAAATGGTAACATTAGAGCAGACTGTGACAGGAATGTGGTGTGGGACTGTGTGACAGTAATGAGGAAACATTGTGGCACACTCGTTCAGTTAAAACTCGCCAGTCTGCAACACAATTAGACCAGGCCACAGTCCCAGCCTACACATATACTGAAATCTGTTATGACAAACAACATACAGGTTAAATAAGCATTTCTCAGAGAGTCTGGAAACATAATAATAACTTCTATTAAACCTCTTAATGGCCATCATAATGGCACTTAGTGAGGTCCAGCAAGCCAGAAAACTAAAGGCACATCAATTGATATGCTATAAAACCTAGCACAGATCATAAGTGATGTTACAAAGCTATTTGATAGAGGATAGTTTGTGTCTGATGACCTGCAAATACCTTGTTAGCACCTCCACAGTCCACACAAAACATTCCTATCTCTTGACTTGGTAGCGCTACATTAATAGCAAGAGTATATTCAAATGTATCCAAAAATACTGGTCACATAAATACCACACACCTTTGTCTGGTGAGGTACAAGAGGGCTAATGGCACTCATTACCCCTCCTGAGAAAGCCATATACTGTATCAGATGTCTATCAAGCATGGTTTCCATCAATATCTCTCCAATCAGCCGCATGAAACTGAAGTCCATAAAAATCCAACGTTATTGTTGTAAATTCCATGCATAGTTCAAAATACAAGGTATACACCACCATGTTATTTCTCCTACCCCTAAGCCTCTCACCCATTTCAACTCCTGGGCTTATTCCTGATTAAGCCTAGGTGGTGAAACGTGTGAGAGGTGTTGGAGTGTATACCGTGTATTTTGAACACTGCATGGAATTTACAACAATAAAGTTGGATTTATATGGCCTTGGTTTTGTGCGGCTGATTTGAGAGATATTTTTGGACAAGTGGGAGCACACTGAAGCCTGCACTCGATGTCTATATTGATCTGCAGTCAGGTGGAATTGGAGCGGTGAGGTCACATGTCCTAGTCACATGCACCAGAGTTTCAAGAAATAAATGGAGAGGGAGTATCCTGCCCTTAGTAAACATGGCCAGTGTCAGAAGACTGGGAAAGAAAAGAGTATAGGTATGTTAGGTATGCAAAGAATACAAAGCCAGCAATGATCTATAAGTATGTGTATGTAGATTGTCATCACTAAACATTTCTAAAGGCGTGTTTGTTGTTATTTAAAAAATATTGGTAAAGTCCTCTTTGAGAATTATAATGTGCATGCTTCTGTACAGGCCTGTGTGCATACTATTACATATAGTATTAATATAGTCTGGATAATTAAAGTGAAACTGTTGTCCCCAGCAATGATATTACAGTAACAATGGGAAAGAGTCAACACCTGATTGGCTGCTTGATACTGTTTTGTACATTGCTTAGAACACTCCATCCTAATATTGTTAGGACACATAATCTCATGCACAACTATAATAACATTAATCTTTTTGCTGAGGGTCACAGATCATTGATTTGCAGGTATTTGTGAGTTTGGTCAGGTCATGGATGTCTTTTAGTGGTTGGACGGTGGTTAAGGTTTAGTGTTTTCATCAGCTGTTTGGTAGCAAATAGATGGTGTAGGTGACAATCAGAATAGGAGGTGCAGGTTGTAAGTCATTAGACAAGTGCACACCTTTATATTATATTGCAGCTATGCCTACCCTAATGTTATAAACTTCATAGGCATCAACTTTATCACTCCATTATCAGATATGGTAACATAATATATTAATGTTCATTCCACACTCAGGAATATATAAGTGTCCCATCAGCAGATTTGTGACATACGTATATTAACAGTCTCCATCATTATTCATTGAGCTCACATAAAAATAAAAAGACCTTTCTAGAGAACATTGCACAGGACAAAAAATTGTATAGAGGCCAAGTCATTAGTTTTCTTCTATTCTTGATTCTTAAATGATTGCATGTAGAGATTCCAATTTCAATTGAATAGGAGGAAGCGAATAGGAGGAAGGGGGAAAAAATCACCCAGAAAATCACGTTGGCAGAGATGCCCTGAAGCGAACAGTATTCCCGTTTGACATTATTGATTACCAGTCTGTGGATATTCTCTTGGCGAGATAGGAACATAATTAAACATTCTGTCATAGAACCAGCTGTCCTAGAGACATCTCAAATTGATATTTAGTTGCCTTGTAGAGCAGCAGAGAAAAAAAGCATATCATGTGATTTTTTTTTTTTAACCACCTAATTATGTTGCAGCAACAACGTGACAGAGCTGCTGCAAGAACACTGCATGAATGTGCACTTCTTAGTTGACGTAAAGGATTTTTAAAATATTTGTAAATGTTTAAGAAAAAATGACAGTCTATCCTTTTGTTAGTAGATAGCACTGCATGCCTCCACAGGTACTGTCTATCTCTGATGATCCAGTAA
This sequence comes from Nanorana parkeri, assembly GCF_000935625.1. Taxonomy (NCBI): domain Eukaryota; kingdom Metazoa; phylum Chordata; class Amphibia; order Anura; family Dicroglossidae; genus Nanorana; species Nanorana parkeri. The sequence goes on from NW_017306500.1 coordinate 1,353,821, forward strand.
TGCTGGAGCATTTCCACATACACACTGGTGCTGAGTTTTATTTTGGTGGCACCAATGTATCCTGACATTTTTAATACTTATTTATTTTTATTACACGCTAGTTCCCTGTATAGCAAGTAGTAGCTAGCCACGTCAGTCTGTCATTACAAGTCGAGCTGAGCTAACTACAACTAGCTATACCAGAATAAATGAGAACCTTCACTGACATATTTTCCAGTAGTCACAAATTATGAAAAACAATGAAGTACATTGTGCAGATTGTGCAGAAAGAAAAACAGATTCTCCAGAACCTTTTTGTCTCAAGCAGCCTTGGCAACCTTCTGAATTCCATATGCATCTTGGGATATTGATGTCATCAAGCTTCTCCCTCCCTCAAAGTACAAAGGCTTTCATTCCCTAATCCCTCCAGACCAATGTCCTGGTGTTTAGGCTACTAAAGGGTATGCACAATCCAGCAGAAAAGATTATTAATGGTATGAGTAATTTTGAGTAAGGTTACGCAAAGATAATTTCTATAGGTACTAAGACTGTGATATAATAGTGCACCTCTGAAGAGTTGCCTTTTCTGGTGTCTGTACTCGCAATGCAGTACAAAGCAGTTGATTTCAAAGTTTCATGATTTATGGATTTCTTATTAGAAATCCATATTGTATCAAAATAGAACAGGTGGCTGTAAAGGCAGCTTTACATGGGTGTACTATATTACATTATTATTACATTATTATTATTACATTGATTATATATATGATGAATGAAT
>NW_017306500.1:1354979-1372395 GCF_000935625.1 Nanorana parkeri
TAAATATATAAATATATACTGGGTGCATTTTTGAACCCTGTACTGCATTACAGCTCTCTATAAGCCAATATCATTTTGCATACAGAGAGCAGTGCCAGGGTGGAAAGTTCACCCTAATGAGCATTTTTCACTGACTTTCATGTTGAAGACATTTTTATTGTACAATTGATGTATGGAAAAAGAGCGGCACAACAATGGATAAATCATGAAAGGGCTCTTTCCTCCCCCTCCTTTCCTGTCACTGAGGGCTCTCTGTCCTAATTTTTTTTCACACAGGCAAAAAGATTATACGGTATAAGCAACATATTGACACTGTTGACTACCTAATCATATGTTACAACAATGCTAGCAGGTCTGTCTTGTGGTCCATCTATCACAAGTGACTATGATTAAAATGGATAAGAGGGTTGTTTTGGACAATGGGCTTATGTTTTATATGCATGCTGTAGAAAGAAGTGCAGTAATACTAAATGTGACAGCAGTCTAACTGCCCACATGTCAACTATGTTCATCCTGATGGAGATTGTTTTCAGTATTATTTAAAGAAAGTGGGACTGTTCACATTTAAAATGATAAATAAATTCATTCTAGCATATTACAATTTTTTTATAAACATTACTATGCCTCCAAGGCCAGTTATACATAGGGAAATCTCACACTTTGATAAGAAAGGATAAATCTGCCCATTAATTAAGTCAGTGATGCTTAGCTATGGTCCTTACAAGCTACACTAACGGTTCATATTCATCCCTGGGGAACTTCTAGACTTTCTGACAAACCGTAATGTGGAGGGGGGGGGCACCAACTGCAGTTAAAAGAAAACCCTACATACTTAGAATTAAAAGCCTGGCAAGATCAAATCAAGAGACACACTATCCTTATTGTAACCTACCACTTAAATATGTATATATAAGACCTCTCATTCTTACAATAACTGGCCTGCACCTTACACTTAAGTAGGCAGAAAAAAAAAAATGTAACACAAGGGAATTAATTAACAGCTAAACAATTACATGTGTTCTCATATGAAATTTGATTGCTTATGTTGGAAGTATCTACAACCCTTGGCTAACACACTGTATAGTCAAAAACTAGTTAACATTTAAAATGTATCAAAAGCCAAGACATTTCTTTTTAGTTTTGGATACAGTAGGAAAGGGTTAAAACCCGTGTCAGTCATCTTTTTCCCATTGGTGGAGAATTTCCTTTATTTCCTGTCTGCAGACAACAGGGAATGAGCAGAAATCTCTTCAAAGTGAGGGAAATCCTCTCTTCAACAACAACAACTGTTCTTTACTTCTCTTCTAATAACAACTCAAGATTTTAGATTTTCCCTCACTTTCAACCCTTGTGACAATAGTCACCAGGGCAAACAGAGAGAGCCAATCTCCCCAAAGGTGTCGTAGGCAACAATAAATATTTGACAGGGCTGCTCACCTTTCTCTAATCCCGTGTTTGTAAACCTTTTTTCAGTCATGGCACCCTTTAAAAGTATACATAATCTTGGGGCACCCTAGTCTAAACTGTAAAAACTGTAAATATAGTTTAACATGTTAACATGTGGTCCCCCTAAAATCCATACCAGACCTTTATCCAAGTCCCCTTTTATCACATTATCACATCAGGAACCCCCGTTCACATTATAAGCACTCTTCTCATTTGAGGCAAGATGATGGGAAATTTCAAGGCACCCCTGAGCAAACCAGAAGGAACCCCTTGTTGCAAAAGGCTACTCTAATCTTTCCAAATCTAAAAAAATGGTTTTAGATACTCTTAAACATTGCTCACAGATTCTACATTACAGCTGTGCATCTTGTCATGTCATTTGGTGGATAGTAATGCACAGCAAGGAATGTCATATTTTCATGCATGCAAGCATGTACAGCCCTTTCTTGTGGTCTGCCCCAATGTCCACCAAACAGCCAGCCTAATTTTATTATCAGCTTCTTGGTGACTGCAAATGTTACCACTTGTACTACTCATAACTGGAAATGGTAGCTAGGTGAACAATGCTAAATTAGAATGACTGTGGCACCAAAACATGGACGGTTACACACCTTTTACACCCTTTTTGCAGAAGTGCTGTCTGAAAAATGGTATAGAAGGTATAGAATCTTATAAAAATAACTGTGCAAAACTAATATTTTAAATTAAATGCCAATTCCCCATGCAGATAAAAATCAGACACTCCATTTACTTTCCATCTTTCAGTAACAGTTAACATTTGTCAGCACAGAATATCCATTAAGTGAAGGTTAGCATTAGCATGTTACAAAGGTTTATTTTTCGTTTAATTACTATTGTTAACAATGCTGATCTGCTATATTACCATCAGTTAAATATATTAATATCTGTGAGCACTTATATGAAAAAAAAAATTAATAATAACTAGCTGCTTTTAATCTTCCTTTCGGCAACATAGTTTAAGATTATCTTAACACCCCAGCCACCACAATTTAGGACATTCCCAGGAAGTGTTCTCAATTGCACATTGTTAACAAGCTTTTTGTGAAAGTTCTACAAACTGCAAAAGGGTAAATGTTAATAGGTCATCTAATAAGAAAGTGCAGAGCAATCTGCAGAAAGTTGTAGCAACCAATCTCTGTAGTCAGATCAATACAACATGAAATCAGTTTGGTGGGTAAGGGTTACTGCACTTCATTAATACATAAACCTGTAACAAGCTTATTCTATAAGTCAAAAGAGCAATGTGCAGTAATCATGACAACCAATTTATCTTTTAGTATTCTGGTGGCTGTACAAAAAGTGAATTTGGGCAGATACTCTTTTACTGTCTTCCGTTGATAAATGGGCAGTGAATATACCTGGAAATAATACAAAGTATAATTTCAAGAAGCCGAAGTTGATCATGTTAAAGGTTACAGCTGACCTGCAGAAAGATATAAAAGATATAAAACTCCTTTCATTGTCCAGTCACAGACTGGGGGTGGGAAGGAGATCTGTAAGAGAAGTGTTACTGAACTGCAGCAGATACAAATTAGGTCTCCTTCCATGCCACACAGGACTTTGCTGTATGGCGGAGATGCGTTAATCTCAGAAAGAGATGTACAAAACTACAAATCCTACAATTCAGCTCTCTGCATTTTATCTGTGTATTTATCTGTTTGCCTTGAGTTAAGCCACTCCCGCACGACAAAGGTTAAGTGCTTATTTTGGACTAGTAGCAAAAATACAAAACATGCACTCACCTGATCCTGCTCACCTCTATCTGCGGTATGTCCCTCAGCATCCTCATGTATAATGGACCTATATTAGATGTGATGACATCACAGCTCTCTAGACTTCTGGAGCCCAGGGAAGAAAAGGCTGCAGGGACCAGTTTAGCAGTCAGGTACAACTGAAGATCAGGTGAGTATTTTCTCTTTCTTTTATTTATGTATTACAGGTATTTAAACTGTATAGCACCAAGCACCGGGAGAATATGCAAACTCCTTGCAGATAGTGACCTGGCCCAGATTCAAGCCATGGACCCCCAGTGCTGCAAGGCAGAAGCGCTAACCGCTCTGCCACTGTGCTGCCCAGGCCAAGACAAGCAAGACCAAGACCGCCCTTGCAGTGAGGGGGTAGCCCCACAGCAAGTCTTAATTTTAATAAATCCTGGACTTCTTTAATGCTGCCTTAAAGCAGTGAAGGGTTTGGAACATTTAAGGCACAACTGATTGTAGCTTAGAAAGCTTGTAATCACTCCAGTGGTCTGCAGTAAAGCATTGTCCACTTGTGTTCTTTCGTTTGTTGGGAAAGGCCGAACCCCAGCACACTTCAAGTCAAACCAAAAGAAACACATTGTCCACATCTGCAAGACCACACGTTGTCAACTCTGTTTCAAAGCACACAGGCACCATTTACACTTGCTGCAGGTCTCAACCAAGAGTACTTGTAGGTTCTTCAGCTTCACGTCTAAACATTTTCGAACTGATTCAATCTGATATGTTGCAGTTTATCTTTGCTAGCATTTCAGGCACATGAAAGAGAAACTGTTTTGATGGATTGCAGCATTTACACTGAAGAATAAAGCTAAATACATTGTGTATTAAACCGTATTTACAGGCACCAGTTAGAAAATGCTTCATTCATATGATCTGAATAAATGTCTTCTACTATTTATTCTCCTGTATATTTGATTAGAATTAAAGAAAATGCATGCTGTTTAAGCCTGGAAGATGAAAACAAAAATGTACTTCGGCTGTAATCAGTCAATGCTACATAACGCTGTCAGTGAGCACCTATTCCTACCGTTTTGCTCTGTGTTTGCTAAGCATTTTTAGACAAGTCATCATGTTTTAAAGTTGCCAGATATGATTATTTGTTTCTTTAGAAATCGAAATGCTCTGCAGCACTGTTTCTAGCCTTTACAAGTGCACAAATGCAATGCAAAACTATAAAAAAATTTAGAACCTAATTCATCAAGGTGCAATAATACTTGAGGTGTGCAGTACAGTACTTAAGGCATGCTAAAATGGGAAGCCTTTGAAGCCAAGTTAATTTGAACTATGGTTGGTCTGCTGAGCACACAGTAGATCAATAAAAAATAAATCTTTAGGGTCCAGCATTCTTCTCTTCCCTTTAAGGCAACACAACATGTCTGTTTCTGCTCTTAGCATTCTGTGGCTATTGTCAGTAGAGGTATTCAGTAGAGGAACTGTGTCTTCATTCAACAAACCTCAGTCAACAGGTTTATAGAACCAACAACCACAATTTTCCTCACTTCCTTCCTCAAACAGTACAAGATATTTCCACCAAGCAATCCATACTATATTGATTATGTACTAAAAATATTGATGTGTGTGTCCATAAAATTAACAAGTACTACATCAGAATTCACAAAGCATCCCCTTGAAAAACAGTCTATGTTGCTTTCATAGAAGTAGCAGTAAATACATGGCTACTTTATAGGTATTTAAAGGGGCAAGACATATCTACTTTATATTTGCCCTACCCATATCATAATCTTATCCAACTTATAGTCTTGAGAAATGCTGAACTTTAATGTAGCAAGGTCTGATAGGCACAGCTGAGCATACACAATAAGCAAGAATCGAAACACATTCAAGATTTGTGGACAACTTTAGTTGATGCTCAAGCATTATGGTTAACACAATTTTAGAACTGTAGAATCACAATACTATTCGGCACAGCAAATGATGCTTACTTGGTCATTTCTAAGTCACAAAAAACTGTCTAAAAGAATATATCAAATTTGCGCTTATGGGTATTCAGCTGATTTGCTGATACTAGCTCCATGGCATGAGCACCAACTATTACCCCACCTTCAAAGGCTGTTAAATCGCGTTGTTTACCCATATCTTCAGAAAAAAATCACTTCTACTGTCGTGGTAAACAACCTGCTTCTCATTTATAATGATCTGGCCCTCTAGCAACGTCAGCGCGAAATTATAGCTAATTATAGCTAATTTGCCTACAAACGTCAGGTAGTCATAATAATCTGGCCACTCATTGTATATATATATAGCGCTAAAGGTCTAAAGGTCTAAATGGCAACTATTTAAATGGATCTAGTACAATAGATGATCAGTGGCCACTGATTGTGCATATATAAAGTGCAAATAAAGTTACTCAATAAATATCACAAGATAACTACAATAGTGCAAATGATGCAACATGGTGCAAATTGTGCAATAGGTATATATGAATGAATATATAGACGAATATATAAGTGCAAAATGATTTCATAAACTCTAAATCCAATTAATTCATACATAAAAAATATATATCCATTAAACATGAATCCAAAAACTGCAATGCCTTATATCCTATCCAAAGTGATCAGTCCATGGTGTAACACCTGGTGTGAGGTTGGGGTTTTGTGGATCACAACTGCGGAGGCCAATCAGACGGAACCCTGGTTTCACTCCCAATTTTAACGGGGAGTTAGGGTTCAAGCATCACAGCCAAAATAAACAGAAGTAAAAGTATGGATGGGATTATTACTGCATAACCCCAATCACATGTAACAGTAACAAAAGATGTAAAGGTTCAGGTTGTCAATTAGGTTAGTATTGATAACAGCTATGGTTTAGAGGTAAAGTTGTATTCTCCAAAAGGACCACTAGATGGAGCATGCAAGTTAATCCAGCTTCTCTGTACACACAGTTAGTTTAACTCAATGGTGAGCAATATGCCAGGGTACTTGCGATTAAATGGAGTAGCAGAAGGAGCTGGGGGTCCAAGTGGAGTTCGTTAAAGGTCCTCTGTAGAAGGTAGCAGTATTGGATGGTATGGGGGGTCCCAGGAGACAGCAGGCGTTCAGTCTTCAATATTGGAACGCCATACTGTCTCACTGGGGCGTTTATATAGGGCTAAGAGGCGGGGGGAGGTGCCAAGGTGGAACGCACCCGCCGTCCGAACCCGGAAGCAGATGCGCGCGCACCCCGCCGGAACGCAGACGGCCCGTCCCGTGAGGCAGAAACCTGTACCCCCCGATTCCCAGGTGAGAGATGACGGCGGTTGCCGTTACACATGGTTAACAGGTGAAAATATAAAATATAAATAATGTGCAAAATTCTGTATCCAATTGTGCAATAAAAAGTCCCAAGAGTGCTTAATGATTTTCCAAAGTCGCGTTCTATCAGGGATCGTGTTTGTGGCATGCAGACACCCCCTCCAGAGTGTGTACTCACCGCAATGATGCTGTATATTAGCCACAGAAAGCTCTCTATTAGACCACAATGTCCCGACGTTTTCTTTAGATGTTTTAACAATGATGTTCCATAGATCGATCGTTTCCCATAATTATAGAAAGAAAAAGCTCCTCATTGTATAGTATATCAGAAACCATTTATTAAGAGAAATTTAAAAACTCGCGTTCAAAGAACGAAATAACCGGCCGGTAAAATTCAGCAAGGACAGCCCGCACTTCCGTGTTTGGTATGGTATCGAAAGGCCAGCCCCTATGCGTTTTGTCACCAGGACGTCCTCAGGGGGATAACAGGTATATCCGCCATATCAAACACTTTCTTTTATAGCAGGCATTTTACATCTATATTCAAATGGCACAAGTGTGAAACTTGTGCCAAGAGCTAGCTGTTATTTAGAAGGTTCATATGGATCACCCTCCTTTGCAATTAGTTGCATTCTGTAAGTCTTTGTACATTTTTCTATTTTTTTTGTCACAATTTTTGTCACAGATACATTTCTATGAAAGAGATTCTTAGAGTAAAAGCAATACTGATATTAGCATTATGGCAATAGTAATGTGTTAAATATTAGGATGAGGGGTAGAGAAGTAAGGATTAGGGAAAGAGGTAGTGCTTGGATTGACAGTTAGGAGTTTGGGTAAGGTTAGGGGTAGGATTAAGAGGAATTTTAGGGTTAGGAGATATAGACTGAAGCTTAAAAAAACTAAGATTATGTAAAAAATTAGCATAAATTAGTTTTTAGTTTTTTGGATATTATTGCTATGTTTAAACATCATATGCACTATAGGAACCAGAACAAAGTGCATATTGACAGAAAAAAGGAGTCATACAATAAAAATGGTCCAGTTGTTTACAGTATCTTTTGTGCTGATGTTCCTGAGTCATAAAACACTGCACCATTTTTTGAAAGCAGGAAACCAGGTTATTGCTCCTCTAGACTAACAAATACATTTTGCTCCTCCTAAAGGATTGATGCACTTACACTTTAAGACATCCCACAAGGAGTGTTATGCTGTAATGAAGCCTACAGCACTGTGTTTCTGCTGAGTGCTCCAAAACTGAAGTTTTACAATGTCCTTTCAGAGAGTTAAGGATTGACTATGCTTCAAGAATGCTTTACATTTTTTCAAAGGACTAACATAAGATTTTTTCTTACCACTTTTCACTTTCTGACTACTTGCAGAAAGAAGGCTACTGAAAGGCACAGCATGAACTGGAGAGCATAAGGATATAACACTTCCTCCAAGAATCACCCTGCAGGTTTCTTTCAGGTGCCTGTCTGAGGTAAGCTAGTGAGAAAAAACAGTTGAATTTGCTAAGCTATACATAGACACTTGAGTTTCTATGTATTTGGGAATGAACTTTGGTTAAAATTAAGATTTTGACAGAAACAGTATGTTTCTAAAATGGTCCAGCATACATTGTTCTTCCTATCAATTATTCTTCCACTCAATGTGTATACTATACATTTTATTGAATTCTTTTTTTTAAATACATTCTTTATTTATAGGTATTTCCATATTTGTATAAAAACAAAAGTAAAACAAATAACAGTCGTACAATTAGTACAAAAGGTAGGTCAAGGACGACCCAAATAGTCATAGGATAACATGTGATAACCACCTTGTAGAATCAAACGCACGTCAGCTTAGCGATAAAACTTATATACACTGCTCCATTATATCACGTGCTCATTTATGAACTGCAGACACATAACTACTTCATGTTTATAAACAAAAATGTTGTAAGGCGGTTAAGAGAAGAATGAGAAAAGATTGTGGAAAAGATGAGAGGGTAGTAAGGGCGGGGGAAGTACAGATATCTCTCAGCGAACTTCCAGAGGCTAATGTTCTTACCCCTACATGGCCTGGCCAGTGGCCTGGTAATACCGTCAGCCATAAGAGTACTCCAGCTGGCGGTTGCATCACCATCCCAGGTATGCCCCAGAATGCCATGAGGCATCCATGGTATGCTTTCACATCTCCCCCAGCAGGGCTGCGTAGTCTGGGGACGAGATGAAGTCCGTCCAGTAGAACCAGGTGTGATTGAACTGTGTCACTCTGTGGCTAGCAGAGGCCAGAAGATCTTCCATCCTGTAGATCTCCCCAACCCTCGTCAGCCACAGTGAGATCGGTGGTGCAGATGTGCGTTTCCAATACTAAGGTATGCACACTTTCGCCGCACTAAGCAGGTGTACCAAGAGATATCTCTTGTATCGGCGTAAGGGCATGGGGGCCAAGTGGAGCAGGTATTCAGCCGGATCGGACCCCAAGCTAACCCCAGTCAATTTGTGGCATATCTCCGCCACTTTACCCCAAAACTCACTGAGCCGTGGGAATAACCAGAATATGTGCAGTAACGATCCCTCCTGCTCCTGGCATCGCCAACAGAGCGGTGAGCACTGTGGAAACATTTTATGCAGGGTTTTTGGAACTCGGTACCATCTGGATAGGATTTTAAACCCTGTTTCCTGGATATTACTGGAGATGGAGGTTTTATGTGTCATCTGAAAGATCCTATCCACTTGAGGTGCGGTGAAAGTGGTTCCCAGATCCCGCTCCCATTTGGCTATATACACCGGCTGGGAAAGGCCAGGTGGGTCGCATAGCATACGGTAGGACACCGACAGGCCATGGCATGTAGGACCCTCCAGCAGACAACCTTCCTCGAATGGGGTCAGGGGAGGTATAGCCTGTGGCTGTCCCACCACCTGAGTGAGGAAATGGCGTATCTGGAGTGCTTTCCAGAAAGTCATGGGAGGGGACATTTTATTGAATTCTGAAACATTTAGCTTATGGTTAAGTATAACTTTGGTGGCAAAATTTGGATCTTCACTTCTTATCCTTGCACATCTGTCTTGGATACTCCAAAAGCGAGGTACCCTGTTATAACTCCTGACTCTTTTCCTGTTCATCTGGAAGTCTTGGGTCCCCAAATCTACCTTTACATATCTCAACATCAATTGTGGCATTCTACATATTATACAATGAATACAATGTCCAACATGAGAGTGGGACTGCCTCATAATGGCCACAACAGGTGTGCAGACCAAGAACGCAAGCGCAGAAACTGTCAGGTGATTTAACTCCCCAGAATCTGCAAAAAACTTGATCTGTATCTATAGGTCAGCAACCTTTTCCACATTAATTACAAGGGTGACATGCCAGTAAACAATAGCGCAATGTAGCTGTATAGTTTGTATTCAATTTTTGCACCCATAGTTGTACTATTAATGGCAAGTTAAAGCAGAACTCTGGGAATTTAAAAACAAAATACCCTTGCAGTGGGAATGTGGTGACAGTGGAAGGGTTTTTTTTCCCCTAAGCGCTAATATTCCCTTTATTCCTCACTCCAGCAGGCTTTGTACGTGCTTTGTGATTGGTCTCCCAAAGTCTCTTCTCTAAAGGTGCCCTGTCAAGTGGTTGCACTCCGACATCATCACATTCAATGCAGAACCAATAGTCCTGCATCATATGGCTAGGGTCCATGAGGAATGTACATAAGGATGGCAAGGGCCCGCCACAGCAAAGATGGGAAGTATTTCAACTTAATCCATTACCTCAAACTTAGAGACCTCACTGCAATGATATTTTTTTAATCATTCTTGGAGTTCAGCTTTAAAATCAATTATTATATTAACTGGGGCACACCCTAAACATGTCCATATTTACTGTCACTGTGTGCTGAGCAGTAAACTGAACTTATAGTTTTAATGTGATCCCTGTATCTGTCTTTTACAGCTTAATTGTGCTACGTCTGGCCTGTAGGATGCTAACTTCAGCTGCACACACGACTTTTGTCAGTCTGTAAGGCTGTTGTAAATTGGCTTTGAGATGGACTTAACATTGTCTTCAGACATGAACCAATCTGTTTGCACAAATATGTGGATCCAAATACAGAGGCTATTGCAAAGGCCAACTTTTTTAAACATAATAATTTGGTAAGCTCACTATACTACGGGCTACATAATATTTAACAAACTTTACTACAGTAATGTTTTATTTAGAAATATCATAAAACTTTGTAGACTGCTTATCTTCCGGGAGCCACTGAATATGGCTTCACATGCCCACTGTGGCATGCTTGCCCTATGTTGCTGACCCATGTTCTAGGAAAAATATTTTTTTAAGTTTTGGAATAGAGTAAAGAAGGGTGACCCTCTGTCAAGTTTTTATTGCTGTCTGTGTCCCTGTTGGGGACATTCAGCCCTCTATGTGTCATGGTGACCATTGTCACCAGGGAAGAAAGTGAGGGTAAATCCCAAATTTTAGAGTTGTCCAAAGAACAAGAGATAAGGGGAAGTCTTCCACTGGCAACATCTATTCCAGAGACAACTGTATAATAGGGGAACTTCCCATCAATGTAGGAAATTTCCTCTAACTTCCTCCTGCACCTCTGCGACAGGATGTGAACCGCAATTTCCCCTATGGTACACAGTAGGGATGTTCAGATACCAGTGCCGATACCTGGCATTTTCAGAACTACCAGGGTTGCAGAAGTTGCAGCTGGGTCTCATGGTTCCACCCTGACTTAACTGGTTTGCAGCATTCTGGCTTTGCTACCATTTCCCCCACCTGTGATTCCTCCTTTGTCTGAGCAGACTGTTTAACATTGCTCACTACTCTCAGGCTACCTCTAATGGCCAAACAGGGAGCACGCCACTGATGTCATGCCACTCACTATTTAAACCACTCAGTCCAGTCTGACCTTGCCCTTGCGTGGACTTTCGTGCTAGTGCATTCCTGCTGCTCAGTTAATCCTGATTCTGTGTATGACCCAAACATGGCTGACATTCTCCTCTGGTTTCTGCTCCTGGATTGTTCCTGACAACGCAGATTTCCTGGTTACTGCACCTGGCTTTTTCCTGAAAACGCTGATTTCCGTGTTCCTGACATGGATTGTAAAACTACCGACTCCGGCTCCTGACCTTGGCTTGTTCCTGTTTATGATTTCTGCTTGCTTCTGTGGACACTTTTCTTAGTAAGTATTTTTAACTAGCATCTTATGCTTGTCTGGTTTTCATTGTGCTCTGACACTGGGACCTAGCTCTGGCGCCCCACCACTGTCCTGAAATCATTAATCTGTGTTATTTTAGAAAAACTGTCACATGACACTAAACAAAAATGTATCAGTACTTGTATCTGTGAGCACTTGGGCAAGTAGCAGTACTTGAAAACACAATATTGGTGCATCTCTAATGCAGTATATATTTATAAAAAAACAAATCATACATTATAGCAGGGCTGCACAAATACCAGGAGATCCATATGTTCCTTAAAAATTACAGCTGACTCTTAACATTTGAGTTTTTCTCTAATCTAGTCTTGGAGCTGGAAAAGTATCTGTGTATGTATTTGTACTTGTACTGAGTACGGTACTTGGTATCTGAACATCCCTAGTACACAGACAGCAAAAAATAAACTGGGGGTTTTAACCTTTCACTACTTTACCCAGAACAAAAAAAAAAAGTGTTGGTTATACTCAGATTTTAAATATCAGTTATTGCAAACTGACCTTTTAAAGAGGTACCACTACTGAAAAAAGGAGTCTGCCATTATTAATTTTGTAATGTGTCATGAGAAAAAATTGCCAAGCATGTTTCTGTGAAAGTGGGTGGGCATGTGCCAGTTAGTAGACTCAACAATATTTATATATGACTACATGATGGAATTATTACTATCATCCATATGGTAATTAAGCAGTAAATAGGTCTTTAACCTTATTGGTGAAATTGGTTGGATAATTCCTGCATTTCTTTAAAAGTTTCAGGCAAAGTTTAAAATACTAAAACTGTGCTATGGCTTTTCATATTAGTTTTTAGCCACCAAGTATAGCCATATATATTGTACTTACTATCAAAAGTGTTGCTGCACATTTCATTAGGCAATAGATAAAACATCCGTATGCTGCACTAGATGGGGCATATTACATCACAAGTGGCAGCAGATATTGCTTTACATATTTTATTCACAACTTGAAAGGGCTCTTTATATTTTACTTGACTTTGAGTATGATTCTGTATTTTTGACTAGGCACCAAAAATGGCTCTATGTATTATACAAGACACCTGAAAGAAGTCTGCATAATATATTTGACACTAGCCTAGGAACCGTCTGAAAACTTTTCAATGCTAGGCTACTATTGGCTTTTCTAGAAGTTTAACAATTCAGTTATGATCCATAACTGCCTACAGAATCATTATTGAATATAGAAAGCTCATTGTAAGAATAAGTGAATACACCAAGCGTAAGCTTTTAAAAAATGTTTTATTAGCCATTGGGGATACAAAGTAGGTATTATCCATACATAGTAAATATGTTTATTATTAATAGGTGCAAAGGTAGGGAAGCCTTCCTTATGCTCAGTTGTAAGAATTATTAATTTGCTTCCATTGGCTTACAGAAGCACTTTGAAAGGTGACAGGCATTATGTTTTCAGTTTAAAAGTAAAGGGAAAATAAAATGTCAAATTTGCCCATCTTGAACACTCTTGAAAAAAAATATTCCAAAAATATTATACCATGCAAGACTTTATAGAAGGCCTATCATTGTGTGCAGACAACAATTTATACTGGCCAGTTAAAGTGGAATAGGCAAATATAAAACAAAATTCAATTACAGTATGCATTTGTTAAAAGGAATTCTTAATTAGAGGGACCACACTCTCAGCCAGTCAGGGTTCTGTTGCATTACACAGTGCTTGTCTACCTAACACTACACACTTATGGGAACTTTAGAAGCCTTTCTTTACCTACAGTTACCCATTAGGAGGTAAGTGGGAGAATACTATACAAATGATTTTAGGAATGAAGTGTATTGAACTAAGCAAAATTAAGTTGGTCTCAGTATTTTTGCATTTGTAAAATATACAGTATATAAAAGAGCATATGACTGAAACATTAAGATTGTTATTTTTACCTGGAGTTCCACTTAAAGTGACACTAAACTCAGAAGTTAAACCTTAAAATGCACTCAAGTGCCATAACTATTAACAGAAATGTACAGTAGCTTATTTGTGCATCACTAGGCTGTAGATCCTCAAATCTTCTCTGAATTTGTGCTGACACTGTCCTTCCTTCTGGAGGGTGGCTACTTTTGTTCTCCATGGTCCCTGTGTGTTGTAAAGTAGCCACCTCTCCAAGCTATAATATATACTATAATTTCAACACAAATTAGTAAACTAAAGGTGAGGTTTATTCCATCACGGGAGAGAGCTTGGAGTGATGGGTAGTTTACAACACACACAGAGACCATGGGAAACAAAAGTAGCCACCCTTCAGAAGGAAGAACAGTGTCAGATGATTTGAGGATCTATAGCTGAGTGATACACAAATAAGCTACATTTTTGTTAATAGTTATGGTACTTGAATTAATTTTTAAGATTTAACGCCTGAGTTTAGTGTCACTTTAAGGAAAAATAAATGGGTTAATCCAGAGCACTCAAGAACTGCTGCACATGAATATAAACCTTTACTAAAATATCTTTAAAAACATGTCCAACTTGAACCAGGCTACAGCAGACTCAATTGTTTTTATGCACAGTACATTTTATAAGGGGTAATTAAAAGCACTGCTACATGCATCATGTACCCAAACAGGTCACATGTTCTTACAAAAGAATATAAAATTACCTTAGTCGCTTAGTCACAGCTGTAGAATTTTAACAGGCTTTGTTTTTATACCTATAGGTGTTAGATTATTGCAATGTTGCTTTTAAATATACTGTATATATACAGTGGTACCTCGGTTCACGAACTGAATTGGTTCCACGATTCTGGTCGCGAACTGAATTGGTTGCGAACTGAATCAAATTTCCCCATAAGGTTCAATGTAAATAAGGTTAATCCGTTCTGACCCCTACGAACGTGGTCGCAAACTCATTTTGGTTGTGAACAGAATAACACTTTCCCATAGGGTTCAATGTAAATGAGGTTAATCCGTTCTGAACCATATGTAAAAAAAAATGTTAACCACAAAAATATGGAACAAAGTTCATTACAGCACAGTATGAAGAGAGTGAACACTAACCTTTCTTGGGGCAACTTCTGGTGTGGAGGACAGGAAGGTGGGTGGGGAAGAGGTTATTGTTTGGAGGGAGAGTCCCCTTCCATAAGGACATCGGGGAGATCTCCTTCAGGGGTTTCCTCTCTACTTTGTCTCTTAGCTGCAGGGTACATTTTGGGAGAAAATCTGTCTAATGTCACTTGTTCTTTTCTGCACTTCATACCCTCCGGAAATGAGAGACCACATTATCGTTTATCAGATTCAACACTCTGTTCGTTACAGTTATGTTGGGGTGGTGATTGAATAATACATCTGATCTGTTTGGGTCACCTTTTATTTAGTATAGGTAATAGCACGTCTTAATAGCACGATCCTAATGAAGATAATTCCTTCTGCTAAATAAGGCCAATTAAAGTGTTTCAGAGAAAGAGAGAGAGAGGGAGAGAGAGAGAAATCAAAAAGAAATGCACTTAGGGCTAACAGCATCATGATGTGTTCATTTGTTTTTTTCCTTGAATAAGCAGAACTTTCAAGACCTGCAAACAAATATAAATTGCCCACAGTTAATTGTGATATCCCATGTGCAATAATGTATGTTTGTATGTATAGATTAGTGGGATAAAGATATCTTAACAGTAATCACACTATTGCTATAGAGTCCTTAGACTGATAAGGTTTTGCAGGGGCAGTAAGGCATGACATTATATATTAAAACAGCAATAACATGAAAGTACTCAACCATATTAAAGCTTCTCAGTCGCCTTTAATGCCCTATAATTAAAGATATGTTTTAGAGCTTGGTAGGTTTAAGCCTGAAGGCCGAACTCTGGCAGTGAGGCGTATTACAATAAAATACAGCTGCTGTTTTCTATTCAGCTGAGGGACACTTAGTATGCACAAGGAGGAAAAAATGAGAACCAGTCTAATGTTATGTATAAATGGGAAAACTAATCTTTGAAATGTTACTAAAATCCACCCAAAGGTCACCCTACTCAAACCCGAAAATGAATCGCTGAATGGCATACAGAGCTTTGTATATTAGTTTTTAATGTAGGTTTTGTTATATCACTCCTGGTCCTTCCCATCTCAATCCCATTACTTAGTAGTCTGTTGATTTGAGTATGCTGTACCTGATAGCTGAAAAAAGGGGTTACTTTTCATGTTCAAACCTAACACAATTTGGCAACTGTAGATATATACAGTAAACTCCCCATTATATGGCATTCAAGCAACCGGCACTCTCAAGCAACCTGCAAAAAAATATACCTAACATGTCTTCAAATATTTTTTTTTTTTTTGCTGGTGGCTTGATGCACACTAAAAATTGCCCGTTGTCTTCTAAACTGGAATCTTTTTTTCAGGGTATCCCCATCCCCTTTTTATCTCAGGATAATTGTCAACTTATGGACAAACCAATTTCACCGGCTGAAATTAGATTTGCTATAAAACAGGCTAAGGGCTCTTCTGCTCCGGGCCCAGATGGTATCTCTGCACTGTATTAAAAAAAGTTTGTTGATATTCTAGTTCCCCATCTAGAATCATTCTTCAATGCACTGCGTGCTGGGGTGCCTTTGGACCCATATCTGAATCGAACATTTATTAATGTTATACCTAAGCCCAATAAAGGCACCGGGTGAAATCTCAAATGATAGACTCATCTCATTCATAAACAATGATCTTAAACGCTTAACGAAAATTTTAGCTAACCAACTGAATACCTTTTTAGCCTCATATTTACATGTGGATCATGTGGGATTTATCGTGGGATATCAAGGCCCAGACCAGATTAGAAGAGCGATTTATATTATCTCTCTTTTGCAATCTAAATGGGATGGCGGGTGCCAGCAGGAGGGAATGTTGTTATCTGTTGACTTGCAAAAGGCATTCAACTCAGTTTTCTGGCTCTGTATGTTTCATCTACTGAGACGTGGGGATTTGGCCTTTCTTTTCTTGGATTGCTGCGCACATTGTACTCTAACCCATCAGCACAGATTTGTATCCAAGGCAATATATCTATCTGATCCCTTAGGTATTTCTTACAGGCACCCGACAGGGATGTCCCTTATCGCCACTGCTTTTTGCACTGGCAATAGAACCCCTCGCAATTGGCATTCATACCAGTGTTGATATCAGGGGGTTTCGTTGTGGTGGTGTTGAGCATAAATGTGCACTATTCACAGATGACCTGTTGCTCTTACCCTAATGTCCTGAGACTATTGAATAATTTTGCAGTTGTCTCTGGCCTCAGAGTCAATGCCTCTAAGTCAACAGGTCTCAATATCAACTTGCCCTCTGATCTCTGGACTCGCCTTTCCCAAGCTTTTCTGTTTACTCTGTCTACTGAATGTTTACAATATTTGGGGATTAAACTCACTCCGTCCTTTTCATCCTCATACAAATACAACTATCTCTTGTTATATAAACAACTGTCCAGTCCCAGGTATATCCAGGTCCAAAGATAAATTACTGTCATTCTTTTTTTTGGGCTGCAAAAATTAATTTGGCAAAGGCCTGGAAAACCCTGACAGTTCCATTCAGACATGTTGTCTCTTAACAGTCGTGGATAATGGTACATGAGAAGATGAGTAGCATCCTTAGGGATACTCGTGGCAAATTTGAGAAGATGTGGGACCCTTGGATACAATACCTGAACATTTCTGTGACTCTTTAGCCTGGTGTTTGTGTTGCAGTGCCGACTTTTCTAATTGTTTCTTCCCTATTGCCTTATCCCTCTTT
>NW_017306500.1:1372483-1472648 GCF_000935625.1 Nanorana parkeri
TTTTTTCCTTTTTCTTTTTCCCTTTTTTTTTTTTTTTTTTGGTTCCTTACTACTATTCTTTTGAGCTTACTATGTATTGTCCGTTCTTGTCTTTGTCCCTTTGTTGACATCTGATATGTTTGATTTGTCAAGAAGGCCACTGTTTTAATTGTACATGATCCCTTTTTTTTTTTGCTTTCTGAGCCTTGTGTTTTGCTTATGGTAGTAACACTTCACTCAAATTGATTATGTATCCATGCTTGTCATATGAGATGTATTGTGTATTTAAATTTTTTAATAAAAATTTGTGAAAGTTAAAAAAGTTGTCAGTTGCTTGGAGTTGCTCAGTGCACACTACAAAATTTTGTTAGCAAATAAATTGGATTGCTGCCCCTTGATGTTTAAAAGTTTTAGTTTGCAGCATAATTAGCTGGTCCCCTGAACACTGGCCCTCATATCCTGTTTTAGGGTGACTTCTTTCCTTTGCAGGGTCCTATGGAGCCATTGCTGAGTGTGCTAGTAAGCTGGGTGTGTCTCCACAAACACACAGGCACAGCAAGGCAAGCCACTCCCCTCCCCTCTCATCCTTTCTCCAAGCTAGTACACAGACAGCCCCCGGACACTGCTCTGTTTTCGATTACATAGGAAGTTTAGGGAAAGTCAGGCAGGGAAGTCAAGCTGAGAGAGTTGGAGCCAGCTGTTCCAGAATGCAATGAATGTCTTTGGGAAAAAATGTAAAGAAATGCTTCACTGGGCAATGCATATTTGTCTGATCTTGATTCATAAGCAAAAAAAGTTTGAGAGTTTAATACTACTTTAACCTTGCAGTGTGGGGGAAGCCCCACTGCAAGGGTACGTTTTTAAAATTCCTGTAGTTCTTCTTTGAATGCACTCACATTTCTGTTGGTAGACAAAAGTCTGGTAGATTGCGGTTATCCCTACTTAAGTTACCTTGCAAAGTGAACAGTCTATTTACCTTTAAAATTTAACCCCAATGTATTTTCCTGTAACTTTGGACTTAGCAATCTGATAAGGAATGAGTCATGGGATAATTTAGCTACATGTGTTTGTAAATCTCTGAGTTTGGTAGTGCAGCTGCAGTTATTGAGTAGTTCAGCTGCAACTATTAAGTTATTTTATCAATTAGGTCATAATAAAAAAAGTAATACATTTTTTACATAAACACTATGAATTCCCTTTAAAGGCCAATTTCACCTTGTTTCATGTTACACCTATATTTAGGGTATAATATGAAAAATGGTCACAGTCCACAGCCCTACTCCCCCTTTACTGTATCGCTGGGTGCTTCCCTCCGCAGGCTCTGAGGTGGAAAAGTTGGTCAAGCTAAAGAATCCATTTTGTATTCATGTTCAAGACTCCATTTTGTTTATACATAAGTCTCAGGTTTTGTAGACATTATCAGTTTTAGTTTTGCAAGTTGTCAGAATATATTTTAAAAATTCTGCAAATATTATCAACCTCATTCTGCAGTTCACAGGTCTTTGCATAATTTCCTGTTATTGGCAGCATCTTGGCGTGTGGGTAGCTGATAAGGCGACAAATACTCCAAAATATGGTACAGTGCCAGACACCAGACTAAGGTCAGCTCACCACATAGAACCACTAGAATAGGGTTATTTCCCCGAAAGAAAGGTTTCGATTTGATGAAATCTTTTTCTCAAAGGAAGGTACATTTGGGTGTGACTTTGCGGTTACAGATAATTAACCGTTTCAGTTTCGTGATAAATCATCTAATATTATTGGATGGTTTGTATTTCCATGCCTGCCCAGTGTGGGATGTCACTGGGATGTGTTTGAATTATTATGCTAATATGGCTTTGCTTAAAAATGAATGTAACCTGTTGTGACATAGTAGTATGCTGGCTATCATACTGCCCAACATATGTTGAATAAATCTTACACATGTCAAGGACACAAATCTCTCTTTTCCTGTTTTTTTGCGGGGTCTGGTATTCCTGCCAGGACAGCTCTTGTTTACTTTTGGATTAATTCATTCACAAATCCATTTAAAGGGTCTGAGAATAAAAAGTGCCACTGCGGCAAAGGGACTCATAGTTCACAATGGAGTACAAGTGAAGTGACATTACCCACAATGGAGTACAAGTGAAGTGACATTACCCCACTTGTAGTCAACTGATAACTCCACCCCGTTACCGAAAGTCCATACCTTGGCACAGACATGGGCTGGGGAAACAGTCTGCAGGGGCCTGGACACTGCCCCCATGACCCATGCTTCACAGTTGCAACGATTTACAGGCTCCATTACAAATAATAAATAAATGCAATTTTTTTTAAATCAATATGGGTGCATTTAGTAATTTGCAAAAGGTGGAATCTGCCTTTAACCATTAGCCATTTGTTTCACCTATTTTAGCTGTTTTTACTTACAGTACACAGCCCGTTAAATAATAAGCTGTGTTTTCTTGGCTTTAATTACATTTCTATAATAATGTTCTTTACATACAGTATCTCCCCCACTGTTATACTACTTGCTGTTAGGCATGTATCAACAAGCATTATATGTGATTTGTTAATTACGAGTGCACATTTTT
Source organism: Nanorana parkeri (assembly GCF_000935625.1). Taxonomy (NCBI): domain Eukaryota; kingdom Metazoa; phylum Chordata; class Amphibia; order Anura; family Dicroglossidae; genus Nanorana; species Nanorana parkeri. Next base: position 1,375,036 of record NW_017306500.1, read on the forward strand.
GGATGTATTTTGACGTTATAGTGCCAAACAACATTGCGTCAAAAGGTATAATACGAGCTCTGCACACACATGAGCCTCTAATATATCTAAATAATCTTCCTATTCTCTGTCCAGCATTAAGGGGGGAAAAATAAACCAGATTAACATGTTTCTTGATAATGCTGGAGAAAAGCGGCTTTCATTGTTCGCCAAGAGAACATTTTGCAGGCAGTTGATACACACACAGTCTCCCATGAGTACAATATATTTCAAGAGGTTTTATCCTTGTAACAAATAAGAGATAAATAAAAAAAGAGCTTACACTTTGGTCTGCGGTCTTCAGCTGTAAAGGGAATGACGGATATATGTTCAGTAAGACTCCATACCATAAATGGTAGGCACAAAATGAATTTTGGTGCGAAAAAAGTAATTGAAAAAGGATTGATATTTTGGGAGTATAAATAATAACTTTAGAGAATAAAATCAAAATATCTTCTCCTCTGGTTGTTGGATAGGCTCCAGGTTTCTAGAAGGTCTTCCTTTCAGCTTCCATCAATAAACATTTTGGCCTAATATGTTTTTGGATCAAAATACCTTTCAGCAGCACATGCAGAGATTCTATGTTCAGAACGGATGTGTTAGTAAGTTAGAAATTGCAATCTTAAATTGAATTTGGCTCTCAACGTTGCACTGGAGAACAAAAATTATTTGCAAGAAGTATACATTTTGGAAATAACGAAAAACATTAGATAACATTAAAGAACATCTTTCCTCCTCTACACTAATCTTTTAATTATTGAATAACATGGGTTCAATGCATTTTATAATTAAATGGGAACACTGCAAATGGCACTGTGGATTTTTTACAAGAAGAAGTCAAAATCTATCTTTTAACAATATTTTTCTGACCTACAAATACATATTTCCATCCAAAAAATAAGTCAGATATGAGATACTGGTCATGCATTTGGAACATGTTTTTTCTTGCAAAAGAAGCAGATAGTTGTCAGTCTTTTTGAGGCATGATATAACTATCACAACTAAATAATGTGTGGGTATAGACTTGAGTTGTCAGCCCCTGACGGATGTTTTTATACTCTGATGTAGAATATTTGAAATAACTTGGAATTCACAGGTCCATTAGTGATTGCAAGCTGGCCTCGAGGCAATGCAGTTGGATGCTTCAAATTTAATTGTTGGTAGGCAGTGTTTTCATTTCAAGAAACATACTTTTATGTAAATTTACCCCACAAGAATATTGTTTCTGAAGTGCTGTGGAATATCAAAGTGGCTTTGCAAAACTTGAGAGGGGTGGCATTTTTTTTAAATGCAGTAGCTTCCTCTGCAGAAAACTACCACCTTTGTTCAGTATTTGACTTAAAGCATAACTACTAGAATTACCTTTTATGCTAACTTATATGGGTCCTTATGGGTTTTTTAATGAATACAAGACATTCTCTGATTGGGACGGCGGAGAATGTCTACACATAGGTATAAATGTGTTTCATTTCTTTGCCCTCTCCTTTGTTGACAGTACACTTTAGCCTAGACATGTTATATAATCTAGGATGAATTGTTCATTGTTTCCATACATCAAATGCTAGGCAACCCTGCTTTATGTTTTTTTTTACAATTCAAATAATTTTTCTTAAGTTTTGGCAGTACAAAATATCGAAAAGTCATAGTAAGAAATGACTGGATAAAAACATAATGTAAACAACAGTTGTTTCAATCACGGTTTAAAGATTAGCAATAAGAAATATATTTGTAGGACTAAAAGTAGTTACAAAACATTCTTGAAGAACATTCACTCAATCTAAAAAAAAGATGATCGAGTAAGACATGAAACAATCCAAGGAAGAGAAAGGAAGAAGAAAGGAGGGAAATAGGAAGACAAGAAAAAGGAAGACAGTATATGTTTGGGAGAATTAGGCAAAATTTAGATGGTTACAATTAAAGGCATAGCGCTGCTATACGTTTTATTGTAATCTGCGATCAAAGTTTGGAGGCATATATTTCAAAATCCAAGGGTCCCATACCTAATGGAATTTTGCCATAGATCCATCAAGTTTAGATGAGAGCTTTTCATTGAAGAGAGTCGTATGGATCCAGAATTTCAAATTTGAGAAAGATCATGAGGACGAGTTCCATGATTGTGTGATGACCTGTTTGGCAGCCGTAAAATGTGAGTCATAAGTAGTGATGAGCCGAACACCCCCGTGTTCGGTTCTAACTCGAACTTTCGAACATGGAAAAAGTTCTAACTCGAACTTAGAACTCAATGAAAGTCTATGGGGGTAGAACTCAGAAAATTAAAAGGGCCAACTGAAATTTAGAGAAACCAATAGGTATCAAGTTCAATAGAGCGTCACATGGAGAAAGAGAGATATGGGAATTAAAGAGTATACTTAAGAGGCCAAAGATGTGTCTCCAGAAGGTCTGAACAATAGGACAGGACCACCAAGTATGTAGTACACTGCCAGGTGCGCTACAACATCTAAAGCATACAGAAGAATTCAATGAAGATATAATGGCTAATCTGGAGGGAGTTAGATGCCAGATAAATAGAACTTTATAACTGATTTATTGGGCGGAGGCATTAAGAGAACATGACTTAGTAGTGTCCCAAATTTGTGACCATTGTTCAGGATCTAATTGTATATCTAGGTCTTGAGACCAAGTTTTAATACAATTTTGGGATGGGAGAGTGGAAACAGATACTAGGTTATCATATAGCAAGGAGATTACTCCCTTTGCATGCAGAGTATCTGCACATTTACGTTCAAATGTAGTTCGAGATGGTGGGGTGGGGTAACAGTGAACTAGTGACATAATGTTTAATTTGTAAATAACTAAACATTTCAGAGTTAGGAAGTTTGGATTTATATTGCAGTTGAGGGAATGGAAGGATGCCTGAGGTGTTAACCCGTCCATGACCCATGACAGGATAATCTCGTCATGAATCAGACTAGGGTTAAACAGACTCCTGCCGGGACTCTGTTCAGATTTGTAGAGCCGGCGGCCGGCTATACAGTAGATCAGCTGCCACCAGATCACTTCTACGATCTGGTAAAGTGGCCGCCCCCCCCCCCGCTGTGTTTCCCAGGCTCCGCTGCTGCTCCAACAGGCCTGGGACCAGAATTGGTGGGAAGCTGGGGAGGAGAGCGGTGAACATCCATTCACTGCTCTCCTCCTCATTCTATGGGACCGGGAGTGACGCGTATTGCATCACTTCCTGACAAGGACTTTGATAGCTTATTTAGAGCGTAAAGGTGATACTAGTGGTCTTTTGGACCCCAGTATCACCTTAAAGAGGACCTGTCACCACCAATATGCTATCACATGGGGGGGCTTTCAAGCCCCCCTATGTGATAGCAATTAAAGGAGAACTATGGGGTCAGTGTTTTTCCCCATAGTTATCCTTAGGGTAACGGGAGGACACAAACTAGCGTGCTCCTGTTACCCTAAGCTCAGTATACCGCGAGCTACAGCTTGCGGTATACTGAGACGCCGGAGCGGATCCCGACGTAGATGTCGGGATCCGCCCAGCTGCGTGAATGACAGCTGGCTCTGCCTATCTAGAGGCAGAGCCAGCTGTACCCGCCCCCTCCCCCGTCCGTTCCGCCAGTCAGCGCTGGCAGATCGGAGCGGAGAGAGGGGAATCCAGCCCTCCCCTTGTCACGGCAGAGAGCCGTGACAGGTTCGAGAGGTGAGCGAACCTGGTATGTGTTCGCTCACCTCACGATCTACTGAGCCGACCTGTGACAGTCTCATTGTCACAGGTCGGCTAGAACTATGAGGTGAGTGGAAATCACTCATCTCATAGTTCTCCTTTAAAGAAAAGTAAAACAAAACACAGCTTTAAAAATAATATTAAATAAATTACTAGTAAAAATAGTTGTCAAACATTTTAAAGTCCCCTGCCCCTGCAAGCACATGCGTTGTGTGCACCTACATACGAAAATGACGATTGTGCTACACATGTTGGGTATCACCGCACATTCCAGAGTGAGAGAAATAATTATAGGACAAATATGTATGTGTATCTCTAAACGATGACCTGTAGGAGCTTGTAAAGTGTCGTGTATGGACTTTTTAGGGTACTGAATACTGTCACAGTTCACGGTTGCACGCAATTTTTAACCTGGGCATGTTGATTCACTCGTTGTAACCTCATCTTTTATATTTTACAAAAAAATGGTTTTATACAGTGTTTAACTTTAACGCTTAAATTTAACTTTAACTAGTGCATTTTTCATAAAAGTTTGGGGTTTGATAATAAGTTGCGCTAATGTCATGCAACATAACCATTTGCAACTGCCACCATTTTATTCTATAGCGTCTTGGCTTTCAAAAAATATATAATGTTTGGGGGTTTTAAGTAATTTTCAGGCCTAAAATGTGGATTATAACATGTAAACAAAAAATAAAAAAAGGCCTTTTTCCTTAAGGGGTTAAGAAGGGCAGTAAAGCGAAGAGGGCCTTTCGAAGTCCAGTGTCTAAATGAGCTAGGAGATTCTAAACCAGGTGGAAAGGCAGGATTTTGAAGCAGGTATAGTAAAAGTAAATGAGGAGAGTAACTTTTACGGAGTCCCATACTCTAAGTGATTGTTTGGTAATTGGATGTTGCAACAAGCGTCTGCTGTGAGGAGGTAGCCAAAGGAGATTTGTGATTCCAATAGGGTCGCAATCGATAGCTTTTTAAAGCCACCCAAAAGGGGTTTCAGAAGTTGCATGATATTTAGTTAAACATGCTATTTGTGCAGCTTTATCGTAACATAGCAAATTTGGGACCCCTAGACCGCCACTTCATTTAGGTTGAAAAAGCATGAATTTAGACACTCATGGGTGATGATTATTCCAGATAAAATTGAGCAGTTGGCGTTGCAAAATGCAAAAAACATGGTGGGGAATTGGTGTTGGGAGAACTCTGAAAAAATATAACAGTTTTGGGTAGACATGTCATCTTAATCGCGGCTATTCGTCCTAACCATGACAGTGGATGTGTTTTCCAGGCCGACAGCATGGATTTTAATTGGTGACGTAGGGTAGTTGGCATCGTAAAGGGAATCAAAGGTGTTGATGAGATGAATCCCTAAATAGGATAGGCTAGAGCCTTTCCAGGGAAAATGAAACAAACATAGTGCGGAGATGGAGGGTGAGGGATGTTGGTAGAAATATGTTTAAAGCCTTAGTTTTGTCTAAATTAATTTGGAGACCTGACAACAAGCCACATTTTTGAAGGAGAGAGTGAGTAAATTGGGGCTGGACACTAATGGGTTTGTAAGGAAGAGAAGAATGTCGTCAGCGAGCAGACAGAGTTTGTGATTATGACCAGCCACTTTAAGACCCATGATGTCAGTATGATTGCGAATCATTTGGGCAAGTGGTCCAATTGCAAGTGTGATTAATAGGGGAGACAGAGGGCAACCTTGTCTTGTACCCTGACCTATAGAAATAGTGCTGGATTTGAAGCCTGCATATTTCACATTAGATGATGGTTTGTATACAAAGCCGATACCCATTGATGGAAATGCTACTTTATGTTTAAACAGTATACATATATTTAATGGGCGTCAGTTGGACCCTTCGTTCTACCCTATAGCATACATTAAGAGGATAGTCTACAATATAGATAATTTTATTGATGTCTAGTTGTCATTCAGGGTACTTTAGTATTCCTAGATTGGTTGGATTTATACATACATCTATTTACCTTAACCGTGCTGCAAGCTTACTTGTTATTTGGGATTTTTACAGGTCATCCATGCCCCCCTCCAACTCTTGCTCCTGAGTCAGGTGTTGATTGATGTCTGGTGCACTAAATGGAGAGAAAAACTATGTACCTATGCTCCAAAACTTGGCTAAGTATGTTCAACGAATGTAAACCCTAAGGTTCTAGCTTACAGACTGAATTGGAAAAAAGTCTGATGAAGCAACTCTACGGCTGTAAAATGTGCTACTTATATGCAGCACTACACCAAAACTCTTCTACCTTCACACGTTGAATACTCACAGTTTCATCAGCTTGAGGATCTGCCTCGGAAAGCCAGACCTTGTATACTTCGTAAGATCTGTTGGATGTAGTGTTGTGCGCTTCAATGTATTTTGTGGATACAAATCAAACATACTTTTGATTGTATTGCTTGCTTTTATGGATTGATGTTTTGATATGTAGAAATAAAACTTTGAGAATTTTATATAGGGTGATGTTTCCCATTCTAATACACCTTACAAGTCCATTTATGTATTGTTAAATAATGTGCAGAGTGAGCAACTGTATTTGTTTAGCCTGCAGAGTGATTTTTAGCATCCCCAGCAGCCTCTGAATACTCAAATCGAGCAAAGCAGGACCAATGTAAGTTTTGCAAAATGATAAAAGAGGAATGCTTGAGGAAAGCAAAGCATGCCCTTGTGCTGATTTTTTTAGGGATGCTCATTCCAGGAAAAGAACATCAGTGCTGACTGATTCAATTTGTAATATAAATTCATGATTGTGGACAAATTAAGAATTTAAAAATTATTTAATATTACTTTTCTGGTTTTTAAGCATAAACCTTTTTTCTGTTGTGGTTCTGCTTATATTGCCCTACCCTGCAGGATAAAAAAAAATCACAAAAGACCACACCACACCAAAATAGTAAATAGACAAAGTACATGTGAAAGGACCCAAGTCTTAAGTACATGAAATATTTAACTAATTTGATTTATAAATATATTTTAAACTTTGAAGAGGGCTTCTGCATGCATCTATGGATCCTACGTGTAGGTATGTGTAATCTTGTGTGTTTTTGTGTATAGGTATGTTATCAGTTCCAACTCACATTATATACTATATAGCCAAACGTTTGTGGACACTCCTGCAAATTATTAGGTTCAGGTGGAAAATATTAAATGGCCTGTAGCCCTGACCTCAACCTGTTGAACAACATAGGGATGAACTGGAATACAAACCAGGCCTTCTCATTAAGTACCTGACCTCACACATGCTCTTTTGGAATGGGCACAAATTCCCACAGGCACACTTCAAAATCTTGTGAAAAACGTTTAATGTAGAGTGGAGGATGTTATAGCCACAAAATGGCAAAAGCTCATATAGGTGTAATGGTCGGGTTCCACACTTTCTGGCCATTTAGTATAAGTAAAATCCAAATGGAGAACAAACATAAAGATCTGTTTTAAAATTATTATACACCATCATACTTGCCACACTAATTTTTTTTTCTTTAAAGTAAGGGAAGATATTGTGTGCAATATATTTCCTGGTAGATGTGCAGTGAATGTTAGCGAAACCATGTTGGCAAATGTAAATGGATCCACCAGTTTTATAAACATCCCCCAAAGTCTTTTCCAGCTCTGCCTAAATCTGCTGTATCTTATGAACCCAAGTAAGTTTTTAGTTCAACAAGCCAAGGGTGTTCTAGTTATGAATATTCTACCTACTGCAACATTCTGCACTCCCACTATGCTACTCCCTCTGGCGCTGTGAATTTACAGGCTAGCTATATCATAATTTTAGTATAGAAAACCTGATAAACTGATGTGTGTAGCCAAGCATATAAAACACAATTGCAATGTGTTAGGTGGCAAATAGGGCTGCATGCAGTGAAGGCGTGACAGGAAAAGGGAAAAGCTCCAAAATTCCAACCGCGGCATTATATTGCATAAATACAAATGTCTGCTAATTGATATGGTTAGCCCTTATCATACTACCATTACCATAGTCTGTTGCTTGAAAATTTATACAATGCACTTACCTCAACACAGTAAATTTAGTCTGCAAAGCCTGAAGCTTTCTTAATTATCAAGTATGGAGGATATTACAAATAAATCTATTTATCATTTAGAAATTAGCATAGTGTTTAACTCCATTTCAGTTTCAGATAATAACGTTGCTAAATTAGATTATCCATACTAAATAATCCACATACCGAGTAAATGTACAGTTCTCGAGGAGTCAGTTAGAAGCTGCCTAATACTAGTCTGCATTCCCACAAATCCATGGCTCAGAAATTAAAAGTCAGAGAATCTTTGATCAGACTTTTCTGTACCAAACACAAAGAAAGTGGAACGTACAATATGCAGATTTCACAGTCTTTGCTATGAACAGAATTAATTATTTTTGCAAGAATAAAAACACATTGAGCTCATTGTACTTATGCAAGGCTATATTCTAATAGATCGCTGAAATGTGCACCTTGTGGATCAAACAGTTTTTATTGCAGTTTTTAGTACCCTAGTGAATGTACAAATCATGTAGAATCAGATGTCAGAGCGTCAAAGAAAAAGCCCTACAACGTGCTGTGTATCTGTCTGCTTCAACACAGTAATCTTTCCAGTACAAAGGTAATGTATAATTTTACTGAAGGCTGCAAGTCTGGGGACCCAAGTTTCCTGCAGTCACTTACTCACAGCTTAAACCTTCTCCTAACAATGCCCGTAATTCATTGATTAGGTGTTTATATATAACTAAACCATGGCTCTGTAACATGCTACTTATACACTAATATATTCTAAAAAGTGTATTGCTATATGTGATTTATAAATGAAAAAAATGCATGTTGTGTTGGGTATGTGTTTTGATTAAGCACTGATATCTTGAGGAATGCTGAATTAAGTTTTACTTGCTTTGAAGAACATTACATGTATTATTATTATTATTATTATACAGGATTTATATAGCACCAACAGTTTGTGCGGCACTTTACAATACAAGGAAGACATTACAATCACAATTCAATTCAAGAGAAGATGGTATGGAGGGCCCAGCCTGTGAGGGCTTACAATCTGAAAGGGAAGGGCAAGTGATACATGAGGAGGTAGCTGTGTGGGGATGAATTGTTTGCTGCAGGCATACAGGATTGTGAAGAAAAACATAAAGAAGGAAAAAAAATTAACTTTCTTGTGTCACATAGATAAATATGCACATGGAGACTAACATTGCACTACACTGCCATCTACAGCCTCAAAAGACAAATGACACAAGTATTTCAGTGTATGTTGTTGTATTTCCAACATGTTGATCCTGTCAGAAATTCAGTGAGCTTGAAACTTCCTGTGTACTCTGTAGTGCTAGATGAAGCAGTATCATCAGCCTTACCCAGTTCACCTACAGATAGCTAACTGTATGTTATAGAGAGAGGTGTTCTAAAGTCCTAACAGACTCCATGTTCTAGGGTGACAACAAAGCTCCTCCATGGATACAGTACAATTAGTGAGCATTGTCAGCAAATATAAATACAACAAAGAAGTCTGAAAAAAAAATTAATGCAGCCACCACATCTAAGGACTGGCAAGGTGTAATATGTTACATTTTTGTTACTGAGTTTAGATGCAATTTAAAGAAGAACTCCAGGCAGAATAAAACTTAACCCTTGCAGTTGGGCTACCCCCACACTGCAAGGGTTAAGTGCTCATTTTCATTTCATTTAAAATAACAAATATATACTCACCCAAGCTTTGGTTCCACTTAATCATCAGCCTTACCCAGTTCACCTACAGATAGCTAACTGTATGTTATAGAGAGAGGTGTTCTAAAGTCCTAACAGACTCCATGTTCTAGGGTGACAACAAAGCTCCTCCATGGATACAGTACAATTAGTGAGCATTGTCAGCAAATATAAATACAACAAAGAAGTCTGAAAAAAAAATTAATGCAGCCACCACATCTAAGGACTGGCAAGGTGTAATATGTTACATTTTTGTTACTGAGTTTAGATGCAATTTAAAGAAGAACTCCAGGCAGAATAAAACTTAACCCTTGCAGTTGGGCTACCCCCACACTGCAAGGGTTAAGTGCTCATTTTCATTTAGGGACTAAAATAACAAATATATACTCACCCAAGCTTTGGTTCCACTTGGCTCCTCGACCAGTCCCTGCAGCCACTCTGCCCCTCCGCTCCCTCGGTCTAAGGATCTGCTAGTCATGTCAAATACAGTGTATCTTTTTCTCCAGCTAGCGGATCGTTGACCACCATAACCTTGTCCCATCCATGCCACATCAGTCCTGATAGTTGTCACTGCCACTCTTTCCACATAGTGACCACTCACCTCCCTTCGCTATTCCTTGTGTTCACTAGGTTTTGTTTCGGACATTTACCTGAGCATTACCCTTTTCTCTTGATCCACCTCGTTCTGTTCTGTCTCTCCAATTGTTGGCTCTCACGAGCTCTGGTTTATTGTGTACCAGTTGACTGTACTCTTATATATGTTGATACATCTCATTGACCAAGACATGTACCTACTTCTTTATTTTGCAAGTGTATCTTTTTTTTCTCTAATGCACTGGTTATTCCATTGATATTTCTTGAGAAATTGACTGTTTTCATTGAAAAAACTCTAACAAAAAATGACATGCTTAAAAAAAAAAATACAGTATATCAGATGTGAGAATGTCAAGGGAAATTCTTTTGCTGGAGCAGAGCTAGTTCTCTGTTTCCATATGCATTAGCACCTATCTATTATTTTCCCTTCATAGTACAGATACCGGTATGTCTTTCTTTCTTGCTTAAGGCATTTTAAGACCAACATTGCCTGATTACTAAAAAGTTGCTGCCCCTTGGATGAAAGGCAGGTGTGCATGTCGGGAATTAGACACTGATACGGACCAGAAGACTGATGTTAAGCCACATGAGCCACGTAGCATGTTATCTAGAAAGATAATGCAGCATCAGTAGGTCCAGAATGGCATCAGTGTTCTCTAATCTGAAATTGGAACACAAAGCATTCAAATTAATTTAATGACTCTTTGGGGGTGATTTACTAACCTAAAACACACGCATGCACTAGGTGTGTGTGATTTTTACACAGCAAAACGTAATTTTCAACCAAAAAGTCTCTAAAAGCATATTTCCACTAATGCCATATATGGAAAAATCATGCACATGATGCATATATAATGCTGCTTCACAGTTTAGACAAAAATGGTTAGCTCATGCATTTACATTCCTGCATTCATCAACGCAAGCAATACAACGTAGAGCTAATTTACACAACATCACCTTGCAATTCATGCAGGGCTTTGAACAACACACCTGCTGGATGTGTACACACTACAAAGGTGTCTAGATTCCACCAATAGATCATGCTGGGATGGAACACACTACAGAGGTGTATACTTGTTCGTGGCGTGTTTATAAGGTTAGTAAATCAACCCCTTTGTCTTAAATGATAGTCATTTTATAATTGAAAGCATTTCACTAGATGTAAGTCTGCTATTGTGGCATAACATATGCACCTCTAAAAGGTAATACTACATTTTCCATACAATAAGATACACAACAGAAAATTAGACAAAATTTTTTTAAGTTCCACCATGTCGAAAATGTTTTGGGTTTAACAACTTGGATACTTCTAATGGCAGGAAAACAAAACATTTACTGTATATTATGAATCTTCTATTCAGAATGATTTGGGAAACTCAATTCTCAGAAACCTTTTTTCTTTCGTTTTTAATAACAGAACTGTTACTGTTCATATTGATCAGTAAACTAAGACTGAAGAAAGAGGAGTAAGATATAAGCTGAAATGTTATAGATTTGCAAAGTTGTGGCATGCTGAAAAGGAGGTGTGGGTATGCACACTTTATTTTACTTTAATTCTTCATCTCTATGAAATTGTGGGTCATGGGGACCTCAGGAAAACACTGAACTTGCTTTATTTACACAATCAGGTTTCCTAAAACAGAAATGGTATTGACCCTTGCAACCTCCATATTGAGCTTAGTGGAGTTCATTGGAGTTAGAATGTCTAGTAACCAAGTTTCTTAATTGACCTTGCATTTATTTTATGAATCATGCAAATGTATTAGTCATTTTACTAATTACAAATTATATTTTTACAGTTGCCAATTGTAAGTGCTTTACAGTGGACCTCTCAGTAGCATTACACGCTTGATTTGATAAGTTCCTGTCAGTATACAGTAACGGTAGAAGTTTTTATTTAAAAAAATTGTACCTTTTAACATTTAAAACCCATCCTTGGCCAGTCAAATGGCTTTGCATATGCTGAAATTATGCCATCAGTCATCTGCAGGCAGGTAGAATAATTTCCTCAGTCTCCTTTCCCCCTGTGATTCAACTGTAGATTCTAACTTTGTAGCAAGGCACAAGGAGAGGCTGATCTTTGTCAGACATTTGTGCATGGCCAAAAACTGCATAGGCAGCAGAATTTACATGATTGGGTCATCTCTGAGTCAGCATCTCAGTCTTGGAGGTAGATGCTGACCCTCAATAATGGCTGAACAAAGATGGGGCCATCCCTCTGAAGAGAAAAGCACATGAAGGCATTGTTGGAGGGAGTACTGTGATCTACGTTACATAAATACTAGTAAGCTTTATAATTACGCATTAGTTATCACGCATTCAATTAAAGTATCATCAGGACTGCGGGAAGTAATCACACTTACCTCTGTGCTGTCCCTTTCAAGAGGTAGCTCTCTGAAAAGGACACTTGATGGAATGTTACTTAACTAACTATCTAAGAACACTCACTTGCTTTCATTTTAAAAAAATGATGTACCTGTACTGTGAATCCAGTTTCAATAGATGGACCATATGCCCCCTTAACAGTTCATATTAGGTCATCGCTCTGATAGGAAATTTTACCGCAGAATCCATAAAGTGTAGCCCAGCTCTTGATACTCTGGGGAAGTTTTATTTGTTTGACCACAAGGCACTAGAGATGGTGTCTTATGATAATTGTAGGCATGTTTTCAAATATCTGAAACATTAGGAGGTGAACTTTATGCAAATCTACCTAATGTATGAAGTATGAAGTAATGAATAAAATAATAGTATTTTTTATGTCAGATAATAACATGTTTCATGTAGCTCCATCAGAAATCTGTAGACAGTCTTGTCCTAATACAACTATACAGAGACAAAACAGTGAGGGTTACATTTTTGAGGAGAGTAGGCCCTGCCACTGATTGTGGAAAGATCCTTTGCCTTGTTCTTTGGTATTAGAACCTGTAGAGGTAAAGCAGCCAGCTGCAAGTTCCCCTAAAGTGATCTAAGGAGAAAAGTTGGTAGGCTGCAACTGAGCTGTTAGTTGCTGTTGTGAGGTGAGATAAGCTAAAGGACCTCACCTGTGCTGATCCTGTAAAAGCTGCTACAAACATCACAATGTGAAAGCCCGCCATTGTGAGTGGCCCACCTGAACTGAATTGCCATTTGATGGAGTGCCACGTGCTCTACTTGATGCTTGCTGTGAGCAAAAATGTTACTTACTGGGTTATTTTAATAAAATTAGGAGGCTAAAAATGACAACTCCTGATTGTGACTTATTTTAATCCCTATTTCTCTGCCATCACTGGGTGTGAAACCTAAAACTCTTTGCCCAATCCAAAATGGCTTTTGTTAGGTAAAGTCCACTGGAAGAGTGAGAGGCCCTAAGAAATTGTTAGAAGACCAAGTGCAGTAAAAGAGAAAACAATTACTTCTTAACAACTCAGCCAAACCATTACATAACCAGTAGTTTTTGCAAAGGGCTTCCCAACATCGGGCTTTAAGAATAAGTGACAGGAAGACATTATCTACATTTGATATAATCAGCCCTTTTGATAATCTGCCTGCTTTCTAATCCTATGGTCCTATGCTTAGTTTGATTGCAAATTGTGAATGCTCCCAACATAGGATTTGATAGGGTTAACATGATGTTTTCTTCATATCAAGCTCCATATGCCCACCCACATACATCCTTTTCTGCTTAGAACAAGTAAAACTGTAATTCCACTTTTGCTAACAGCAGATGTACCATGACTGAGGAAAGTTGTTTTTGTTGATTAACAATCAGCTAGTTGACCCTGAATCTCTTCTTGTTGTTCTCTGAGATAGGTCAGATGTAAATGCAAGATCTGTCCTTCGGCACCACCATCACCTTCCACTGTTACAAACAAAAAATCTTGGTCAAGCAAATCTTTGTGACAATAGAAGAAAAAGAGGAAGACCAGAATAGTGCTGGCATTACAAAGAGGAACAGCCCCTTCAACTGTGTCCCCTCAGAATAATCAGCCTGTGTTCATGTAAAAGGCACACAGAGGTGAGAGCATTGCCTGATCCATGTAAAAACTGAGGGATTGGATGGCTATCATATAATATTTGCCTAACTCTCCCGCACAATGACCATGTATATACTTGCTACATTTGTCAGTAATAGACAACACGTAACAGTACTGTGAATGTGTAAATATTGAGTACATGTAGCATTAAGCAAGAACACGCAGACCAGGTGAGCACTAGCAAATGCTCTGTTATGAGCATTAAGGGCACTAGGAAATACCAACTGGGTAAGTACTGGCAATACTGGCAAATAAAAATCTGAAAATAGGTTGGGTTTGAAGACAACAACAGTGCCTGCTTGCTGTGGAAAAGAGTGTGAATTGGTACAGGACTGGGTAGGAAGACCACAACATTAGCAGGGAGTACTAATGGCAATGTATTGAGGCAGGTATGTCAAATGTTATTTGATATTTGTGTTGGGCAACTCTTTAATCCCCTCCTCTAATCAGTCATACTTTTCATTTTTGCATGTAGGATTATAATTTTTTTCATCAGCAATGTAAAAGAAACACGTTAAAAAGTTCAGTAATAAATCTGTTATGAGCCGCTCCCAGTGTACATTACTATTGTTACTAGAGCACTAGTTTGGAAACATTAATAAAGTTTAGTGTAACAAAAATTAGCATCAATAAAGAATGTAAACAAACACAAACATGGCCGGACCAGCTGTAGCTTTCAGTCACACCAACTGGTGACACCTTGATTTGGTGATTTCATAAGTGCCTCCAGCCAACGATCAGGCAATGATATTTTACATATGCCCTACCACATGAAAATGCTGGCTCTGCTCTGCTTAAGCATTACTAAGACAAGTTATGCATATATACCATCTGTCTTCTCCTGAGTATAGAACATGTTAGAGGCATGTGCTACAGCATTTTAATCTACCATAAAATGTTAAGGCATCCAAAAATCACACACAAACATGCACACATTCTCTTGAATGCATAATTAAAATAGATTACATTACAAACATAATAGACACATTATAACTAGAGAAATCCCAGTAGCAAGGATGCTTACGCCCACAAAGGAAATATTTACCATATGGTTCAAGATGCTACTCAAATATTCTATATAATCTATTTTTTCCTGTATTTAGCCTTTGTAAAACATGAACCCTGCTGTAAATTCACTGCTTTCTCACCGTGTTGTCACCATCTAAATGTATCACAATGACATAGGGTTGATCATTGGTAATTGTTTATACCCTCTTTATCCCATCTTCCATTATTTACCTCTTAAGAGGTGGCTTAGCTTTCATAGAAGGCACTCTCTGATTTCAAATTAATATTCCTCTCACATCCTATCCCCTGCACTGGTAAGCAATATAAAGAACATTTTGTTTCAATGAATGGGACAGAAGGGTGGGGGGACCCATGGCTTGCTCTGCTGCTTCTGTAATAGCTGGAGTGGAAAACAAGACAGATTTCATATTACTGTAATTAAAAGGCTAAAGATTGGCAAAAAACAATTATATGCCATCTGTAAATAGATCATTAGTTTGGGTAAATCAATAGCTGGAGCTGAGGCCCGGCTTACTGAGTAATTACAAAAGTATTTTCTTTGCAATCTCACAGTAACAAGGCATATTTGGGAGAAAAGTGTGTTCTCCCACTACACTGTGTGAGTAATGGCACCGAGTAGCAGTTTCTAGCTTTTAACAGCCAATAAAGCCACCGGCATTACAGGAAATCGGCTAGTCCTACCCACTTTGTCCTGCCACTATTAGGTTTGAACTACAGACCCTATTTATTCTCTGACCTTCTTTTGTTTGCAAGCTGTCATGATGGATTGTCCATTGTGCTTTGCTATAGTATGTAATTCCTGCTAGATGGTGTAAGTGGTCAAGAATGTGACACTGCTAAATACTGAAAACAGCCAACAGTGAGGCATCCCGGAGTTTCGCAAACTGTTTCAGTGTGTGAGAAATATTCACATTTATAACCAGTGGTGATAAGCTAAGAGAGTCTTTAATTGATACTGAACAGTGAATTTGCTATAATTATTTTTTTTTTAAAGTGAATAGTGCACCTGTAAATTTGCACTACACCATGACTAAAATTTTAATTATTCATAATTACTAAATACAGTTAGTAGGAAGAAACACTGTGCACACTGAATAGCCAGTATGAATGTGTTCAATTTTCCTAAAAAGACCCTAGAAGTGTTAAGAGCTGCCTACCCACCTGCTACCTTTTTCCTATTAGTATATTTGTCCATCACAAGTAGTAGTCAGGAAACGACAGACCAACTTTCAATGTTGCAAGGAAGTGTTAAGATTTCTATTTAAGAACACCGGGGTTATTTAAGAAAACAAAAAGGTATGTGTTGACACCTGAGTCTAGTTTACGTACTTGTAAAGTGCAGTAACTGTAATTTAAATTAAAATGCAACACATTTAAAGCCTAAATTAAAGGACCTGACAGCCTTTTAAAGCTTAAAAGTTAAAATCCTATGTAAGAGCAGGCACCACAAAGTGCCTACTGTTAGATTATTTTGGTAAGAAAGCTTCTTCTCTCTGAACATTTTTTTTTTATATCAAATTGTTTATACATATAGGTTCAGATAGGAAAAAGGGGTGACAGGTCCCTTGTACAGGTTTACGTTTGGGGCAACTTCCCAACTGTGTAGGCACGCATTTTGAATAAGGATTGGCAACAAGGGACTCATGGAAGTGGAGCCAATTTGTAGAGGTCTGAGTGAAAACAATGATCAGTTTTCCATCAAGTAGTCCATCAATTGTGAGTACTGACTCTGCTTGAGAAGAGAATGAAGCCTGAACGAGAGCAGGCAAGGTTAAAAGGGAACTGGTTTGATGTTATACACTTTTTGCACTGTGACCTTTTTGTTTAGGTGAAGAAGTGAGGTTAAGAAGCTCTACAGATATCCTGAACCATTATGAGTTACTACACAATGTTAAGTCTGGTAGGAACTATCTCCTGACCCCTCCAGCACATAGGATACACTCTGTACACATGTATATGAGTACTGCCTATAAGACCTTGTCTATAAGACTGTCTATATATGACCATGTATAATGTACAGAGCCCACAGAGAAGTGCAATTTAGGATGAAGCGCCATTATACACCGCAAAATTTGGAGAATTGATACATTTTCTCTCATTGAAACAAATGGGGGTACCATTACTGAGAGATTTTTACAAGGCTACCTTTTAATCCTGCCAAAAATCTGATGCTGTCATGTGCACTCTAGAGAGCTACCAGCCCTGACCAGTTTATGAGGGAGTTTAAAACACCCTCATACTGGAGCCAAAGAGGAGGTTAGGGCTACTTTCAAAGCTGACAGAGGAAGATCTGTACTGCTGTATAGTGATACGCCGAACACACCCGAGTTCGGTTCGAGTTCAAACTTTTGAACATGAAAAAAGTTCTAACTCGAACTTTGAGCTCAATGCAAGTCTATGGGACCAGAACTATGAAAATCAAATGTTCCCATTTAAAGCCTTATATGCAAGTTTGTGGCCATAAAAAGGGTATGGGGATTGGGGTACTGCCCTGGGGGAAATGTATCAATGAAAAAAATACAGTTTTTAAAGGAGCAGTGATTTAACATTGCTTAAAGTGAAACAATAAAAAGGAAAAATGTATTTAAATATCCTGCCTGGGGGGTCCCCTTAAACTGCCTGAAAAGTGGCACATCTGTACGATGTGTAGAACCTGCTGCAGCAAAACTGACATTTACAAAAGAAACAAATTACATTTATAAAAAAATTTTAAAAAAGTGTGCGGTTACCCCTCCCAAACAATACCAGACCCTTTAGGTCTGGTAGGAATTTTAGGAGGGACCCCAAGTTACAATTAAAAAAAAGACCTAAAGGGTCTGGTAGGAAAGTTAGGAGGGACCCCATTTAAAAAAACAAGTGTGGGGTTCCCCACAAAAGTCATACCAGACCCTTTAGGTCTGGTAGGAATTTTAGGAGGGATCCCAAGTTACAATTTAAAAAAAAAAGTGTGTGGGATTCCCACTCAAAGTCATACCAGGCCCTTAGGGTCTGGTAGGAATTTTAAGGAGGAACCCCCACCCCCAAAAATTGGGGGGGAAAGACGTGGAGTCCCCCCTTAAATTCCCAACCAGACCCTTGATCCGAGCGCAGGCCTGGCAGGGCAGGAAAGGGGGGACGACGAGCGAGCACCCCCTCCCCCCACCATACAGAGCCACATGCCCCCTGCACTCGAAGGGTGCTTTTCCAGGGTCACCCCTGGAAAAGCACCTTGTCCCCGTGCCGATGGGAACAAGGGTCTCTTCCCCACAAGCCCTGGGGCGTTGGTTGTGGGGGTCTGCGGGTAGGGGGCATATTGACATCGGGGTACCCCTTTAATAAATGGGCACTCAGATGTGCTACCCTTCCTTGTGAATGAGTAAGGGGTACTTGTACCCCTGCCCATTCACTAAAGGGTTAAATGAAATTTTAAGAAAAGAGGCCACACTTTTAGGGAAAATCCTTTAATTGAAATAAAACCGCAACAAAGGATTTTGACAATTCCTTTACTGTAAAAAAAAATGGATCCACTGACGTAATCCTAGGGTCAATCACGACGTCCAGCGTTGTCCACGATGGCGATGACTCAACAAAATTAAAAATAAAACAAGAAAAAATAAATAGAAATGAAAAATTGATGCCCGCCGACTCGTCCGCTCGTGACGAACTACCGCCACAGAATGGCATTCCGACAGATGCCGGCAAAAAATAAACAACTGTTTACAGTTGTACAGCACCCGACAGGTGAGCCCTGATTGTGCAAAGTCATCATGACTTTGCTCAATCATGGCTCTTCAGTGCACTGTGCCATGATTGTGCAGTGCCTTGTGGGGCACTCAGCAGGCGATCAGCACAAACTAGCAATGTTCGAGTCAAGCTCTTGTCCAACTAGAACAGTGAGCCCTACACTACTGCTGTATAACATTCTGGAGAGAAACCCAAGTACACAAGAGTGCGGAAACTGTTTGAAAGATCTGAAAGGATCTGGAACAGTAATGGGCCACATTAAAAGTTTATTGCCCAATAGATACACAGATTTGTGTTTACTACTGAGCTTACTACTAGCATAAATTTCAGTCTGATTCAATGATGGTGTTGTGATTTTCAGTTTCTTGCTCTATTGTGGCATTCTGGCTATTATTCTAAAAGCCATTTCACAAGAGGAATCCCATAGTTTGCTTATTGTTTCCCTGAAAATGTTTGCAGAATCACAAGTGAGGGTTTCAATTCACAGAAAAAGTCTGTTCTCGATCATTGTCAGGTTACCCAAGTATTTATTCAAATGTAAACTTTTTACCATGGGTGGTCATTAACAAAGCCTTGGCATAACTATGGTAAATATTATTCACTATTCTAAATGTCTTTCAGTTGTAGGCATACTTTTTCATGGAGTTTACTGTGTTTAAATGGTATATTACCATGGTATCCAGAATAACAATTTATTTTACTTTGTTTTGGTGTTTTCTTTTGTATGATGAAATTAAAACCAATTTGAAAAAGGTTGTCTGCCTTGGGGCAGGCTTTTAGCGTCCTTGTTCACATTTATAGAATAAAGCTCACGTCACCCATCTAGTTTTCCCTGAAAAATCTAACCTCTATGATGAATAAAACTGTATTTTGAACTACTGTGACTTGTTAAATCAAAACACATTCCTCCTTCAGTGACTTGCCAGATGAACAACAATGTTTAGGTAGTGCTCCTTCAGGAATTAAATCTGCAGGATGCAGGCTCATGATGTTACTAAGTTCCATACAAGTTAGACAATCTGTGAATTATGGGCTATTTAAACAGGCTATGATTTTAGAGGGATAAAATAACATAAAAAGGTGCTAAAATTAAGGGTGTTGCCTTTGCTACATCAACTGACCAGTGCTGGTGACATAGGTGTCAACTGGTAAATTTCAGGAGTGCAAGAGTACTACAAGAGCCCTGTAAATCACGCTATGCAGGGGAACTGTTAACCTGTTGACTGCAGGCCCTGATTTTCCCGTTACAGAATAAATGACACATGCTGACAATTCTACTACAGGATTTATAACATGTGGTTAATGTTGTCAGTGGAAGGATCGCCAAGTATTTACTCTTTATTATCAATTACAATACAGGAAAATGTGTAACTGTGACAGAAGAATACAGTAAGAACTATTTATTGGCTAGGTTAAGCTTTAAGCAACACTGTATCAAATCATAGGCAGTGGTTGATACTTTAAACATAGTGTTTTGTTTGCATTTATTCTGTTCACTGTGGTTGAACAAAAACCTGTCAGACATATACCAAAAATTCAATAGGACCTATGGGGAAATTACTGGAGAGTGGCCAGAGGAAATGCTACACAGAGCATCGACAAAAGAGAGTAGGGGAATGTATAGTTGTTTCTCTTCAGTGACTTATCAAAACTTTTGTTTCTCACAGGGGTCTGGGGATCCTAATTAAACAATGGTATCACATCTACTGCAAACTTACACATAAGAGGTTGACAAAATAACAGAAATATCACATGAAAAAAGTTTGGCTTCAAAAGATCTAAAATCACAAAAGAAAACAGCTACAATGTTGAGTTATTTCAGGTTGACTGCCTATTAGCTGTAAGGGTCAGCTATAAACATGGTGTGAATTAGCACTTTGAGAAGTCTATTTTTCAAATCAACGTGAGAAAACTAAAGAAGTTATCATGAGGTCAAACAGTCCTCAGAGAAAAAAAAGCTCCAAGGGCAAGGTTTTAAACCTTCTATAAATGCAATTTTGAAATTATAACAGCATGTGATAAACATGGCAAACTGAATTGGCACTGAAGTGCAGTGCTAGCAATTTAATATTTTGAAAAGGTAGAGATGGATTCTTAGGGGGTGATTTACTAACCTAAACACATGCACGCACCAGGTGCGTGTGATTTTCACACAGCAAAACGTATTTATCAACCAAAAAGTCTCTAAAAGCATATTTCCACTAATGCCATATATGGAAAAATCATGCACATGATGCATATATAATGCTGCTTCACAGTTTAGACAAAAATGGTTAGCTCATGCATTTACATTCCTGCATTCAT
Source organism: Nanorana parkeri (assembly GCF_000935625.1). Taxonomy (NCBI): domain Eukaryota; kingdom Metazoa; phylum Chordata; class Amphibia; order Anura; family Dicroglossidae; genus Nanorana; species Nanorana parkeri. The sequence continues at coordinate 1,396,130 of NW_017306500.1, forward strand.
CAACGCAAGCAACACAACATAGAGCTAATTTACACAACATCACCTTGCAATTCATGCTTGGCTTTGCACAACACACCTGCTGGGTGTGTACACACTAACAAGGTGTTTAGATTCCACCCATAGATCATGCTGGGAGGGAACACACTACAGAGGTGTATACATGTTCGTGGTGTGTTTATAAGGTTAGTAAATCAACCCCTTAGGGTCACATGTATAACAGAAGGCCAATATTGCCAAATTGTCAAATAGAATTCTAATGCATTTTGAGGGTATATAAAAGGCCCCTTCTTCAGGGTTATTTAACTGTTTATCAAATATGACTTGGCAAATGCTAGACTCGGAACTGCATCAATATCTGATAAATATCTAAATAACACTAAAGGAGGAAGTCTTTTTATATACCCTTGAAGTGCATACTGCCCTTCTGATTCATGCTTTTTGGTGCTCCACAGTTTCTACAATTCAAGATCATACGCAAGGTTTCCAAGTGTTTCATGGTTTCAGGGTATCATTGAGATTTGAATCCACCCTGAGATCTAGTGCCTTCCATCTAAATTATTTTTTTACATTTTATAGATGACACATAATGCTAAGTAATTGATAGTTAAAGGAAACTCTTCCCAAGAGAACCCTGGTGGCTGCCATTGAGATTGTGCACATTAGTTAATTAGTTTTTATATTGACCCTCAGAAATCAATACTTTGAGTCACTAAGAAAAAGTATGTAGATAAGGGCTTCTGACTTTACCCTAAGTTTTCTCTACCTGCATCCTTGTTCAGGGTCAGTGACTCAAAGAGTATTGAAGCCACAGGTTCACAGCGTAGGAAAATATGCTGTGCAAATAGCTTTTATTCACAAAGAGGTCAACAATGGCAGACCACTTATTTCTCCTATCAAATGTTTACATTAAACTTCTTTTTTTCTTGTGACATTTCTATTAGTTTGCCCACCTTCTGTCGATGCTGCTGGCTATTGTCTGAAACAGGGATGTGAATTTTTTCAATGTCCTATAATCACAATAATTGCAATGTGCCACAATAGTTGCAATGTGTTCTTTGCTTCCCCTTCCCTGGAAAATCTGGCAGGCAACGTAAAAGGTTTAAAAGTTATATCTGGTTAAAAAAAAATAGAGTCAACTATTAAAACAGATGAGAAGATTTACAGTACGCAGGAAAAGCAATTCTTATTTATGGTTTTATTTTCAGTTTTACAAGTCTTGGAAGTGTTTGTGATCTTGTGATTCAGTTATAAAGAAACTGTTCAAGACATGGTACAATATATCAAACTAGTGAATAAAGGCCTATGTAATGGGCACTCGGGAACAGAAACAAGCCATCAATATGATATTTTGGTGTACCTAGAGAAATTACAACTTTAACACATGCCGGAAACAAAATGCAATTCTCTGTCTTAATATTACATGATACAAACATAAACATTTTATTTCAAATATTAGCTACAATTAGGATACAACTCTAGCAACCAGTCAGGATTCATCTTTCATTAGCAAAAAAATATATATCTGATTGGTCAGCTGCTTCAAGTTTTCTTGCTCTGACTTGTTACATATACTGTAATTCCTAATGAGTGTCCGTAAAAGACGAAGTCCAAATGGGGATAAAAAAAAAAACATTGTTTCTTACAGCTGGAAGTTCCTACACCAACTTACAGTACTGGTTAACTGCTCCATCACACAACTATCTTTAACAAACTACTTTCAACTCTTCTCATTGACTGTCAGAGTTGCTGAGTGGTTGCTAGCTCCTGCTTCTTCTGACCTGACATGTGTGCTTCCTCCCTATGTTTTGACCTTTTTGATGCTGATCCCTGGCATCTGACACTGGCATGTATACTGATGACATGTGTGCCCGCAAAAAAATTGTTTCATTTTGTTTCGTATTATTCATTATTTTATTTTTCGGGGATTCAGGTCCAAAATTCAATTAATTTCAGGGTTCAGATTCGGATTAAATCCAAATTTTCGTTAGTGTTATTATGTAAGAACGAATGTTCGTTGCAGCAAAAGTGACATTAGACAAAAGAAAAAAAAATTACATTATTATTTAGGGTTGCACAGATACCAAGTACAGTACTCGGTACAAGTACGAGTACATGTACCGATACTTTTGAGCTCCAAGACTACACTAGAGAAAAATTAAAAAATTAGGAGGCAGCTGTTATTTGTAAGGAGCACATGGAGCTCCTGGGATTTGTACATCTCTGTTTTAATGTATGATTTTGTTTTTATAAATATAAATAAAAGGATGCACAGATACCAGTTTTGTGAGTACAAGTACTGGTACTTGCCGAGTACTTACAAGTACGAGTACTGATACATTTTTGTTTATTGTCATGTTACAGTTTTTCTAAAACAATACAGACTAATGATTTCAGGACTGTGGTGGAGCGCCAGAGCTAGGTCCCAGCTGCAACCACGACAACCCTGGTAGTTCTTGTAAAAATGGCAAGTATCGGCACTGGTACTCGAAAAGTATCTGTGCATCCCTATTATTATTTTACAGTCCGCAGAAGAGAAAAAAAAATTCCAAACCAGACCCTCATCCCGGGCCCTGGCCTGGCAGGGCAGAAAAAGGGGGGGGGACAAGCAAGCACCCCTCCTCTCCCTGTGCCATACCAGGCCACATGCCCTCGACATGGTTACAGACCAGGTAACCAGGGAACGCTGAACTGTCATTACAATGAGGACTCAGCGTCCCCTGGTTGCCCTCATGCAGCCCGGTGACCGCCAGCCTCGCCTTCACACTGAGTATGAGAAGCAGCCACAGGGATTCCAGCTGCAGACGGGCTCTACTCATACTGCAGCCAGCAGCAGGCATCCATAGCGCAGCCTGCCAGTCCCGGGAACGTGGTGCTATGCCTGCCCCCCGGGCAGGGGACCACATGCAGCCCTGTCCGTGCCCCCTCTCCATTCATCAGCGTCCTCCTAGTGGCACCAACATCATCGCGTGGAAACTTGGAGCTCCACCCTCCTTCCCCCGGGACTGCCGCTGTGCTTCTACCCGCTGTGGGCAGTCCCCACCCCCTCCTCCTCCACCCGGTCAGATAATGCGGCTCTGCTGGCTCCCGCACTCCCTCTACAGCCGGACCGACAGATGGAAGCTACCCTGGCCTGCTCTGTATGTGGGGTGTATGGGGACACTGCGCAAGTTCAGCATCCCCTGGTTACTTGATAACCAGGGGATACACTGTTAGCTCCACCAAATCATTTTCTACTTACTTTTTGTTACTGTTTTTCTATTCTGCTCGGTACCATGGAGGTACCGAGCAGAATAGCCGAGCCGAATGCCATTCGGCCCCTATGAAAATAGTCCGAACTGCAGCGAGTAGGCTGCCGGAGGTACGGCTCAGCCGATCCACATGTTTGATCGGCTGAGTCAAACTCCTTCTGCACTTTGAGTCGGCCGAAAATGCTGAGCATGTTCATCCGACCCGAAGCCAGCCAATGTACGGTTGAAATCAGCTGTACAAGCCTTAACCTCTTGCCGTCCGCCCGTAGTAAAAAAACGGACGAGCTGAACAGCGTTCGGCTCTGTTCACTTCGGCTCGGTTACTCATTCGGCTGCGTATGGCAGCTTTGTGAATAACCCTCTAAATAAACAACACTTTTGGAAAATTCCTTTAATTGAACAAAAAACTAAGAGTCAGTTTTTGACAAGACAACGTCAATCACGATGAACAACGCTCGCCAAATCGCGGGAATAAGTCCTGACGCCCAATGATCCGTCCGAACCTGATGAAGACTTCCTGCAAAATGACAGCTCCGGCCCGAATGTAAACAAATGGGCGGAGTGAGCCGTGATGTCAAGAGGCTTGTTTTGCCCATTTGACATTCTGAGCTGTCATATTACACAAGCAAAGTCTTTCCATATGGCATTCAGTAGCTCCGGAGGTGTCATATGAATATTATAATGACACCTTGGCTCCCTGACCAAATGGCATTCAGGAGCTCCTGAATAGCATTCGGGAGCTCACGAATGCCACTCAGAAAGACTTTGCTTGTGTAATATGACAGCTCAGAATGTCACAAGGGCGGAACAAGCCCTGTCATGTAGCAGCTCGCTCCGACCATTTGTTTACATTCGGGCTGAAGCTGTCATTTTGGGGAGTCAGCAGATGTCGTCTACTGTGCTTGATGTTGGATTACATCGATAGATCCTTTTGTTTTTTTAAACAAAAGACTTGTCAAAAACTGACTCTTTGTTTTTTGTTCAATTAAAGGAGTTTTTATAAAGTGTTGTGTCTTTATATACTTTTAATGTAACCCTTTCGTAAATGAGTAGGGGTAACAACTACCCCGGACTCATTCACAATGGGGAGGATGGCACCTGGGTGCTCCCTTTATGCAAATAAGCCCCCCTGCCCACAGACCCCAACAACCACCAGGCCAGGGTTGTTGGTAAGAGGCCCTTGTCCTCATCGGCAAGGGGACAAGGTGCTTTTCCAGGCAAACATGTTTCAATGTTGTGGATGCATGTGGCCTGGTATGGTGCAGGGAGGGAGTACTCATCCAAACACTCAGCTCCGCCCAACTGTTTTCTATTGGCCGGCGGTTCTTCTGCTGTAAAAAAAAACATTTTCACCAGAGGAATGCATTGCTAGATTCATATTGGCTATTTCAATTTGCAATAGCCAATAACAAACTAGCTAACGCACCCACCCTCTGCTGCTGTCAATCACTAGGGAGGACCTGATGGAGAACTGCAGGTCCCCTCTGCTGATTTTTTTAAATTATTATTATTTTGACGATAGCCAACGGCTCGATGTCAGAATAAAAAATTTAAAAAGCAGTGTTTCTCTCCTGGGCGGCCGGGAGCGGGAAACTCCCGGAGCGCCCAGGAGAGTTGGGCTGTCTGGAGATCAGTGCCCCTGGTTATCTGATAACCAGGGACGTTGATCTCCCTGCAAGATCACGGCTGGCTCCGCCCAGCTGTCAGAAGCTGAATGTAGGCCTTTGGCTTTCACCTCAGCTCAGTCGAGTCGAAGCATATGCCTTCGGCTCGACTGAGTCGCTCGGCTGACTTTGGGAGATGTACAGGCTATAGTGAATAGCCCGTACAGCAGCCCTTCAGTTCTACTGAACCGAAGGGGTCCTGGGGCCGAAGCTAGCCGAAGGATCAGCTGAAGCTACGGCTAGATCCTTCGGCTGCTCCATGAATAGACACCATAGACTCTGGATGCAGCCATATATGACCTGAACATCTTGTGCAATGCAGCATCTGCACAGAGTCACACACTCAAAGATCCCTCCCGCAACATGTAAAAAAGTATAATTTAATACAGAAAACACTGTGGGGGGAATTTATCAAAACTGGAGCAGACAGTATCTGGAACAGTTGCCTATGGCAACCAATCAGCTTCTCTCTTCAGTTTGTTCAGTTAAGAATTGGATATTAAAAAGAGAAGCTGCTCCAGTTTTGATAAATTCACCCGTGTGCTTAACTATATGTTTATGGGGCAGCAGTGGGTATCTGATGAATGTGTTTTAAATGCAATACAGATCAAAGGTATGGTTAATACTGCACATCTACACATATTACTTGAAAAAAGAAAGAACATGACCTTCAAAAAGTGAATAGTAACTTTCTGACCGATGTTAAAGACAATGTTTAGCTGATGATGACTCATGATGAATAAGAAGAGTGTTTTCGCTAAGAGATTATCCCCCCACTCACTCCTTACACTTATTTTTGGAGGCTTAGTCTTGATAAATGATACTCTGGTGCAGCTCTTGCAGCCAAGTTAGATTATTGATGAGGTGCATTTTGAAAATAGTACAATAGCAGATAGGAGAGCAGATTTATAGTAAGGGATATCAGGATTGACATTTCATGGGGGAGTTATTCTTCAAGAGATGTACTAATATTTATCTGAGAGTACCCTGCATGCTGCATCAAAGTGAAAAAACTTTAACTTCTTTATTGTTAGTACATTTAAAGTAAATCAAGAAAGTGAATTATTCTAGAACTTCCATGATACATCTACCCCTTTTCCCTTGTAGGTGCGTATAGGGCAGGATGATATGTTACACAGCAGCACATTAAATGATAACACTATTACACCATTTTCTGAATAGTAACAGTACATTAGATTAGTAGTGGAGTGAGGTTACATTAGACCAGTGGTCCTCATATATTATGGGTTCCACATTAGGGTTTTACGGTTTCTCTATTACAGATGCTCCTCGGGTTGTGATCCAACTTTTATGATTTTTTACATTTACAATGGAGTTTATTGAACATTACTGTACAGTAAACTCCCAGTTATTCAACACCTGCAGATCGGTAGGTGCTGGATAACTGTAGTTTCTGGTTGCTTGAGAGTTAATAGTAACCCTCAAGCAACCAGCGCAGAGGCACTGCGCTTCCCTATTCACCTGCTGGCTCACTTCCACAGCTGGCAGGCGAATGTAAACAGCTGGGATCAATAGCAAGACTGCTATTGGCTATTTCAAATTGCAATAGCCAATAGCAGGCTGACTATTGCACCGCCCACTGAGTGGAGGAGCGGACCTGAGAGAGAACCTTCTCTCTCAAGTCCACTCCTCCTCTTAGTGGGCAGGGATTCAATAGCCAGCCTGCTATTGGCTATTGCAATTTGAAAATAGCCAATAGCAGTATTGCTATTGATTCCCATTGTGTACTGTCTGCTGCCGACTACAGCAGTACAGTACACAAGTAAACTCCTCGGTTTGCGATATTTTCAGGTTACGATGCATTTTCCTGAACGTAACCTGATCATAACCCGAGAGTGTCTGTAGTAAAATAAATTTTTTAATGAACACATTAGCATATTTTAGAAATAAAAGTAAAATGGGAACGTTGATGTTGCTGAGGCATCAGGAAGCTGACCACACATGAGCAAAGGGATAGAATAAATGAAGATAGACTTAGAATCTCTTTTTAAATAAAGCTGTGCTCCTTCATGTCACTGACTGTACAAATCATGCCTGACACGCACAAAAAGACAGCTAAACTTCCCATCTGTCTCTATGTTGCTAACAATTCCTCTTACTGAGCTAAAATAAAGAGCTATATCTCATATAAGCATCATTTTGGGTCCTTAAGGTAATACACACCATGATGCTTTTTGAAGTCTGAGATACTGTGGGGACAAACCTTGCATGGGTGCCGTTGTGCAATCTATAGCATTTAGTAACTCCATGGGCCTTCTGTGAAGAGGAATGAACTTGTTTTTAATGGAATTAGTTAGAGCATAAGGATGGTTATGTCAGTAAATAATTTCATATGATTTTCACAACATACCAGAACTGAGCGTTGCACAATATAATTGGCAATAGATGTTTTACTCTATTACAGTGTATAAAGGGCCCCAAGAAGAACTGCAGGCAAACAATAAAATACACAGATGAAATGCATATAGGGAAGCCAAAGGATTTGTACTTCTCGCCACACCACACAGCTCTGTTTGGCAAGGGAGGAGACCTGATTTTGCTTTGCTGCAGTTCAGTAACAATTACAGGCCTCTTTCCTACCCTGTGAATAGACAATGACAGGAAAAGCAGCACCCAGAGCTAATCACTCTGTCCCTCTGCTTTCTCTTCCTATCAGCATGCTCCTTGCACTGCAGTGCAACCAACTGAGCCAACTGGTTGCTCTTTCCCAAGCCTAAGGTGTGCTGTACAGGGACTGCAATAGTCTGATACCAAATCACATCCAGGTACATACACCGCTTACATTCATTAAATAAATACAGAGTTGGATTAATTTGTGTATTTTATATCAGGCTTGATTTCAGCTTTAACAAAACACTGGAAAGGGAAGAGATAAAAGATCTGTTTTGATTAGCTGCTTTGGGTAACTTCTCTTTTTTTAATTAAATACGTCCAGTAGCTTTCTGCAAATGAGAATTAAGTGTGATGAATTAAGTGTAACATTGTAAATGATTAGAATCTGCATTTTATATTGATTGACAGCCAATCTTAAGCAGAAAATAGCAACCATACGCATTTTGAGAAATCTATTTTCTTACAACTTACACCTCAGGACAGGTTTACCATTTACAAATGATTTTACCTTGCAGCTATAGACAATTAACAGCAGCTCTTAATTCACCAAATTATTCTAATCACAAATTGCACTGAGCTGTAAATTGTTATGCCACTGGTCAATAAATCCTAGTCAAATAATTCCAAGAAAAAAAAAAGTTTGACAACCTTCCTCCAGATTTCATCTGTTTTGCAAAACAACCACATGACGTGATTAAAATCACAAAATAGTAATCAGAATGCTTTAGCATAGTGTTTATATTATACACAGAACTGCCACAGTCCACCGTTAATAATCCTGAAATGCAAAAAGAGATGAGTGTAGAAAGATGTAGCTTCAGTAAATGTTGGGTGAATGGCAGGTGGATGTTGGGTGGATTTATTTTTTTTGGGGTGGGGGCACTAAATCAAGACTTTATTTTACCAGTATTGTCTTTTAAAAATATTTTATTTTCTATTCACTCTATATCTAAAAAACATTATTTAACAGAAAGAAAATAAAAAAATTCTACCAATGTTTTAGTTTTAAAACAGCAAACGTTACTGTAGATAAAAAGTAAAAATTTGATTCTATAAATAAATAATAATAATTTGTCATAGGTATTCACTAAGAAAAAAAAACATGTATTTTTTTAATGGGTCACTACAAAATCAAGCAAGGACAAAATATTTTAAATACCAAAAGGAAAATACAGTTGGTGTTACTGTAGATAAAAAGTGCAAATTTTATTCCATAATTTGTCATAGTTATTCACAAAAAAAAGGCTTTTTAAAAAAAACATGTTGTGTTTTTTAATAGGTCACTAAAAACGAGCAAGGACAAATACATTTTAAATAGCAAAAGTAAAAAAGAAAAAACAATTACAAAAAAGGCAGAAAAATATTAGCTAAGGGGAGAAAGGGAGGAAGAAGTTAATTAGGGCTAGTTAAAGTTATTTAAGGGTAACTTTTTTCACTTGCCTGGTTGCTTTAACTGCCATTATAGGAAATTCTTTTTTCTGCACATAAAAAAGCTAATTGAAAAATACCTAGTAAAAATAATATTGTTATAAGGAAGGGGTAGACAACCTTGGAGAGGTGGAGCAATATGAAAGATCAAACATCACCCGGGTGCAGAATGCTTTTTTTTCCTTAGGGAATTAACCTAGCACGACCCCATTAACAATTAAGGAAGGTTTGAAGAAAACTTAGCAAAACATAATACAAATACCACTGTAAAAATATAATCATATCCTACCTTTTTAGCATTAGTGAAAGACTTGACATTCACATTCATTCACAATTATTTTATTCAGGTCTGGAGAAATATTCATCAACCCAAGTCTAATGCGGATGTTATGTTCAGGGTGCAGGGTTCAGGAGTGTGTAATATACCGAGTGCAGGGTTCACATGTGTGTTACGTACAGAGTGCAGGAGTAAGGTGTGTATAACGTAAAGCCCAGCAAAAAGAGTGCATAGATCAGGAGTATGTATACCCTTTTGCAAAGCACCCCAATGATTCATTCCACCCCCACTATTCCATTATTCATAGCACAGCAGTACACCCTCTGAGGCATTTTGATCACACACACAGCCACATACACATACATAAACACATAAATATACCCACATTCACACCCACGTACATACACCCACACACTCACATACATACATAGACACCAGCCATCACTTACCTTTCTCTCTTAAGTCCCCCTGCTGGCATGGCTAGCTGTTTCTTCAGCCTTTTCAGTTCCTTGTACCCGCTCTGTGGAAGAGGCCATCCTGAGGAGGACCAGCATGAAATGCTTTGCCCTGTTTAAATCTGCCTCCTCATGCACGTACAGAACTGTGGCTGCCAGGAAGTAGCCTGTTGGCCAAGTACAGCACAAAAAACATGGGCGGCAGTGGAGTCGGTACTCTGGGCACCAGGTAAGAGATGCAAGAATGTGCCAGATTTGTACAGACATGAGCCTCTTTGAGTGTTTCTGTACAACAGATTACTGTCCAGCTGTTAAAATGACAGGTGGGCCTAACAATTTCAGGCCCCCAATTCCATGGTAGCACCTACAGGCACATGCCTATTGGGCCTAATGAAAAATCTAGCCTTTGGGGCAATGAAGGCACTGTTCAGGGTCTTCCTTAATCTAGGCTTTATAGCAGCTGCATAGACTGCTTCAAAAACATTTCATGTATACGTCTATGTATATTTTTAATGTAAATTAAGACATTAATTAGGACATCACTATGCTCAAATTCCCGTCCAAAATGAAAAGATGTACTTACATCATATGTCTCTATGCTCAGGTCCTCTAATTAAGCTTTCACCAAATAAATTAACACTTCATGCATTTAAATAGTAAGTATCAGTACACTTGCTTAGATACACTTAAGACAACATTATAAACAGTGTGCAGTGATAGGACAGGCAGCCAAAGCACCAAGAGGCGGAGTGAAGATAGACTGTACTGCAGAATTACAAGAGAGCCTCTGATTCAATTTCTGCACAATAGCTCTAATTTTGTGTCACTTGGAATTTGTAATAATAGAATAAAATAATTAGCTCTTTTAATCTGATGTGGGTGGGCCATTATGTTGAACTATTCACAGTAATTATTAAGAAAAAATACCCCTGTACTCTGTAGAATGTGTCTTTTTTTCATTAATTAAGCTGCAAACATTTTTGATATGTATAGTTTTAGAATTACAATTCAACGGGAAATGTTAGAGAATGAATCAACTCATGTTAAGAAGTCTTTCAATCTTGTGACTTTCAATTTAGCAATTTTGGCTTTTTTGTATAAGATGGTAACCCAGTAATTAAAGCGTGCTGTACAAAACTTGGAGCTGGAAATAGATCCTATATTGCAGAGTGCTATTTTCACAGATACAAAGTAAGAGCTCCTAACAACCAAGCTTTATGGATTTTTCTTACTAAGCACTAGAACCATGAAAAAAGGTGTTTAACCTATAACACCTGCATTTCAAAAGCAGAAGTTTTTTTTTACAACTCTACAAACTTGTTAAGGTTCTGCTCACAATTTGTAAGTGCCATATACACATAACTATGGGCTTAGATGCACAGGGGCCAATTTACTAGGGGCAAAAAGGTTGTTCACTTGTCAAGTAAATGTTTCTGTTGCAGGGGAATTTTCCATTAGGCTAAAGTGGACCTTTGCCCCCTTTGACTAAAAATCACAACAGCATACAGCTCTGCATGCTGATATGAATTCATCTTACATTCATTAGCTAAACAAACATATTTTTATTTAACTTACAATTTATTTATTTCCACTTCCTGGTCCACTATGGCACAAATGATGTAATGTGCCCAAGCATTGCATCCTGGGAAGGTTACATCGGCAAAGCATTGCTGAGAAATCTCATCTGTAATCTCACAAGATCTCAGGGAAAAGCATTTTCCTCCTCTGAGATGATGTGCATAGTCACATGTCCTACTCACATGTCTAGTCACATGTGCCAGAGTTCCAGGAAGAAAAGTAACCTGCCCTTAGTAAAATGGCAACTGTCAGAAGACTGGGATAGAAAAGAAAAATATGTAAATAAGTATGCAAAAAATAGAAAAGCCATCAATTATCTAGAAGTATCTGTTTGTAGATTGCTATAACTAAACATTTCTAAAGGTGTCTTTTTTGTTATTTTGAAGGTATGGGTGTATGGGTAAAGTTCCTCTCTAATGAATGTGGTGAGTATTCTTTTTAATAAAAAAAACTGTATTTCTTTTCAGCACATGATTGACTGATAGTCAGCAGAGCTTCACCAAGCATTTTTGTGCCAAGCATTTTAAGATTTTACTCCTGAGTTTAGTGTCACTTTACATTTACTTACTGTTGACTCATTACCTTTGATGGCTTCATACATGCCAGTGGCTGTAGAAGAACTGCCCCCCCGCCCCCCCTCCCGCTATACCAACCAATATAATTGTGCTTTCATTCTTTAAAGTTGGACTCCAGACGAACAACTAAATATAGAGATAAAATACATACAGTATAACGGATCTGTTGTACCTCCCAAAGGATTTGTATTTCTGTCTTGATATTTACAAAGCCCTATCTGTAAAGGACAGGATACCTCATTGCTCTCTGCTGCAGTTAAATTGTATCTAAAACTTAACACTTAAACCAAATATGGTATTACATGTAATGTTAGAAAGAGTATTTTTTTTTCTTTGTATTTTCTATTTTCAGTTAAATAGCACCTGATGGGCCTACCAGCAAGCTATATCCACTGGCACCCGGTGATCCTACCAGAAGGCACCTTTCCTTGGTGAAATGGGAGTTCAACTGAATCAGTTATATCATTAAAATAACGCTAGAAATGCCATTATTTCATATTCAGTTCTTTGTGTAGCTTTTTTTTAACTTTGTTATAAACTAGGATGGTCAGACAGACAACGGATTCAAGAAAAACAAAATGGCAACAGATGCTGCTTTAGTACTCTGCTTTCCAGAATCTACAATGTACAATGAATGAAAACTGCAACATGTTGTATTTTTATTCCAAAAAAATAAAAACTAAGTAAAAACGTAATCAAAAGCTTATTGTTACATAGGCTTGCATGCATAAGGACAACTCTTAAAAACTGTGTAACTGAAGCCAGCCATAGATACAAGAGGATGGCTAGATATGCAGACACATCTAACCAGGGTTATGCACAAAAGGGTAAAGGGTTTGGGGAAAGCAGGAGAAGTGAACAACAGAAGCATACTGCACACATCTCTGTAATCAGAATCTCAGGGGTAAAATACTGTCTTTGGCTATTTCATAGATATTAGAGAGAAAATGGCCAGACTGAAAGAGTGTCATCGTCTATGTTACCTGCAGTAGAAGTTTGCTATCAAGCAACATTTCCAACTGAAAATAACACTTACATAATCGACCCATTATTACAGGTATTCATGTAGCACCAACAATTTACACACTGTACATTCACTTCAGTTCCTCCCCTTAAGAAATGTACAATCTAAGGCCCCTATCTGACATGCACAAACATACTAGGGCCAATTAAAAGAAGAGCTAATTAACTTACCAGCATATACATGGAATGTGGAAGGATACTGGCACATCCATTATCCAGGAGATAGATAGATAGATAAATAGATAGATAGATAGATAGATAGATAGATAGATAGATAGATAGATAGATAGATAGAGCAGTAATTTCTTCTTAGAACCTCTGAATTCAATACTGTCAGATGTGAGCGCACAAATTATACTTGGAAGGACTGGGGCAGAAAAACAACCTGCAATATTACTAGTTTTGTTATACATGTAATGGCCAGTCTAGAAAAGCTGTAGCATTAACACTGGGCACACTAAAGGGAGTGTGCTTTGCAGACACAGATGGCCAACAATGCCCCTCTTGCTGCAAGCATTGAGAAATGTCTTACCTAAATGAGGTAAGCAGGGGTAGCTTTGATTGTTAGTGAGGCCACTGGGCACAAACAATCAGCGGTTGTAGGTTAAGTGGCCCAAAGATGAAGGGCTTAAAAGAATACTAATATTCAATTTGGAGTGACCTCTAACAACATATAGTCATGTCGGAAAATGTGTGTGAGAGAGCCACTGCAGCTGTGATAGCAGAATCTGCCAGAGTATCATCTCATCAGCAAATGGTTCTAGCAACAAGAGATTTGGGGGTCTATTCACTCAGCTGCCTTAGGCAGCTGAGTGAATGACCGACCTGAAGCGGAGTGAGCCGAACGCTGTTTGGCTATTCACTTCAGGCTGGTACGGCTGAAATCAGCCGTACATCGGGTGGCTCTGTGTGGCTTCAGGTCAAAGTGCAGAAGGAGTTTGACTCAGCCGATCCAACATCTGGATCGCCTAAGCTGAACCTCCGGCAGGCTACTCGCTGCTGTTCGGTCTATTCTTATAGATGCCGAACAGCAGTGAGTGAATAGCTGAATGCCGCTGAGCGGCATTCGACTCGGCTGTTCTGCTCGCTCCCTCTGTGGGACCGATCAGAACAGAAAAATAGTGAAAAAAGTTAAAAAAATAAATAGAAAACGATGTTTCCACCGAAAATAAGACACTGTCTTATATCTTATTTCCCCCCAAAAAAACACACTAGGTCTTTTTTTCGGGGGATGTCTTATTTATTTATTTTTTTAATGTGCAACAAAATGAAAAAATACTGTCACACACAGTGTCACAGTACCTGCAGGCTGCAGCTGTCCTGGAGCTCTCCTCTCTGATGCCATCCAGGGAGCCACCTTGTCGCACGGACCTCCAGTCAGAAGTTCCCTCACCTGACCTCACACCGACTCCACTGGCCATGCCGCGCTGTGCCGCTGCCTGCTGGGAAATGTAGTTTTCTGCCCGGCCCCAGCTCTCTAAGCAAAAGCCGTGGCAGACAGGTGTGCGAGTGCGCGGGCGGGAGCTGCGGCACGGCGGTCAGTCCCCGCCGTGTATGGATGAAATGTTTTGCAGTCCTTGACATGTTTTATACATGCAGACTTCAGGAGACCAGGTGCTCATATAATTGAACGTTGCTCTTGGACCCCTGGCTAGTTGATTGGATGCAGCAATACATGTGAGCCCCCTATCACCAAACTAGGTCTTATTTTTGGGGTAGGTCTTATATTACAGGACTCTCTAAAGATAGTGTTACGTCTTACTTTCGGGGTAGGTCTTATTTTCGGAGAAACACGGTAGATCGGTAGATAGATAGATAGATAGATAGATAGATAGATAGATAGATAGGTATATAGATAGATAGGTATATAGATAGATATTGATAAGAGATAGGTAGATAGATAGATAGATAGATAGATAGATAGATAGATAGATAGATAGATAGATAGATAGATAGATAGGATAGATATGCCTAATGTTGAACATATTTGCCTCTTTTGTTAAAGCAAAGTTAAATTGCAAAACAACTGATTCTTTGAGCGCTTTGAGGGCTTCAATGCTAAATCTGATTCCCCACTGGTAATCCAATCATCGCCATTGATTGCAATTGTACATGAATGAGAATGTACTAACAAAAACAGAATAATACTAACTAAGAAAAAGAGAATACAATTGTTGAACATTATTATTATAATTCTGATTTATACTTTCTCTTTATTGTCACTTCTCAACAAGGACCAGAGTTAAAGTGTGCAAAGCCAGGATCTTGGCTATTCGTGCTGAGCATAATTCCCATTCCCTAGGTAAGCAGATTAGATTTTACTGTAAATGTGCTATGAACCCTGTAATCATAGATAGCTTAAGTGTTTGTACACAGAGATCTACTGAGCCATTGATCCATGACACCTACAGTAAATTGAGGTGTGAGTGTGAAGCCTACTACAAACAGAGCATAAGTTAAAGGAACTATAGAATTTAGAAACAGTTACTCTTTAATCTTATAAAGTAAATATTATTCACATGTAATATTATTGCAACTTACCTTGTGCGAAGGTTCTCAACTAATGGCTCTCCGTCATATACAGACAATACGTCAAAATCTTCTTCTAAGGCAAATGAATGGAACCACAACTGTATTCGGTTTTTAGCTTCTGTACTAATTGTCCACGTGCAGTTGGCATAATTTGGATATCCATATGGGAATCCCGGACTTTCTACTGTTCCATTGGGTTCACGTAGAGTGAAACTACAGTTCTGACCTGAGGGAAGAGTGAGAAACAAAATCAATGTGAATAATAAAACACATTATGATATATTATGTTAAGAGCACAAAGCAGTGATTGCAGTGTGGAAGCTCTAACAATATCAGACATACTACCACACGGCCAGTTGTGTAAGAACTTATTTGCATATTTGTCAGTGCCTGCCATGTATAATAACACATTTTCTCAAGCGGTAACGCAGATTTCTTTAAAAAAAAAACCCAAAGCAACAGATTGCTTCACATAAAGCTGTGTATGCATGTAAAACATTTGAGGCCACCACAGAGTTTGAGTATTTCATATTATTAGCTTTGAGCAATGCACTGTTACGTCAATCATTTCAGGTTTACATGAGGCTCGTTTTTAGATAAGTCTCCTAGAAGTATTCTCTGATGGACAAGAAGTGTTTGTATAAGAACATATCCCCCATATTCACAGATTAATCTTAGAATACCTACAGGTATGATAGGCTTCTGAAAATGCTTCATGTACTGTTTATCTTCAATGCAATTGACTTTTGTATCTTAGGTTTATTGTTCTTTTAACTGTTATCCATTAATTGGGTTCTGTTGATATGCTTTGTTGCTACTGTGTTGAATTAAGTGAATAAATTAATGTGAAAGTCAACACACACTCTAAGGAGAACCATTGTCTCTTATTTTTTAAAACAGACAACACATTGTGCGTCAAATTAAGAAGGAACAACAACAATGGAATAAACCCTAGGATGTTTCCTATATTAGTTTTTTATGTTTTTTTATGTCGTCTACAAATATAGTCACTTCCTTAAAAAGACCCTGTCACCAACTTGATTTTTTTGTGTTTTTGCCTGCAATTTTTAAGTAATTTAAATGCTTGCTTGCAATGTACTTTCTTTCTATGTATATAAGTGATTTTATTTACTTGCAATGTGCCTACGAACTTGCTATACTACTCCAGGAAGAGTCGATTCCCTAGCACAGCTTATTTCCTCCCTCGCCCACAGCCTCCTCTCTCCGTGTGGATGCACATCCCCCGGCTCACCAGTTCCAGGTAGATACCACGGATGACCCGATCCTTCGCACCGGCCGTCCATCCTCTGGCCCCATGAATTTAAATGTAAGTGCTTATTCTTTTTCCTCAGCTATCCATTGTTTTTTCGCCCATTGCACCCATTGTCACACAATTTTCCTGTCATCTTCCCTGGGTCTTCCGACCCGGTCAGTTAGCCCACCCAGTGTTGCGCCCCTTTGGGTTTTTTTGTTTCAAGGTTATTATTAGCTGTTCCTAAGTTTGGAGCAGCCTAATAGCCAAAAATTTAAAAAAAAGTTAATTTATCAAGCAGTCATAGTGACTGCTTGATATAAACTGACAAAAAAAAGTTTGTTTTTTGTACTTTTTTTTTACAAAGTATTAAAAAAAATAAAGTGTAAAACAAAATTAGGAAAATAAAAAATATATATAAATATATTTTTATACTATAATTATTATTTAAAAAAATCAAAACTTGTGAAAAAAGTGTTTTCTTCTAGTTTTTTCCCTCATTTTTTATATTTGATTCAAACTAAGTGAGGCGTTAGGTACATGTTTGATATCATTTTATAGCCCTATCTGTCCCCTAAAAAACAATATATAATCTGTGTGGGTACATTTAGTAAGAAAGTATATTACTGCTGTGGAAGAATCACACAGCAAAAATGTAAAAAGCGTGTCAGTCATTTATGAACAGAAACTGAAAACTAGCTCAGTCATGAAGGGTTTAATATATCTGCCGGGAGAGTTGCAAAGGAGATTTGCACTTTCCAGGTGAAGTGTAAACTTAGCTTGGTGAATGTGGTGAAATTTCAATTTGCAAAGAATACCCAATCATGCACAAGGAAAAAAAATGTTTTTCCTTGTACATGATTGGATGATGGAAGGCAGCAGAAAAAAAAACAGTAGTGTATTGGGATTATGGTTTAAAGCATCAAGAAGAGAAATCAAACGGCTTGTAGATTAATAAAGTAATTACTTAAAATTTTAGATTTTAACTTCCCTGGCGGTATGATTCTTTTCTGTTTTGTTTCTTTTTCGGGTCGATTTTTTTTTCTTTTTTAATCTCCCACCGGTTCTGCCCCCGTGCGACGCGTACGCTCGCAAGGGACAGAACCTG
Organism: Nanorana parkeri; assembly: GCF_000935625.1. Taxonomy (NCBI): domain Eukaryota; kingdom Metazoa; phylum Chordata; class Amphibia; order Anura; family Dicroglossidae; genus Nanorana; species Nanorana parkeri. Next base: position 1,413,904 of record NW_017306500.1, read on the forward strand.
GAAGACAGATGCCGGCGCCGGCCAGAGGATACCGCGCGGCTCAAGGGACAAGGTAAGTAAATACTATGCAATATTCCCGAGTGTAGCTCAGGGTATGGAGAAGTAACCCCGAGCTACACTCGGGACTACCGCCCAGGAGGTTAAATAGGGATGCACCGATACTGATATTAGTATCGGTGCCGATACCGAGTAATACTCCTGATGCTTAATCCGTTACCAGAACTTCCAGTCATTGCCCGCTGCGAGCTTCCTGATTGGCCGGGAAGCCGGTTCCATGCTCCCTCATCCGCAGGGAGGATGGAGCCGGCTTTCCGGCCAATCAGGAAGCCGGGTGGCGAGTAATGACTCACCCTCAGCTTCCTGATTATCTGGGAAGTCATTTCATGCCGGCCGGCTTCCCGGCTAATCAGGAAGCTGGGTGGTGAGTCATTACACACCGCCCAGCTTCCTTTATGGGACTTCCCGTATCCGTATTTGGTATTGGCGGGTACTGGAAAAATAATATCGGTACAATATCAGTGCATCCCTAATTTTCAAAAATAGTCCAGATATTGACTGGAATGCTTGGACAGTAAGCCCTAAAATATTTGATGTCTGGGGGAAGGGGTGGCTTATAAGGAGGGACACTGACCTAATTATGTATTTTAGTTGATTCAGTACTGCCTAAAAGGTTAATATTTAAGGTGTTATCACTATCAGAAACAGATAACAGATTCCTGATCAGGCAATGATCCCATGTCTGTGGGTAAACTTATCACGTTTTTGAATAATGTGGCATAAGATTGGTCAGATCATGCATATATGACCACTTTTTAAAGTCAATGGTAGCTTTAGCATGGAAAGAATCTGGCAATTACCTAGCCCAGATCTTTTGCAACCTGTCAGGCTCCTTGTTGGACAAATTTATAGAAACCTTTGCTTTAACTTGCAGCTATTATTTGCTATTATTATTATAGTTGCTCAACTCCCATGGCACCAGTAACACAGTTTTACAGGAAAACATAAGAAGGAACAACAGGAGAGAAAGTCCTGCTTGTATGAGCGTACAATCAGTTACCATAAAGCTCCTCTTTCTTCATTTAATATATCGCCATGCGAGCTATCAAGCTTTATTAAGTATTTTTAGATAAGAAGAAGTGGTACGTTTTAGAATTGTTTTCCAGTTTGACATTAAGGATCACCATTCCAAATGAATGGCAACCCAAAACTAAAATTATGTTTAGTTTTTGGTTCCTGATTACAGGGGTGGATATATATTCTGCTGTGAAACTGTTGCAATTTAGTATGTGTTTTTCCAGCATTAGGAAGGGCTTGTTGTCCGAAACTGTTGCAATTTATGGAGTGGAGAATTTTCAGAGTGTTGCAACCTTGGACACCTTTTTGACTTGCAACAGTTGCACTTCTCCTTGCTGTTACTTTTAAAAACATTGCAAGAATATAAAAATACCTGTTGATCTGCTAGAAATACAGAGTGCTTCTAACTTCCTGTAGAGAACTTGTTGGACTTAGTCCCAAAAACAAGTCAGCCCTACCCTGTCTATATTTCATGTATACCTTAGGTACAATGTTAAAATTGGTGATAAAGATAATGCACTTAGACCATTCTTTTAGAAAGTTTTAAAGAGACCCTATGACCCTTGTGGATCAGGTGCCAGTTGGAGCTGTGACTTCTGAAATCCCTGTTTCTACGCTGATGCATTAATGTACTACCGAAATGTAATGCAGTATTGCCTAATGGCATTGCACTTTTCTCTTCAGCCTGATCTGATAAATGTCCACCAATATGCTGGAATAAAGATGTGAAAAAAAACCTTCAAGCGTTAACTATGAAGTAAATGACTCTTGCATGAATACTTATTTACATAATTGGCTTTGATTTACATAATCCATCTTTAGCCACTGTCTTGTCCAGGTCTCTGCCAATAGATTAAATAGGTCATTCTTCAGTGTGTGGGCTGAAACATTTTATCCATTTACATCGCTTGCTTACACATACTAAATACTTTTCAGCCACCATTTTGAAACAAATCATCTTTGATACCATTTCCTTTCCATCTAGATTAGTAATAAAATATGACTTAGATCCTTAGTCATACAAGCTAAATAACATACATGAGAGAAATATGCACCAATTCCCATGTCTCATCCATCTTACTCTAATCACCATGCCTAATTTTACAATGCATGCAGAGAACTGCTGCTTATTACTGTGCTGATAGAAAGAATTTATCTGCTTGAGTTGGGTTTCCACTGGGCGGAGGTGGAATACACACGGGAACCGCAAGTTCTTTCATCTATCTAACTCTTGTTAGAATACAAGTGGGGGAGGTCTCTGATGGCATGCATAACTCTACTGTTTTGTACTATCTGGTAATATAACTGCGTTGTCAATAGCCATTAACCCATTAGTAGACAGTTATTTATATTAGCAAACAGAGGCACAGCTGAAAGTTCCATGCACCAGGGGCTCCCTAAGCCTACTAAAACATTAACTGGCCTGTTAAGTAGATGATGGAATATTTTTGTAGGTTTAACATTTTGGAACACTCAGTTTAGATGTTTTGTTATGTGCCAAGTTACGGCATCTTTCAGGTATAACAACAATATCTGGGGGAGAGATCCAGCTCTATAATATTACTGAGTTGAAGAAGACGCTGAAGTATAAAAGAAGGAATCTGGTGAGAGGAGACCCTGTGCTTTTCTTTTGTATAAATATATTTGTATTCAGTTGCAATGTGCCTTTAAACTTGCTAGAAAATTTGATCACATCAGAAAGAGCCAATTCCCTAGCACAGCCAATGTTCCCTACTCCCTCCTACCACTTCATAGCCCTCTTCTGAGAGTGTCTAATTACTGTCTGTGTTGGTCTAGCTCTGCTGCACTCTTAAGGGGAAGAAGTGAAGAGATATACTATATAGTGTCACTTGAGTGACAGTTCCAAGTGTGCTGGGTCAGCTTACACAATGGCCAAGGTGATGGCAGTGCACAGCAACAGTCTCAGGGCTTTTGGGTGTCTACACAGGAGAGGCTTTTTGTTATGGGAAGAGTTTTGTTGGTCTGGTGACACGGTCTCTTTAATTCAGCTTTGCTGAGACAAATCGTTATTTGCTGAATGATGAATATTCAGCTCACCAAGTTAATCAAGAGTTGGATTTAATTTTCTAAGGAAGTACATGTAATGGTTACCATGGGTAACAGCTTCCATTTCCATTATCATCATTTTTACTCACAGACATAGCCTCTTGGCTGTATGAATTATGCCACTGCATATTTGTCATATTTGTGCTTAGCTAAGAGAATGTATATGCTACTGTATAGCATGCTACATAGGACATCCCTGATTTCCACTAACACAGCTGTTTTTTGTTTTTGTTTTTGCAGCACAGGTAAAGTATAAAAATCACTTGTGTAGCTCAGTCTTTAAGCTGATTAACGTCAGAAACGTGGATTAAAACAAACACAAACTATGGACCTCATTTATCAGTGTCTGAAAATTAACTGTTATGCAGCAGCAACAAATCACTTCCAACTGGCATGTTGCCAGGGCAGGTGTAACATAAAGGGAATACTCTGAAGAGGACTTTCACACAGAATTCCAACACACAGTTTTTTGTACAGTTCAAGCAGCTTAGCTTTTTACTACAGTTCAAGTTGGAAGCAGACGTTAATATATATATTTTTTTCAAACTCACCTCAGCTTATGATGTTAAGCTAGTGATCCTGAAATAACATGAAAAGGAAAAAATGACCTACACACATACCTAGTGAGGAATTCTGATGGTGGGTATGCTAATGATTGCAGGGCGGCTCACTTCCCAAGTCCACAGGACTCAGAACTGCTTTAAATGTTCTGATCCTCAAAGCCAACTCAAAGAGGCCTCACATACTCAGTGATATGCTTGCAGAGGCTCTATGGATTGCCTACAACTGTAGGCACAGCCTAGTTCCTACTAAGAGCAGGAGTGGAAGAAAGATAACAGATGGCAGTAGTGGGCAGCCACCTACAGATACATTGACACTAAACACAGGAGTTGAATCAAAAAATGCATTAAAATACTCTATTAACAAAAATGTAACTTATTTGTGTATCACTCGGCTGTAGATCCTCAAATTGTTTCTGAATTTGTGCTAACACTGTCCTTCCTTCTGGAGGGTGGCTACTTCTGTTTCCCATGCTCCCTGTGTGTTGCAAAGTAGCCACCGCTCACAGCTTATTCCTCTGATGGACTATAATCTCACTTTTAGTTTACTAATTTGTCTATCATGGGAGCGAGCTTGGTGTGGTCCTTCCAGAAGGAAGACAGTGTCAGCACCAATTCAGAGATTATTTAAGGATCAACAGCCGAGTAATACACAAATAAGATACATTTTTGTTAATAGTTAAAGGTATTCAAATGCATTTTTAAGATTTAACTCCTGAGTTTAGTGTCACTTTAAGGTCTCTTAAAAAGAAAATGGGAAAAGGTACTGCTTCAGGTTGGTTGGAGGCTGTTAATAATGATCTACCCTGTGGTGCACTGGACTAGAGTCTGGTTGAATCTATTCAGCTTTACTATAATTAAACTATCTGCTCTGAGACTAGAATATCATCTGTGTATGAAGAAATTTCAATTTCTTCAAGTTCTTGTTTAGGCTACTGTTTTGAAATGCTTAGTTATAAGTAAACCATTGTTTTTAACAGCACATTTTAATAACAAGGTATTGTGAAGAAAATCCCAAATGCAGCATTGTCACCTCCTATAATGGCAATCCTTGCAATTTGATGAGAAATGCTTATTACAAGGGCTGTCTTAGGAAAGAAACTTGTAAATGCCTAAAATTAATTACAAATCATATATAAAACACATAGGGGTCTTTTTATAAGGAATTCACTGGGCTATCCACCCAATGAATCCTTTATTGATATTCCCCCAAGTAAGAATCTCAACATTCATCTGGCAATCCACAGTCACATTCACCCTATTTATGATATGATGATTGTCTAGGCAAATGCAAAATCCTGTAAAAAGCTATAGAATGTCATTTGTACTGTAGATTTTCAAAAAGGCCTGCAAGCAAAATCTGCCCACAGAAGCACTCACTGGAGCTGAAACTGTGTTTGTAAACAGATTCAGCACCAGAAAAGATTAATAGATTTTTTTTTACTCAAAAAAAATTAATGCATTACAAATCTTCAAGACCTAACCATCCTGGCACACTAGCCATGCATGCTGGTATACCCATAGAAAGAAAGTGATGCACATCCTGCCTCCTACTAGGCTGACACCAGCCTGCATGGGGTCCTTCTCCCAGCAAACCAATGCCCGATACTTTTTGACACCCCCAGTGCCCAGAAGCGATGCTGGCAAAGTAGCAGTTATGAAGCACGGTTGGTCTAAACCAGGCAAATTTTAGTTAAAAACAGGTTGGGGAATGTAAGGTAAATGTGCAGGGAAAGAAACATTCAACCTATCCTTAAAGTCCAAGATGTAATATATTTCAGCTTAACAATCCTTTGATGTGGTGGATATCATTTTTCTTTTTCAGTCTTGTTTTCTTTTCTTTTTATTTTGTAATCCTGCCCGTAAAACATTTCCTATCCTAGGTTGAAAATGCTCACTCACTGCAGTGTATCTATGGAGGTACAGCATATTTACCCCAAGCTTCTCACCTAATTTGAACTATGGAACAGTCTCCTCACTTTTGTAACATGAGAATCAATATAATCATTTAACAAAACACTTTTTTTAAAGGTCAACAGGGCTGACAAGGTAGCATTAACAGGGTTATAGCCGCTCATCCTTGGCATATATATGGTTACGGGTATAGTTAGCTGCTCTAGAAGTTCAAATTAATTCATAAAACCCCTTATACATTTCAGTTGTCAGATAACACACAAAACTGTTACGAAATAAAAACAGTTTAGCGTGTTGTCGCGCTGAGAATTTTTAGCTTTGTATATTTTAGATTTTCTCATTCCGATAACATTTCATACACAGAAAAAAGCATTATAAAAAGGTTGCGCTGTTTCACAGCTGCTTTAAAGATCCATTATATCTGCATTACTCTTTTTTTTAAAATCTCTTTGTTTTCGTAGTAGATACAGGGAACTAGTTAAGATCAGCTTGTTGTTGCTGTGTTGTGTGTTAACATAGTGAGGTCTTGCTCACTTTTACAAAACACAGAAAGATCCCCAGAGCGCTGGGGATCTTTTTTTGTTTTTTTTTGTGTTTTGTATTGTTGTAAGCCTTCCCATGTGCGCCCTGCTATAAAAGCTGGTTATAGATTCATGCGGTTGCCAACTTTTTCTAGGTCTTGCTCACTTGTCCATAAAGGTATACCAATTATATATTGAGTATAATTTAAGTTTGTAAGCAAATCGTATTAGAAGAGCACCCTCTCTTTATCATGGGATTGTAATCATCTGATATATCTGATCTGTGTATTTATTCTAACACAGTGACTCAAAATATTGAAGCCAGTGGGTCAGTATAGGAGCTAACTAGAATTTTCAGGAGAACAGCACTGGAAGTTCCCATATTTTTCTAATAACAGGTTTTGTAAGCCTAATTAGCTCTATTCTGACCGCCCCTCCCCCCTGTTAAAATGAACCTGCACCTCCACAGCTCATGTGTAATGAAAGGTATGGTGCACCTTAATATAAGGTAAGCCTGCATAAGTTACCTGCTAAACCATGCTGCTCTTCATTCAGCCAATTATAATTATCAGTGTTCTTTTTCTAGTATCCACAAACTGGTCCAAAGAAGGTGGTAAATCTAATACCTGCACAGTGCGGTCTATGAGGATCATTGTCACATATTAAAATGTATCAATATGTAGACATATTTCATCTGAGTATTAATGGGCAACATCTTGTCAAATTTGACCTCCGCAGCCCGCCTTTGTTTAGAGCACTGAGAAACAGCATGGGTTTTGACTTATGAAAAGGACACACAAACTCCAGGCAAACAGCTAAATACAAAGTTGCTATACATATACGAGAGTGGTATTACAAACCCCCAGGATTTCTAATTTTGTCTAGCCAGTCCTGAAATTTACACAACCCTGCCAGAGAGCACAGTCAGCTTGGAGACCTGAATTTTCTCTACTAATTTTAAGCAATACAATTTGATTACCTTCCTGAACCCAGCATGTGACTAGACAGTAAAGAAGCTACAGCAGGCTGGTGAGGTTAACTCTCTCCTCTCTCCTTCTTTCAACCTATCACCTATCAACAAATGTAGCAGAGTTCTACCCTCTTTTCTCTCCAAGTTTACCTCTTATTGCCCATGAGATTACTACAAGCTGACATCAAGACAGATTTCAGTACTTATATAGGTTACATTAAAAAAAAAAACTAAAAAGAAAATAGTAAATTTAAATGTAAACACAATACTGTACATTTATTTATATTAAATAAGGTATAAAAAATGTGTGTCCATAAAAGCTATGATTATATGAGCAATAGAAATACAGGTAGCTTAAAGAGGATCTGTACTGTGGAGGCTATGCCCCCAAAAAGACAGAGGACTAGTATTATTTGTAGGCATCCTCTGGCTGATCTTTTCCCCATTACAGACTTGCCACGCCTTATTCTGCACTGTGTCTCTGTGCAGAGGCAGCCATATTAATAGAGGAATAGGGCTTGCTTCCTCATATTAGAACTCCTTCTCCGATGTCTGGTGATCTGATGATTGGTGGGGTAATGATCAACAAGCAGGAGAAAAGGTGAAGATCCACAGAATGACTTGGGTACATTGCCGGTCTTAGGTACAGCTTTCTCTCTAGCAAGGAGAACAAGGAGTAGCACCATAGTGGTACCACCAAATCTCACTACAAATCTGGTGAGACTAGCAGTTAGAGGCAGCAGTGTCCAAGATAAGCTCATACTGCAGATATAGAGCTAAGAGGCTACAACACAAGAGTGCTTAAGGAAAGACACATGTGTAGAAAGGCCCACTGCTATTTTTCAGAAGACAGTTAAGACAAAAGATATATTTTATAAGGCACTGCTTAGGCACAATACACTTTTCTAGATGTTAGCTATAAAACAGTCTTAACTTTTTAATTTCAGGTCCATTATAATGGACTATATAAACTAACTGCATAAACTAACCAACTGAACTATTTCTTCAACACTAATACCAATAGCCGTGGCCACAGTCATGGGAGGGTTATGGTCAGGCCATAGACTTGGGATTGGGGGAGGATTGTTCAATTTTGAATTTAAGCATCTAGCAGAAGGGGAATGCTCCTGTCTGTAAAATATTTCTAGATTTCAAGTACACAAGCTCTCAAATGCTTTTCAGCAGTCTTTGATAATCAAGTGAGCAGGCTCTATCACATCCACTGTTTGGCTGATGGTTGTGATGTTAGCTACACTGCATATTGAACACAATATAAAATGGAATATCCCAAGTTTGGCCTTAACACTCATACATATTAAGCAACTATCAATGAAAAATAAAACAAGGTTCAACTAAGTGTGTGAATTTATAGACAAGTAAAACCTACATTTGATTGTCTCCATGGCTACCCCCACTTCACATCTGAAGAGCGTGGAAGATGGTAAAGGGATTGCGATGGCATCTTATTATTACGAAATAAGATGAACAAATATCATACGTGACTCATAAGTTGAAACATATGGGTCTGAACAAGATGTTATTCTTTATTGTAACAAAAGAGCCATGTTCCAGGCAAACATCTAAGCATGTCCTATTTGTTTAAAGAGCAAATAAAGGGAAAATGTTGAAATCATGGCATTCTAATATAGACGGTGCTAGCAAAAATCAGAAAGGGGATTTTTTTATAGCTGGAAATACTGTAGATACTGCAATGTGTAAGATGCTTACAGCTAGCTGAACAATACTACTCTCCCACCTCCACTGATTGATCCAGCTTTTGATATGCTTTAATTATGTTTATACAGCTACACGTTATCATCACTGATATGGTCAATGGGTTGTAAACACTTTCCATTAATTTAGGGCAAGGGTTGCTGTAATCAATGCAAATGAATGCAATAAGTGTCTTGTCTGATATTTGTAGGAATCCATACGGATGCTTCTCATGGGGTTATAATTTATCTAAATACATTTTGTAATGCAAAGCTCCTGTTGCCATGAAGGATCACATTTACTCTCGGGCACAAGTACCACTTTATACCACCAAGGATCTACCTATTTTCTCCCCACTCATTTAAATTATAAGCTGCCTGTGGCCCTCTTAATCAATCACACAATGTGATTTATTTTCCCCTGTAGATCTTTTACTTGACTGCAGTAAAATGTTACCTTTTTGAAGAAGCTGCATGGTATGATGTTAATGTCCTCACACAATGTAAGATTAAACCTTTATTGGACCTGAATTACATGTCTAGCTTGCCTGCTTTTACCATTTTAGACACAAAAAAAAATCATGTAACACAGGAAAAGACTGCTGTAGAAGCATATTGCTCCTAAACACTGTTTATAAAAAAGCCAAAGCAGCTGCTGACAAACCTGAAATACTCCACTTACAACTCAATATAACTTTTAAGCTATAGGGATTGTAGTTCACATACATGATTTTTCTCATTAAACCCTGACGAAGGGTGTGTGTTTTGGACCCCTGAAATGTGTTGCCTACTCTATGAATGTCCCCTGACCCTAATGGAATGAAGGTGTATCTGGGCTATTTCAATTGGTGTGGCACTTCAGTTCCTACATTATTATTAAAAACAGCATATCTGTTCAGCCAGATTGCATATTTATTTTCTAGAAAAAGAAAGAACACCAGCAGATGTGATAGTTGTATCTAAATGTTATTTATGCAGACATCTCCAATTTATACATGGTAAAAACAATTATTTTGCAAAGAGTAAAACTATATATATATGTTGAGGAAAATGTAAACTTAAAAAAACCATGCACTTACATTATGTATATACAGCCTTCTATCCTTGAAATAACCAGAGCCCAACTTATAACTAAAGTCTTACACATTTTAATTTTTTTATTCTACTGTACATGGTTTTAATTTGATTGCTGCTGGGAAATGTCCTAAAATACCTTTCTTCTCAGTGAAAGTGCTACTGTCTGCCCTCCCACTCAAGTGCTCTATGTCGGCATAGCTGAGTAAGGCGCCTTTTACATGGGCTGATTAGGAGAGGATGCTTGCAGGAATCCTCTCCTGATCACATCATTACGGAGATGACATCCGTGTCCGTACAGTTTTTTCCTTCATTTTGAGATGGAGGAAAAAACGGCAATTACCGGACCCCATGCCAGTCTATGGGTAATTGGAAGTAAACTGACATGTGTTCATTTGCATGAAATTACTCCTGATCTGGCAGATCTGGTTCGGCAAAACAGATATCTGATCCATCTGTCTCTCCGGACACGGCCGAAGGCGGGTTAACTGAATGTAAACAAACGGCTCTCCATAGGCTTGCATTGGGCATCCGATTGGGCATCCGACAACTAACAGGCGGACCCGATCGGAGCGGCCATGTGAAAGGGGCCTTAGAGCCATACCAATCATCACAAATGTTCTCACAAAGAGTTGAATTGTAGAGGAAGGACTGGGGCATATCAGACTAGTTATGCCACAGAGTGCTGATAACTGAGAGTACTGGGTCTAACTCTGGAGCCTATTTTACTACAGTCCTATTTAGACACTATGTACAACTACTTTATTAGGAAAGTAGTAGTACACATATGAAAAGGTAGTTGTAAGTACAATGTCTTTCTGAATACATATCTATTCCATTACTTCAATAAGGTTATACATCTACTATTATTAAAAGGGAACTATGAGGTGAGTGCTTTTCACTCACCTCATAGTTCTAGCCGACCTGTGACAATGAGACTGCCACAGGTCGGCTCAGTAGATCGGGAGGAATGTTGTGTGTATATTTTACACCATCACCCTATGGCATATAAAATCAAACTATGTGCGGTTTTATAGACAAATCTATTATTTTTTAAATTATGGGATACAGGGTACCTCTTTCTCCAACAGTAAAATGAGTTCCCAAAATGTATGGAGGACGTCCGTCCTTCTCAGCCTTTGAAAAAGCGGGGAAGTGGGTGAAACATCAGGCTTTGCAATGTGGTGGTGTATAAGTGTTCTGTATTGCTGACCCTTGTGTAGCATGGCAGATAAATGGAAAAAATATATGCTCTTCAAGCTTTTAAGTGTATGTCCAGCCAAAACTTTTTTTTTTGCGGGGAAGGATTAGAACCTCTGTTGGGCTTTAGTGGAATATCTCTAACAGAAACAAAGACAAAATGAAAAATATGTTTTCAGTGGAATAAAGAAAGGCTAGAACCATTGTCAGCCCTTTCTATTTCTGTCTGTTTCCCTGTTGCAGATTTTCCCTCACTTCCTGTCTGGTTAATATGTTGTCCCCATGGCAGTAAGCAAGCAACAATCTCAACAACAGAGCAGCAGATGGCAGAAAAAAACTGACAGAGGACCTTCCCCACTTTACCAAAAACTAAAAAAAAAAAGGTTTTGGCTGGACATACACTTTAGACAAGGACCCTGACAGTGTTTAAAATGGATATATACTTATGCCCTTAGAAACTGAAGTAATACTAGTCATAAAAAGTCTCCAACTGGAACAGCTTTGAACTGAAATACTGTTGTTTGCCTTACTGTTTTTCCCATGATATATAAAAGGGATGACTCATGCATTTCCAGTTTGATAACTGAATCACAGAGTGCTGATTACCATTGGATTATGTACTCCCTATCAACACATTGATGAGCACAGCAGAACATCTAGCACATAGAAAGGAGAGTGCGATTTTGGTTAAAAGTAATTTCACAAATAATATGTAATGATATGTTTTGATACTTAAACATCTACGAAGATTAAGGGCCCCTTCAAACCTGCCTGTTGCAGTGCATTACTATACAAAAGTTAATATATAGTATTTTATGCGTTCACATGCCTTGCATTAACACAAATAAATGGGCCACTAACACTCGACCATAAAACAAAAAACAAATCTTTACTTTAATTTAATTATTTTTTTTACACAATGTAATACTTACAGCACAGACTGGCATGTAAGGGCACATTACCACATTACATAAGTATGAAGGGCTCTTAACAATGTTTATGTAAATTGTGTCCTGGCTAGCACTTTAGATAATTGAACATACAGTAACATGGTAAAATTTAATTTGGGGAGAACTAGAGCAAGAAAAAAATGAAAAATTAGCTAAATAACCTTTCATCAGGTAATCTATTATAACTTTTCACAAACTTTTCAGTTGATCTAATTTCAGGAACATTTCAATACATTGCCATTGCTAAAAAGCAAGAAGGTTATGTCTTTGCCAAAGCCATGCAGTATGACATTTTTAAGTGTTAACAGTTGAGGTGATTGGCTAATCCTACTATCCTATACCTTTTGATAGTAAGGCTCATATCCAAATACAACCGCGTATACAATATCACCATTTCGATTTGGGTACAGTTGATTTCTGTCTCCAACAGGCAAATGGCTGGTTTTATTTCTTGCAGTAATATGGAACTAATGTTTGGAGGTGTAAACCTGAAGTGACACTTCTTTTTACATGTCATTGTGTGCTAATGTTCCTGTTTCACTTTGTCAAATATATAATTCTGTTCATACTTCCACTGAAAGTCATAGACTTTCTTTAAAAATGCTCTTAAAAATGGTAAAACTTCAGCAAGCATGGACTTTTTAGGTTATTTGGCCATTCCCTTAACTGTTTTCAGTTCTGGCTGGATATCAATACTTCAAAATAACTAGCAATGCCTTCTCTGGTCCAACCTCCACTATATCTTATACAAATCCCCACTCACCTGAGTCATATGATCACTGCTTGATAGGTTAAAGCTCATTGATGTCTTCGACCGATTGAGGGGTTATCATATAAAGCTGTCCATACACCTATAGATTATCTGCCGATTTTCTATTGTCAAATGGAAAAAGTGCAACAGATTCCTCCATCTATGCTAAATTGTGTGGATGGAGAAATCTCCCATTGGGCCAAGCTTCAGTATCTTGATAGTTGGCCCCGCTGGCTCTCAAAATACCTGAACAATGCCTGCATGTATGCCCAGCTTAGCTCTGGTAAGAGAATCTAAATAGGGTATAGCGGCAGTTCGGAGCTGGATAGGAAAAGGTGCAGCTGGTTGCTTTAAAGAATTGAACTACCAGCTCTCTTAGTAGTCTGCAACTTGCAGCCTAGGGGTAGTGGAAAATACAAAGGGTACATGGTGTTTACAATTGGCCGACAGGTTTTTAGCATCTCATGTGAGAGATTCCTGAACTTTATCTGGATCTAGTTTAAGGCCTTCTGATGATAAGAGTTAGCCAAAATATGTGACCTCACTTCTTGGAAGTATACAGTTTTCAATGATTTAAACTTTATTTTTCTTGGATCCTCCAGTTGGAATCATGTTCTTCAATAGTGCTGACTCAGACAGAACATCATGCACATGACAGCCTATCAATTTGAGTGATGTACACATACTATACACTGAGTGGCCAGATTATTATGACCACCCCATCAGTACGAGATAACTCCACGAGATGACTTTGTTGGGCCGCCTCGTGACTCCACGAGATGTTGAAAGGTGATGCGAGGAATCTGACACTGCACTGTTGACCTTCTGTTGTCTTGTACCAGTCTTGCCACTCTCCGTTCTGCCCTAACATTGACTAGTCGCTGATGACCACAATTCGCACGTTCAGACCCAGATTTTCGTCGGACACTTTAACAACAGCTACTCTTAACATTTAACACATTCTGCTGTTTTGCTGATACTCGCTCCATGGCTCCGAGCACCAACAATCATCCCATGTTCAAAGGCTGTTAAATCGTGTTGTTTACCCATATCTTCAGAAAAAAAAAATAACTTCTACTGTCGTGGTAAACAACCTGCTTCCCTATTTATAATGGTCTTGCCCTCTAGCAACTTCAGCGCGAAATTATAGCTAGTTATAGCTAATTTGCCTACAAACGTCAGGTGGTCATCATAAACTGGCCACTCAGTGTATGTCTCTTCTACTTTTTTTTAGAACACTTACTGTTCAGCTTAAACCATATGGTAGTCATATAAAGAAATACATCACTTATGGTTTGTTTAATGTTGTAAACAGGAAACTGTCCTTGACTAGCCTTTTCTGCCAATATCTTTTCTGGAATCTATAAAACTGAAGCCTTTTGCAACAGCCAGCTTGCTAGTTATATCTCCCAGCTTCTGGCTTTTGATAGTTCTCTTTCTTTTGAGCATTATTTGGGTCTCTGGCAATCAGCAGGTCACCTGGGAATGGTTTTTCAATTACAACCAGTGAACACAGCCCCTAGCTGAGAGTTTCAAGTCTGTCACAAACTTTTCAGTTAGTTCACTTACACTTTGCACTCTGTTACAAAATGTATATCTTGGAAAAAATGGGTCTGAAAGGTTTACTGTGTCCCAATTCTGGTTGGGTACTTGTATGCTAGCAAATTCCATTTCATGAAGAAATTGAAATTTCATTAAATGTGGACTTTTGCAAAAAAAAAAAAAAAAAGCACTGCTGGTCTCCATAGAAAACAAAAACAAAAACTGGAGCAAGGCTGCCCAGCACATTTCAACACATCTGGTGTAAACGAGTTCTAAGCATAAAAATAAAATCTGTGGCAGGTACAGTAAATGGTTTTTCAATATATATATATAAGGCAGGGCTCAAAATTTCAAGTCCTGAGCTACTAGCCAGGCCTTAAGAGTTACTCGCCACCAGTTGCCCCACCTAACCCCAACCCTGCCTCGGCCTTAACTCCGCCCCTAAACCCACCCTCTTAAATTATCTTATGAAATTACACTTTTAAATGTTGAAGGCAGAATAAAGTTACAAAATTAAATATTAACAACAACAATATTAAGATAAAGCAATGTAAACATTGTGGCCCTCCACATCCCCACATATAAAATAAATACCCTCGCCCCTGTTCTCTGCCTCCCCCATATAAAATAATACCCCACTGTTCTCTGGCCCCCACATATAAAATACTACCCCACCGTTCTCTGCCCCCACATATAAAATAATACCCCACCATTCTCTGCCCCCACATATAAAATAATACCCCAAGAATCAGGAATGTGTTACAAAATTACTCACTGAAATCAATATTACAAATAAATACATTCATTACAAAAAACATTATTTTCCCCACTCTCCGGGAGAAATATATTGTTTAAGTCAGGGGTGCCCACTATTTTTCATCTGGAGATCTACTTTTCAAATGACGAGCTCATTGAGATCTACCAACGAAAAAACAAATCAGCTTAAAGTCTCTGAATGATGTTGATGTGGGTGAATAATGAGGAACGGAATAAAATGTTCCTCATTATTATTAATATAATTAATATAATAATAATATATGGGCACCCCTGGAAAAGGAAACCCCTGATAGGTCTTTTTTATTGCTGTCCCCGTTAGGTAGATTCACCCTCTCCATTTGTTCTGGACCATTATCAAAGAGACATAAAGTGATGGGAAATTGAAAATGTAACAGTTGGCAGAAGAACAGAAAATAAGGGGAGATTTTCCAGTGGGGACATTTGTTTCAGGGGCAACTGTCTAACAGTAGATTCCCCACATTATATAGAGAGTTTTCCTTTTGCTTTCTGTTTATCCTCCAGGGCAAGTGAAGGCAAGGGAAATCTCCCCAATGAGACAAAGATAGCAGAAAATATATTGGCAGTGCTTTAACTTTTCCCTATAGTTTCCAAAACCTTTAATATATGCTGGCTATGTATACATTTTAACATCCATTTTTTTATTTTCTTGACAAAAAAACTAGTGAGCCCGCTCAGCAATGAAATGCACCAAGCTAATATGCATGTTTAAAAAAATATATATCAATGGAATATATATTTCAAAATACCAAACACCAATCATGGAATCTTGTTTTTGAACGTCCACACAAAGATCATTGTATGCACATTATAGTACTCCTCTATGTACAGTTCACTGAGGCTTTCTGAAAATATAAAAAATATGTTTTTTTACATCCTACTTACATACCCAGTTGTTGTTGTTTTATTCTTAGATGTTAAGCTGCTAGCACTGGCTAGATAGACCCAAATAAACAAAAACTGAAAAAAAACACACATTTTGCTCCAAGGCACACCATGGCTTAGCTGGCACACAGTTGCATGCCGCAGTGTACATTCTAGAGAAAACCACACTTATCTAAACATAAGCTGTAGCCTGTGCGCCCACTTTTGCGCACAAAATAAATTATTTTCTATGAGCATATGATTTACTTGCTCCTGTACCAACATAGGTGCATCATTTTAATTAAATCACGCTCCATGTCTGCTATTTTATTGATTATGTATTCATTGAGTAACCATTTTTTTTACTCTACTGTATATTTAAGCAGTAGTAAATATGTGACCATTATTCTAACATCTAGATTAAATCACCTAGTTTTATGCATCATTTTCAGTCCAAGGTTGTTGGTATGAGCCTTTGTTCTGAATGAAGCTGCTATCTGAATGTAGTTTATTGTTTAGTATGACTATTCAGCTCTGACATTCTAAGGTCATATCCTTTAGCATCCAGATCTAGAACAAAAAGTCCTTAGCTTCATATTTATCCTTGCTATACTCAAACATGTTTTTTTAACTCTATTTATATTTTATTTGACTGCAGTGTCTATCAAGAACATAATCTTAGAGCAGTATTAATAAGAGAAAAGAATGTTGATTCACTTTTGTGTATTTTATCTGGAATACGGAGACAGATGATATTTACCTGATATCTAATCAGGATTCATCCTTCATATGAATATAAAATATTCTCTTGGGCCGCTGTGGTCAAAATCTTGAATTTTGATTTATTTTCTCTAAGGCACTGTTAACATTGGAAAGCAGTAAGCTGCAACTCACGGATCTATTTGTGTTGGGGTGCACAGCATTAGCCCACAAAAAATAAATGGGCTGTCTATGCACCTCAATGGATAAAAAAAGGGCCTTCACAAATGCACAAGACATATGTATCTGAGTGTTACAGTGCACCTAATTTAATTAACATACGTGCATTGCCTTGCACTGTACATGTTAGGGTTCAATTAACTTTGCATGCAGAAGCATTATAATGTGCATTTCAGAGTAAAATGAACCCACAGTAGCAAAATATTTAAATCATAATTGTAGCTTATCCCTTAGGGACCTATTTACTTCATTGCATGGGGTCTATTCACGAAGCTGCCGAAGGATCTGGCAGTAGCTTCGGCCGATCCTTCGGCTAGCTTCGGCCCCGGGACCCCTTCGGTTCAGTAGAACCGAAGGGGTGCTGTACAGGCTATTCACAATAGCCCGTACAGCTCCCGATCATGGCCGAGCGGCTCAGCCGAGCCGAAAAATGCATTTTTCATGCATTGGCTTTAAGGCAGCCATTTATGATCAGTGCATGATAAATATACCTGCATTATTTTGGGTCAGTACAGCTCACCACAACACACAATGCATTCAAATCTGTTCCTTTTAGTGCACTGAACGGCATGTGGTTTTTTTTTATACCTCATATGTATATTTGGGTACCATTCAAAATAAATGGCAATGCACCCGTAGTGCACATATACCAGAGGTGTGATGGGAAACTTTTTTAATGCATACATAACTGGATTGAGTTATGTCTTATCTATCTGTGGTTTAGCTTTGACAATGAACTCCAGCCAAAACTGTTTCATGCTTTGAAAAAAGTGGAAGACTCTTCAACCGCTTTGAGGTTTTTATTGTTTTTCCCCATAGGAGATATTTCTCTTTATCTACTGTTCCAATGGCTATTCTAGTATAAAAAAAATACATTAAAATGCTGTACATTTTAATATTCCTGTTGCCTATAGATTAAGACTCCCACACTTAAAATGGAAAAATCAGATAATCATGGGGCTTGCAAATGTGATTCTTGCCCTGGGCCTACTCATATTTTAAAGTGGTGCTATGCTACCTAACAAACCCCAAATGTTTTGTTATAGACAACTTGGGAATTACTAAGTATTGGGAACTATCCACAAACTGAGTGGTGAATGCAGAGGTGCCTCCCGAAATAGTGGCACATGTTAAATAAACAAAGGACTTTGCTATTTCAGTCACTCAACAAACACTATTTTGTATGCCTTTATTCTCAGAAGAACTTGGTGTTGCTTTTAATCAACTCAATTTTTTGTGGGATAAAACAAAATGGCATGTCCATTATCCCATTTTACGGCATGTCAGAGTGTTTTCCTTGGAAATTGTGTGATAAAGGTGCATTGTGATTTGACTGAGCTCTTGCCAAGCTGATTCTGATTAAACTCATAATAGATATGCAAATCTTTCCCCGGCATTCGGACTGATGTATTATGTGATCGTCTGCGGGGAATTTTCAGGCAAGATTTAAGTTTGGCTTTTTTTTTTTTTTTTAACAGAAGAATCATAAAAGACACAGTTTGATTCATTCTGTGGAGCTATTTATGCTCTGTTTTGTTTGTTTACATGGGAATGGATAGAATATATGTTGCAGTATACATATTGGGAGGGTGAAAACAAGTGTGCTCTTTTTAAAAGAATTCATGATTTGAGTGCTGATGAACTAAATTGGCTGTTTTATTCCATAGCTTGTATTAGAATTGCATCTTCATTTAGTTGTTTAATAAAAGCAATATTTTTTTCTATCTCAATTTTTTAGCATAAATAAGATGATGGTGATAATATTTAAATGGCACTTTAACCCTTTCATGACTGAGCTAGTTTTCAGTTTCTGTTCATAAATGACTGACACAATTTGACATTTTTGCTGTGTGATTCTTCCACGTCAGTAATATACTGTCTTACTAAATGTACCCACACATATTATATATTGTTTTTTAGAGGACAGATAGGGCTATATAATTACATCAAACATGTGTACTTAACGCCTCACTTAGTTTGAATAAAAAATGAGGAAAAAAACTAGAAGAATGTTTTTTCACAAGTTTTGATTATTATTATAATATTTTTTTTTTAGAAATGTGTTATAATAATTATAGTATAAAAATATATTTATATATCATTTGAGTTAGATCAAAAGAAGAGGTTAGGTTAAGAAATTGAGCAGAGGCTGATTAATGACTGGTAACTGCTAGGAATCAGCTGTTACCAGCATTACAGAGCCTGATATAACTCGTCACGTACAGTTTACGTGGCCAGTCATATAGGCACTTTGTGACGGGACGTACAGTGTACGTCTCCCATCACGAAGGGGTTAAGATAACCTCTTATTAAACTGTAAGATGAAAAGTGTACAAGCAAAAGTTACCTCCATGAAAGCAATACGTTCAAATGGGGAAATAAAATACTAAAGGCAGTCTTGGTTCCTCCCCTCACACCTCATGCGCTTGATTATTAGTAAGTAAGCCTGTTCATCACTAGGGCCACCAATCGGACACAGAGAAGGGTGAGCCAAGCTCTGATTTAAACAGAAAAATTGAGATTTGCATTTAAATTCATCTGTAGATAACATAAACCTTTCTGTAAATTGTCAGTGTGAACTGACACTCTTTTTTTCTATAGAGAAACATTATTTTACTTTGCATTTGATCTCATTTTAAACTACAAAGGCTGTGGGCAGAACGCTTCACTGAGAGAGAAAGGAGGAAACTGCCAAGATCCAAAACACGTTCTCCCACAATTGCTTGAATGCCTGCAGTCCTATTTGCTACAGAAATCATGGACCAGATATAACGGTAGCTAAGTTACTTTGAGTGTAAACAAAGAAGCTGGAGTCTGACTGCAATTATTATGAAAAGTTTATTAGTTTGAAAGCCAAGAACATCCAACAAGAACACTAACTATAGACCACTAAAGGTAGTCTTGGTCCCTCCCCTCCATCATCATGTGTTTTCTGATTAGTGAGAATGCCTGCCCATAACTAGGGAAACCAATATTGCAGAAAAGGGTGAGCCAAGCTCAATTTTGCATATTAGTTCAGCTACTTGTAGAGCCCATGGAACTTTATGTAAACTGTCATTGTGCACTGGTCGTCTGTTCACTACAGAGAAATATTATTTTGACTTGCATGGGAGTTAATTTTAAACTATAAAGGCTTCAGGCAGAAAACAGGCACCTGTGTTTATCTCCACTCACTGGGACCTATTCAGTATAGAGGAATCCGACAGGCAGAAGGACATAATAAAGACATATTTATCATTTAGTACATTAACTATGTGACGGAATGTCACGGTTCAAACCCACTGTACGTCAACAACACGTGACTATACACAGTTCCAAACCGACCAAGACCTTGCACAGAGATTTCCCAGCTCACAGGACAACAATCGCAGGCCAGGAGACAGAGCAATCGTCACTAGGGTTAGTTAACTCCATAGTTAACTCTTTACACACAAAATCATAGCTGCAACCACATATTTTTTATGGGAACACACATCGCTCTCAGCAAATGCTGTGACAAGTCAAAAACTTAAACAAAGCATATGATACCACTGTCCTCTCAGGCAGGAATATGACAGGTTTCACCATAAAGCAGTGTTCTTTATGGAGGCAAGGATACTTTAAGTTCTTATTTAGTACATATAGCACCAGATAGTAATCATCTACCATTGCAATGCTGTCTGAAAAATGATTTGCCTTTAAAGCCAGCCCTTCTCTTTTGTAAAAGCAAAAAAAGTGCCATTCTGCACACTCAGGACAATAAATTCAGTAAATAATACTTACTCTTAGCCCCCACTCATATTTGCCACATGCGTGAGCATGTGTAGCGTTGCTGCATGTCTTAGCACATTGGTCACACATCAGCATAAGGCAGCCTATTCATTTTCAATAGGATAGGATTTCAATAGGATCCTGTTGCACTCCTTAACGATTTCAAGTGAAAAGCTGTAAGATCAGGTGGGTGCTTGAAATAGCCAAGCAAATGGCTTGGCTATGGGTGTGAAATGACCACGGGTGGCACCGTGAATATCACAAAGTTCAGGAACGTCACCAGCACACCATTAAACATTTGGTCATTCTGAGCCTGATGAAGGGGACACTGTGAGGCCCAGAAAACGTTTGCATTTGAATGACAAGTGTTTATCATTAAATGGATTTCTTTCACGTTTAAATGGTGTGCTGGTGACGTTCCTGAACTTTAAGTAAAAAAATAATGGCATGAAGAGTGCGACACACACTTTTTAGGCATTATATGAATGTGCCAAAGATGGTCTGCCAGTTATTTGGGTTCCAGAGAACCAGTGGCGTAACAACCAGGGGGGCTGGGGGTGCGTTTGCCCCCCGGGCGCATAGATGGCGGGGGGCGCCTGCCGCGAGCCGGGCCGACTGTCACCGGAACAAGACTCTACTTGTTGTACAGGGGCAATGAGGGCATGCTGGGACTTCTAGTTCCCCAGCTGATATGTTATGAAGCTGTATTCCACTATTCCACCTGAAAGTACTACAATGCCATTATAGAACTAAGAATAGAACATAAAATACAACTTTTTTTTTTTTTCTAATACTCACCTGATTTCTGGATCCACCAACAAGAGCAGCCTCCCGTCTCCCACGCTGTTAGAAGCTGCATACAGCGTGTGCTGTTTACTACTTAAACTGGCGCAGGGACAATGATGGCATGCTTCGACTTGTAGTTCCTTAGCTGATATATATGTGTGGGGGTGGGGGGTACAGTTCCAGTGGATGTTTATATAATATGGGTGGGGGGGGAAATAATTTCTGCCCCGGGCGCCCATAACTCCGCAGAGAACACAGTTCCTCCCAGTTTGAAGTGCATAAGCCCACTACTGTCAGACAGGAGGCAGGGAGATGCCTTTTGCAATTTTTATCCCACTTGACAACCCTAAAGAAAGACTGAGAAGTGCAAGTGGTTTCTCCCAGGACAAGGACATAACAGCAGGTATATTTACTGTAGTTAGTAAGCTTAGGTTTTCTAAGCAAGATTAGAAAATTGTTGATTTGTTTCCAACGTAACCTGAAATTGCTTTTTAAATTATACCAGATGAAAATAGCTTCACTTATGCAATGCTACATTTATCACCAAAAAACTAAACTAAAAACATAAAGAAAACCTGTCATAGGTGAAAGGCTGCTATTACTGACTTCCTTCTGACAAAACTTGTTGCCTAGATGACATGCTAATCCACATACTGAGTCACTGACATATAATAAATATGAAAGTCAAAAGCCCTTATCTGCACACTTTTTCTGGATCAGTGACTCAGTGTTTAAAGCTGAACTCCAGCAAAAAGCTAAACAGACAGGCAAATTACAATAGGAGAGCTCTTGCCAAGGGACTTGTATTTCTGTCTATCCAGTCCTAAGATTTACGCAGCTCTGCCACATAGCACAGTGCTGTCTGGCAGGGCAGGAGACTGGATTTTTCTCTGCTATAGTTAAGTAAGACACACAGTTCTTGTCCATCCCCCAGCTTGTCACTGGGCAGTAAAAGGATAAGCAGCAGATTGATGAGCTCTTCTCTACGTTATTTTCAACTCTACCAACATAAGCATTTTCCTTTTTAGTACATGGGTACTGAAGCGCAACTGATTGGTTCCTTGTGCTGCTTCTTCCTCTCACAGTCTGAGCTCTGATGTATAGGGTCCTATGCAGGTACTTACACTAATTGCATTTAAATATAAATGTAATGATTTATTACTAAACACAGAGCTGCATTTGTGTCTTTTATATTAGCCTTGAATTAATCCTAAATTCCAGGGTGACAGCCAAGCCAGTATGATTTTTTTTTAAAGTTCAGCAATGGCAGCCTCATATTGTTTTTAGGAAAAGTTGACTTTAATTAACTACAGCACCAATAGGAAAAAGACTGCTATAATCCCATCACAAGCTCAAATCAGGGTGTCATGTCTGTGAACTAATGGTGAGTAGATTAAAACCAACACCATTTCTGCCTAAGGTGCCGCATTTTATTAAACCAGTCCCAATGACTATGACTTTCCACTTCTTGTTAATTATTATTTTTAACTTTCTTCTGGTGGCTATAGAGTAAACATACGATGAGGATACATACAATCTAGGTGGGAATGATCTGTCAATGCCTGAGGCTTCTAAAAGATGTAAAAATATTGCTGCACAGTCCTTATCGGTGATCACACTGTTTATGTGTCTGTGGGCAGATTGTGTAATCACGAATAATGTCATTCCATGTATTGATATTCCAGTAGGTATGAGACATCACACAGATAGGATAAAAATGTACCTGAGAAAATGTTAGCTTGTTATTGGCAAATAAGAAATACAAGGACTCTGTGGGTGGTTAGGGGCTTACAGCATGACACATGTTGGCTTAGCAGCAGCAGCGAAGAAGAAAACAACATTGATGTGCTACACAGTGAAAGTTGTGACGTCTCTTATCTGGACATTACAAGGGATCACATATCAGGTTCTTGTACTTAAAAAGGAAGTATGTATATCAGGCAGAGATGTTGACAATACATTTAGGGTGATGAAATATGCAAAAGAGCTAAACAAAGGAAGGTAAATAATAAAGAAAATGGAGAGCAAAGTGAGTGATGTATCTGGGGAAGGTTACCAGGACATAAAAGCAAGGAAGATGCCCTGAAAAGGGTCTATGCATTATGTGGCTAGGTGCCACTTCATTGGGAGCTGTGTGTGAAACAAAGGTAAGGGGGCATTAAATAGTTAAACATACCCAAGCCATTACAGGAGATCATCTGCTCTAAGTTGTTCTTCAGACATCAATCAGATTCAAACCATCATTATCCATTTGACATTTCCTAGCGCAGGCTTGAATCTGACTGGCAGCTGTAGAGCACTTCCTACTAATGACAAATGATATCTGGAGCCATATACTATTCCTTAAAATTATTACTTTCAGTAAAAGAATAAATAACATTGCATAAACACACAGAACAGAGAACAGAATGTTGGATCCTGACATTTGCACTGTGCTTTTGTAGAGCGCATTTCCACTAACTATATTACTGTGCAAAAAGCACCAGACCAGTACAGGCTCTATTGTTTTAATGAAAAGCCGCTATTACCTTAATGAAAAGCCCCATCAGCACAACTTGCTCTTGGTATCTGGCATTTTGCTTTGGTAAGATTCATTTATGCTAAGTACTGAATATTATTAAACCATAAACTTTAGTTAAGTACAGCCTCTGTTTTTGTAATGAAACAGCCTATGTCCCCTGTTGCAGGCTTACTAGAGGAGTCTTGGTAACAGATGTCACGTAGAGCATGTTTTATAGTAATACTACAGCAAGCCTCAGCCTCTGCAAAGAAAAATGGATTGTTCTCTTTTTCCTGGATACTACAGGAGATCCTTACCAACTCGTCAAACCAGTCGATTGCACTAATTCTGAACAAATATGTTCTACTTTCCCTGGTCTCTTAACCTTCTCCCAAAATATATAGGAATGCAAAGAACAAATAATTCTGATGAAACAATCCATACAAGGTGGCTTCACGGGTATTATGTCAGCCTTAGATAATGGATATTTTGCAAGGGATCATCGTGTGTCAGCTGAGTCTCTGCATACCCATAAAACAAAGCAACAGGCCTGCTTGAACACTGCATTTTATGAGGTCATTTATCAAGGGCAGGAATGGTAGAATGATACAGTTGAAGTAATATTCGCTTTTCATGTATTTATGATGCTTATCTGCATGCAACGGAGGCCGTGACTCAATTCCTTCAGGCACACAATTCCCCATAGAATGTGCAATGAACATTTCAGCCTTATTTCATTCCAAAGAAGAGTGGCCCTGTTCACTGAACAGCATGGCCAATGAAATTTCTTTATTACACATTGCATTATGTGATGAGTGTTTCTGGATGCAAAAGTTATATGGCACGCTAAGTGCATTACTGGGATGCTTGGTCACTAAGGCATTTGGTGGAAATAAACACCATTTTTGGCAAAAAGAAAATTGCAACAGGACATATTTGCTAGTTTACTCAATATTAAATTATAGGTCTTTATAGGTAATTCCAGGCACCAGGTGACAGTTATCCATGAGTTACACATGCTGTCAAGTAAGCACCAGAAAGTTCACTTAGCACACCTTTATTTTAGTTTTCTGTAAATCGACTGAAACAACATTTTCAAATGCCTTTTAACAGGGTCAGGAAGATAGCAGATGGATTGTGTTTCCTGTAACCTATTTTCTCTATTTTACCATTACCTGGGGTTCAGTTAGAGAGTTTGCCAACCTACTGCCAATGGAATAACCGGATAGAAGGTGAGAGGGAATCTGCAACAGAGACACAGGAAGAAAATAAAAGCTGACAGAGGTTCTAGCATCCCCCTACTGTACAGTCTGTGTTGCTCTTGGAAAATGTCACTGTTACCTGGTATGAAGCACTATGCCAAAAGGACAGGTGTGTTGCAGACTCATAGGGAATAACAGCCCTATCACAAACCTGCTTCACCATGTCACCAACCTATAATAATAATTTTATTAATATAACTCAATAAAAAAAGCAGGAAGAAACAATAGGTATGTATTTGTTACAGGATGAAGATACATAAACACTGCTTAAGTGATATAAGTGCTGGTTTTAACTGTAAACTTCTTCTTAAAGCGGGCACTAGGACAAAACACCTTTGCAGTGGGGTCTCCCTGCACTGTAAGGGTTAAATGCTTGTAAGGGGTAGAGGAATAAGCAATAATTATTTTATTCCTTCCTTTATTATTACAGCAGGCTTCCTCTATCTTGGTGATCAGTACCCTGAAGCCTCTTCTTCAATGTCCACAATTATGGAGTCCGGCAGGCATTCACTGAGAATCAGCATCTTATCTGGACTCTTTTTGGGTGGTATGGCAAGCAGGTTGAGGCTGGCTGAAAATTGTGTGGCCAGGTTTGGATATTTTTTACAAAACAAAAGTGTCTCTGTGTATAATCTGGGTATGCTTGGTACACTGTAATGTGTATTACCGTATATACTCCAGAATAAGCCGTCCCGAATATAAGCCGAGGTACCTAATTTTACCACAAAAAACTGGGAAAAAGTATTGACTCGAATATAAGCCAAGGGTGGGAAATGAGGCAGCTACTGGTAAATGTACAAAATGTAGATAGATACCAATAAAATTACATGAATATTTATTTAAAAGAAAAACAATAACCTAGCTCTGTAAGTGGAAAAGGGGGTACATGGATACATATCATGTACTACGGATCATTTAACCCATTCATATTAGCAGAGGATAATTGTAAATCTATTGTTCAGTGCATTCTATATGTAGTATATAGTACATGTACATATAGAGTGCCTGCAACAATACATTTACAATGATCCTCAGGATGCTTCTTGACTATTTAGTCAAAAGGCTGACATTTGCTGTACTTGAATTTCTTATCTATACCTACTGACATACACACTCTTACTCAAATAGTTTAGCATGTAAAACGGTTCATATATATACATTTCAACTGTATATTTAGCTGTATGTCTGCAGTTCAGCTTTCACCTAAAGAAGATGCTTCTTTATACAAGTTAGCAATGGATATATAAATGTATTTGCACAATGCAGGCGATGGAGAGCAGAAGGAGAGACATTTACTTTTTACCTTTCCCTCTTTTATGCATTTCGATGCTAGGGTGATTTTAACATCAATTAATTGTTAATAAACGCTGATGAACACAACATTTTTTTTAAACCATACTAGGACAAATAATGTTGTTATAATAATACTATATGCATAGTCTTTCCATAAAACTTTCCATTTTATGACACCAATTAAATTGTTCTTTCATGTTGCAATAAATGTTACTTAACCAAATAGCAAGGCACTTGTTGTTTCAGGAAGGGAATTAGTAAAACTGAATGCTTGGTGCTAGTAGATTAATAGTATTCATAAACCAAGGTTTTATACAGAGGTTGGAAGGGCAGGCTGCAGAGGAATGGAGGGGGAGTCAGAACTTACATACTTAATCCAAACAGAAGCCTTTGTTTTTCATATAAATATATGACCTGTGTATAGTGGCGACAAACAAATGGCACTAATAATTTTCAGATGAACATTGTTAATTAGAGACTTGTATGTAAAAAGCTATAAATCCTTATCTAATGGGCAAAGTCATTAGTGTCATTACAGCTAAGAGTTATTTTTATATACACAGTATTATCCTTGGCAGATAGCCCATTTTGGTAAAAAAATGTGGCTTATTTTACCTAAAAGATGAAAAATAAAATATTGAACCAGTCCATATAGTACATTAGATGAGGTTCACCTATTTGCTTCTACAAAATATACAAAAGTACTAATGAGGGAGAACACCTGACTAAGGTAGAAAAGATGTCCACAATTCTCTACACTGTCAAAGCTGCTAAGATCACCCAACCTCCTGAATCCCCCAAATAAGTCAAATAAATCAGACCACACTTCAAATTGAGTTAAAAGGCCATAGTAGCCTTTTATTACATAAAAACTAAAATAACATAATTTTAAAATTCAACATCACCAAAAAAAAAAACAAGGTTGCAGGTCTTTGAAAGCCACACTATTAACAGATCTGTTCTCTGTGGAAATACTAAATATGTTACCACACCGTCTCGGGGACAACCTCCAAATTGACTGTAGACACTTCCATATCTATACTTGCTGTTCACCATATTTCACACCATGAATTGAGGACACCATACCAAGAGGGTGACCAAACATTATACTCCAGCACCTATTTTGTCTACCTCCAAAGACCCTAAATGTCAAGGCTGCTACAACATTAAAATGAAACAACTTACAAACAAACAGGATGGGAAGTTTGCTTTTTATTCAAGGATCTCCAACTGATCCAGAAAGACTCCTTCTCAGACTACCACAGAAGCTCCAGTAAACCTTTTGACCTGACCAGTGAAGTAAGTGACCCTGCCCTAATGTCTAACCCTTATTTAACCCTTTAGTACATTGTCTCCCTGAATCACCTAGTCATGTAAGCCCAGCACCTATTTTTTTTTTTTTTTGCATCAGGCCTAACTTTCCTTCAGGACCCAGTGTGCCTAGATGTAAGCGGATTTTGCCCCAGGCTTAATATCACAATATCATCACTATTATGATTTACAACAGATTGGAGTAGCGGGCCCCCTAATCTTTAACCTTTTAAGATTTTCCTGGGTACGTTCACTTTTTGCAGCAGCCCATGCAGATTGGCAGGTTCTCCTATTAAAGCATGGGATCTGTTTCTAATTGACATTTCTAGTGTGTTCCAGAGACAGAAAGAAGAAAAGTGCTGAGACACAAAGTGAAAAAAAAATGACATGGTTTGTAACATAAATACTCAGTAGCTAGTAGGGGTTCTTTTACTCTCACCAGTGCAACTACACCACCAGCAGACAAACCCTGTACAAGTTTGGTAAATACTTTAATGGCACACATTGGGGACAGATTGGGGAACTCTTGTAATCCTTACCCCCCCTGCACACCCATGTATGTGATGCCCATCTCTCTATTATTGTTAAGGAAAACAGCAGTAATTTGACATGAAAGAGAAACTTCACACTGATGAGGTCATTCCCTCCTGAATGTTATCTGTGCAAGACTGACAGTAATTTCATGTAGGACAGAGCATTATTTGCTGGGTTTTGCTGGCTCTCTCACCCTTAATCTAAAAAAAAAAAAACTATTCAGGGAGCATAAAAACTCTAGGTGCTTTATTTTGTAAATACCTACTTTCCACTAGAAAGCTGGCACTGTGGCCTGTCCTTTCCCACTTTCCATGCTTTGTGTGTGGCTGTTAAATTTGATGGATAGTGTTAATGGCCAATAGCAAGGCAACACAAGGTTGGAAAGGACTGACTAAATTTTTAACTTCCTAGCTGATGCTGGTATTTGCATAATAGAAAACTGATTATGCATGAATGCACCCATAGGTGAGTACTTCAAAATTCAACTGACAATTTATCATACTATTATATATTTTTTAATCTGATGTTTTCTAATGCTTGTCTGGAGTTCAGTGTGATATAAGACTGGGAGTCTTGGAAAAAAATATACATATTTTTGCAATTCTTATCACAATCATTTAGGCTATGTCAGTGGCTGACCTTCCATGTTTGTAAGTGGTGCAGCTGCATCTAGACCCCCAAAGTCTAAAGTCAGAGTAGTGGCCTCAATTGCTATACTAACTAACATCTTTTGCATTCTGCTTTTGTGCATGCACAAAAAGACTTCAAGAAATCCCCATTCTGACGGTAAAATTATTTATGTTCCACAGGCATAAAAATTTTCCATGGATGCTCCCAATGTTCACGAAGGTGACTTAATTATGGACAGGGCAATATCATCATAATGCTTTGTGAACAATGATGTAAAGTCTTGTCATCATGTCTCTTCCCTGCCTAAGAATTTCTAACCTGTTTTTTTTTGTCCTACTATTTGTCTTCAGTATTCATGTGTACAAACGATCCAAGTTCAGGGGAAGCAGAGTTTTTCTATTTAGACTTTGCTTCCCCAAGGTTAACTTCTGCCAACAATCACCTAGTTCACTATACAACAGCAAGACATTACTTGGATTATAATGTATATAATGTTGTTAAGCAGAGAAAAATAAAGGATAGATAAAAACATAAATAAATAGACTAAGTATGAAATTGCACATAATGCACATTGCTTTTCATTACACACAAATACCTTTCTTTTTATATTCAAATGGATACTAAATTTGAGATGCAATTGGTACTACAACAAGCAAGCAAACCTGCATTTTATTTTTGGCAAACATCTGGTGTGAGGATTGAGAATACCTTTCACAACTTGTCGGTTTAGAGATGCTTTAGAACTGGCAGAATATAGACAACAAACTAGGATAGTGTCATTTATTAACTGATGTGCCTTTTTTAGTAAGGCAAAAGTTGTGCCTTTATTAAAATCGCATGATTAGTGACAACTGTTATAGGGCTAATGGCACCCACTTAGACCAGAGATAGCCAAACATTGGCATGCCAGCTGTTGTAAAATTACAAGTGTCATAAGGCATTGCAAGAATCTGACAACCACAGGCATGACTTTTCAGAGGCAGATGCATGATGGCATTTGTAGTTCCACCACACTTGGAGGGCCAAGTTTGGCTACCCCTGACCTAAAGTCAATTATTTTACCAAATATGAAGCTTCTATCTTGGAGGGGTGTCATATTCAATGCAACAGTCTGCCTGTAACTTTAATTTAGGCTATGTGCAGACTTCTTGGAGAAGAGACATCTAATTTTTGGGCAGATAAAGCCTGCAAGTGCGTGTGTGTGTGAGGGTTATAGTCATGGTAGTCATAGATTTTTAGTCATAGACTTTGTCAACCAGGGTTCCTCCAGAGACTGCTGGGTAAGTCACCACTTACACCAATGAAATGTTCATCTATCTATAGGGTGGGCCTTCTTCTCACTAACCACCAGTGTAAAGAGCATTCTTTTCACTGATTACTAATGTAAGGAACATTTTCTCAATGGCTACCAGTGTAATAGGACCTTTCTGCATTGACCACCATTGAGAAGGGCCTTCTTTTACTCACCACTAATGTGGTCACAGTCTACATTTCTAATGCATTTCTATTAATATTATTTGTTTCATTTTAACTTAAAATCATGTTGTTGCTTAATCGAGAGACAGAGAAAGGCTGCTATGGTGTCTACAGGAAGTAAGTTCATACAGGAACATTCCCTACAGGCTTTCAAATTAATTCCTGAAAAAACATGATCAGTTCATTAGATGGCTAAAATTGTAAGGCTGTCAGACAATGACTTGAACAACAAACTATGTTAGAGGTCTCTTGGCAAGAAAGTTTAACTTGCAAGGACGTTACAAAAATAGAGAGAAGGTACCATATTTTGCACTCCATAACACACACCTGACCATAAGACGTGTGTAGCTCCCGACAGCTGAGACAGATGGCACTGTGATTACAGCGCCACGGTCTCAGTGATCACACAGAGCAGACGATGGTGAGCTCCTATGCCGTGATCACACAGAGCTCTATGGTGAGCTCCTATGCTGAGGTCGCGGGTCCTTCAGAGGAGCGGGGGACCCTGAAAACCACAGGGGGGGACGGACAGGATCCCCGCTGCTCCTTTCATACAAATTATCTAATAAGATCACTTTTATGAAAACGAGCGGCGGTTCCACACTATACATTTAGCTCTGCTTGTCAGGAGCAGGGCTAAATGTACAAAAAAACAACTCACCCAGCACCCGAAACTGCATATCCCGGGCGTCGGTCGATAGGGATTCCCTCAGCTCTCACACATTCGCTCCATAAGACGCACAGACATTTTTGCCCACCTTTTGGGGGGAAAAAAGTGCATCATATGGAGCGAAAAATACGGTAATTACAGTCACAGAAACTAAGAATAAGGGCAAGGTTGTATAAAACATGAAGACTGCATATTTTTTCTACTTTGGACTTGCAGAAAAGAGGACAGGCAGAGCTGCAGCTAGTTGACTCATGACCAGACAGATAACAGAAGATTCTAAGGAATGTACATTTCTAAATGAGAGGATTATCAATATGTGTATTATAGAAGGTACAAATATTGCCAAATAATAACAGACAAGAGATGTAAGGATGGTTGACGGAGATTGTCAATAACAATAGAAAAAGCATTGTGCAGTCTCACGTTGTGATCCTGCCATCATTAAAAGCAAAGAAAGAGGGTTTTAAAAAATGGAGAACAGGTAGTAAAGGTTCTTTTTGTAGCCACCATGTAGCCACCAATGTAAGATTTATAGGTCATCTACTTTGCATATTTGTATCACTTTCAGCCAGTGAGTCATATAACGTATCAGGTATTAGAGATGGTAATAACAGGATTCTTTGTAGCTCATCTGCACTAAAATGGCCTGCTTTTTTGTATCTCTCCTACCAAGCTATAAATTATCCCACTATGGCACGTCAATAAAATACTGACAGTTTAGCAAATGTAAAAATTGTAAAACTTTTAGTGACAAGAAGAATGCATACATATAAGCTCAGCATCACCAACTCCTTTGAAGTGGAAGCTGCTAAAAAAAAAACCCTATTGTGTTGCGCATTACAATAAACATCTAAAATTTATCTGACCATATGTAAAAGAAAGCAGCTTTAGCCTAGGAAAAAAGTGGATCATAAATGGGTCACTTACTTTTCATTTTGCTGCTGTAAAAAGCTAAGATCATGTTAAAGTTGATGTTTTGATGTGCTATTTGGAGATTGAGTGATGTCCCCTAGAGGAGAGTGAAACTGGTAGACAGGGAGGTTTAGAGAGTTATCTGTAACACGCTCTTAAGACACATTTCGTTCCCAAGAAAGGAAAACTTTTTTTCTCTGTGATCATCTAATAAACCATTACAGACCTTTCCCACTTGTTACACAAACTGAGTATGAGATGGTGCTACTCATCATGTATGTTGTAGACTATTACAGTGAGTGATTCATATCTTGAGGTAGAAAAGTAGAGAGAAAGACAAATGGAATATCTGGTAGATTTGAGCTTAGTGCAGAATTGACCATTCTCTAGTGTACAGGAAAATAAAACAGCTAATGAATGTTTTTTTACTGTCAGTTATATGGACACCCCGGGACACCCAGTCATAGCAGAAAAATTGTAACAGTAGTGGAGCGAAAGAGGTGGAGGAGTAGCACGTGGTCACCACAGAAAAAAAAGGTTAAAACCCTCTTTAACCTTCTCTGTATTATACAGAAGTTGCATATACAATAATAAATATGCCTCTTTTTTTTATTAATCAGCTAAAAGCTAAATATTTGAAAAACCTTGCGCTGGAAGCACTAGTAGAGTCAAATCACAGCTCTCACATACAAGCACATAGTTTGTGTTGGATTGAGAATCATATCATAAATCCACTTTTGAAATAAAAACATATCAAACAGCCCCATAAAGCCTATCTCGGTGGAAATAAAAACCCTCCACTTGTCTAGGGACATTTGGTTACTTGATCCCCACTCCTTCTCCAGGGCCATAGGCCCTGAATTGTATGTAATGACACGAGCGTGCTTCTGACTGTTGGGGTGGAGGGGGTAAAAAGGCACAACCCTTGAAGCATACGGGAGTGGGGATCAGGTAAGTAAAAGACCTTTAAAAGGGTCCCTCATTAGCAAGCAGTTAACCTTTGCAGACCCCGTAAATCCTATCTCAGTGGAAACAAAAACCTTCCACTTGTCTAGGGGACTGTTTAAAGGACTTTTGGTTTCCTGATCCCCACTCCTTCTCCAGGGCTATGCGCCCTGAATTGTATGTAATGATGTGCGCGGGCCTCTGACTCCTGGAGAGGAGGGGGTAAAGCCTTGGAGCCTGTGGGAGTGTGGATCAAGGAAATAAAAGTCCTTTAAATGGGTCCCCCAATAATGAGAACTTCACCTTTATGTTATCTCTTCTATATGATTTATGTTCACTGGAAAACACTAAAAATGAAAACAGGATTTTTCGAGAGAGATTTAATATTAACTTTTAGGGCCCATTCGTACCTTGGCATCCTGGTGCATTGCATTAATGTGCATTTTTCCATGCATAATGTGCATTACAGCTAAACTCTGGAGAAAAAAAAATGATCATCCCCCCACACTGCAAAAGCTAAACCTCTACCTCTAGGATCCGGTTAAAAGGACTTTATCCCTCGCTGACCCCCAAACTGCAAGGGTTGAATATTGGTTTATGTTGAGGGTTCCAGTAACAAGGAATTTTACTTACCTAGTCCCTCACTCCCACAGTCCCCCTGCATGCTATGCAACTGGGTCCCGCAGTCTCATCTTAAAGACACTTCTCTGGTCGCAGACACTCTGATGTTATGCAGTATGATGCAGGGCCAATAGCCCTGCATTATATGTGAGGATGCCGAGGGATTGCCCACAACTCGGAGAAGAGGAGAGTGTCAGTTGTCCGGGGTAGCAAGTAAAAGTCTGTTTTCCTGGTACCCTAGGCATAAACAAGCATTTCACTCTTGCAGTGTGAGGGGGAGCCCATTCAAATGAATAGGCTATTAATGCACCAAAATGTCCAAAAAAATGGACACTGTATGTTCTCTGAAAATGAATAGCACCACAACGTGTTGATGCCTATAATGTTTGCTGCGGTAACTCCAGAGAGGCTGAGTTAATGGGTATGACATATAAACATGGAGATGGTTACACTCCATACAGTAACCTCACCAGCAGAGTGGACAGTAATCTGAAAGCAGGGTAATGGAGGTCCTATACCAAGAATCTATTGGGGGAGTCTATCTAACAAATTACTTCTTTGGACATGCAGAGGTTCACTAAAAATCAAAAGTATGTTTTCACCAAGCCTGTCAGCGTCCTGATTGATGTTAGAAATCTTGCAATAGAAAATTCAGTCGGTGCTGAATAATTATCTGCAGTGTACAGGTATAAAGCAATGTCAAAAGCTTCTACTTTGTGTGGCCTCTATTCAGCTTTCTGCAAAAATGTCAGAGATTTTAAAAATAAGATACAAAAACTGCAAATTTTCCCTGCTGATCACTTGGCAATGGTAACACAAATTAAAAAGTAGAAGCAATTTCTGTATTGTCTCCGTCTACTCAATAATACTTCATGTGTGACAGATTTGCTTTAACTGTTGAACTATTCTTTAATGAAAGGATATGTAAGGCGCTTTACAAGTGTTAAACAATAACAGATGAAAGATAATCATACTTATGGAGGACAGCCCATTTGGTTTGTAAAATAAGCTTAGCCTTTAGCAGTCTATAGCGATAAGAGTCAAATAGAGGTTGATTTACTAAAGGCAAACAGACTGTTGACTTTGTAAGGGAATTTGCATTTTGGAAGGGAATTTTCCCTTAGTTTAGTTAATGTGATATTCAAGTCAAAAGATTTTTAAGCTATTTCAAATGCTGATTAAATTACTTACAATAGATGTTTCTTGATGTATTTGTTTACATTTATGGCCAAGAACTTACAGTCATCATGTTACCAAACAGCCCCCTCCAACTCTCTTAGCTCGGCTTCCCTGAACTTCCTGGCCACTACAAGATCACAAGAGTCTCCAACAACTGTCCATCTACTAGTTTGGTGAAGGGAAGATGGATGACAGGGGGGCAGGGAGCAGGGGAGTGGCTTGCCTTGCTGGGCCTGTGTGTTTGTGGGTACAAACGCAGCTTACTAGCACACACAAGGGTGGCTTCATAGGACCCTGCAAGGGAAAAGAGCCACCCTACAACAGGATATCAGGACCAGTGCTCAGGAGGCCAGCTGATTCTGCACTTCGTGGATGTAAAGTTATTTGGTGAGTTCAGCTATCTGAAGGATTGTCCGCAGTGATTATATCTGTTTATACAGGCCAGGCATAGAGGCCTCAGCAAGGGATAAATTGGTAATACAACAATCAGAGTCAGAATAGGCAGTGTTCCTGTGATGTGATTGGAATACTGCTGGACAGTGGAGTGATGCTAGGTAAAGTGATATAATTGTCTATTTTTTTCTCTTGAGTGAAACATCAGTTTTTAAACCACCAGTTGAGTTATCACACAATAATGCAGTACTCATAATTTCTCTTTTCATGTGCGGTAAATGTTACAGCAGGTTGATGATCAGGTCCCTTGTTTTAAAGTAAATCATGGGCATTTCTTTATTTGATTGACTATGCTGTTAAGAAAATGATATACTGTATGTATATACAAAAAGGCTGTAGACGGCATACAAGCCGTATTATGTTCAAAACTGCCCTGGAGCACTCAATTAAAGGATGCCCCATAACTTTCATAAGGTATAAATGACAAGGTGGTAATTGAGTCACTGTAGCTTGAACAAGGCAGACTGAGCCTCCATATGAAGGAGAAAACACCAAATTCTCATTCAATGATTATTCTAATACGTGTCCTGTGTGAATGCACCATGATCCTCAGCGTTGCTAGGCAGTGTTGTCAAGGGGAAGCACACTGTGAAAGCTGAACTACAGCTGCGTAAGATGGTTCATTATGTATGGTGAAGGTGGATTCAGAGTCTGCAAGCAAAACTCTATTTTTCTATATGTTGTATACAGTAATATGCTGGTGTCACAGCCAAATAATAGAGGTCAGAGCCACATAATGTTTTATTTTATATCTCTCTCTCATGTCTTTGTATTCTTCTTTTGCTAGCACAAGTATTTGAAAATAACAAAATTGTAAATTCTATTGGATATCACATATAGTTAGATCCACATCCTGTTCTATGTTCTGCATTCTATTACAACCACCTCCACTTCTATATGACCTCAGCTAAATGCTTTTATGTGTGTGAGAAGAGATCTCTCCAAATTAAACTGTGAAATCTTACAAAAAAATGCAGAATATGCTGGCGATAGAAGGGGTTAACTGAATTTGGAAGATCATGGCATTGTGGAAACTGTGTAATCAATTACATCCTCTTTTCCCCTTGGGTATGATTATGACATTACTTGCCCAAAGAAATAAGGCAGTACTGTCAGGACTGCAGGCATTTGTGACTTCAGGAGGCAATAACTAGAAGATCTCTGGTACTGAACTAATATTTAATGTGTATCTCTAGATGAAGCATTTTTTCCTTAGTTTTTAATAGAGTAGACGATGGTTTGAACCTGTCAGTTTTTTCTTTTCTTTATACAGTACCATTGGGGAGAATTAACTTCCTATGTTAGAGGCGCAACTGGAGATTAGTGGAAACCTCTTTAAAGTGAGAGGAAATCTATAATTAATTGTTGCCAGAACAGATATCCCTTATTGTGAGATTTCTTTTCTATTCCTGTTCCAATGACAACCATAAAACATTGGACTTACTATCACTTTTTGTTCCAGTGACAAAGCTAACAAGGGGATACATTTTAAGTATTGAAATCAAATCACCTCTGCCACTAAACTGAACAATTTTTCAGGTTTCTGGGCTCAATAACATTGGCTAATGGACAGTATAGCCACAACCGCGGTACAATTAAGTCTTGACTGTCATTAGGAAATTATGTCATTTTAATATCACATGGGAGATGTTGCTCATGTGTCCAACCCTGACCCTAACTATCTACTTATTTTGACTTTTGACTTATTTTGACTCTTAGATAAGTTACCACTGACACTGGTCCTTTCATTGTTCTTTCAGATTTCTGTTAGCAGGGTATTTTTGCCACTGATCACAAATGTAAAAGGGAATTCTTTCCAATAACAATATTCAGTATAAAAAGGTGGCGTTCTCCCACTGACCATCAATGTAAAGGGAGCCTTCTCCCACCACCGACCACCAGTGTAAATGGACATTTCACTTACCACCAACATTAGGAGGCACTACACTGACTACAAATGTAAAAGAGCACCTCACTAACCATATTTTAAGTGGGCACTTTTCCACTAATCACCAGTGTAAGAGGATGCTTTTCTACTGAATTCCAATGGAAAGAAGCACTGCAATGTTAACAGTCTGCGTTTCTTTTCTAGCCACTATAATCATTTGTTTAATTTTGTTATTATTGCTGAAAGTAATGTTTTCATATAGTGCGGCCTTGGGTGTCAAATGCATTATGTATTACATACTTTTTTTATTCTTATTTCCACAAATTTCTGTTCATGCCTTTGTCCTTTGAACTGTATATATAAGAATTAGAAGGGGTTCCTGAGACCTGCAGCTTATTTCAAGGGTTTATCCACATTAAAAACGTTGAGATAGACTTCCCCAGCCCATCAATACTTAATTACACCCTAGGCTACATGGGAGGGAAGGAAAGGAAGGAAAATGGTAGGAGGAGTTAATAGTATGTAGTCATTGTAAATCTGCTGATTGAATAAACATGATGCAAAGATGCCTCACATTATTTTTTGTGTAGTGCACCATTTACGAGTTTCCTTCAAAGGTAACAATACTCCTTCAGTGGTGTGGAGGAAGGGGATATTAGTAAACTATATTTAAATAATGTATTCTTTATTAATGTGTTTATTAATTTATTTGTTAATATAGCCAAGGGGTTGGGGTAGGTTTGGGGAGCTACAGTATTTGTGATTAGCAAGTGCTACTCACTTAAAGCATACTCTTCACATGATAAAATACATGTAGACTGCATAGCAAATGCAATACCAAGCACTGCATGAAAGTATTTTAAATAAAATATGTGCAAGAGGTAAGTGATGCCAGTACGTGCAATCAATCTGTTTCAATAATCAATAAGCCAAATGTTCATTGGGTACAATTTCAAGTAGCTATCTGAAAGGGGGTATTCTTCCCACTGACCACAAGTCTAATAAAATGTCTAATGAAATTGACTTGTATATTGTTTACATTTCTTTCATTTAAAAGATATCTAAACTTTTACTCTAGATAGCCAACTCCCTTTTAGGCCTGCAAGGGAGCAGGCTATATTTTATACTCTATGGAATACAAATTCACATATGCAGTACTGAAGAAAGAGTTAAACACCAGCTGTGTCATGACACAGGATGATTGTGATTTGAGGTCTGTGTAGGGGGATATGGATTTGATAGGGTTAAGATATGGAACACTGAGTAAAAGTATAACTATCCTTTAATGAAGGATATTTATCATTACATTAATGCTGTGATGCTTAAAGACAATAGTACATTTTGTAAAGCAATGGGTCTGTTGGCTTTTTAGACTACTAGGTGTCTAGTGCAGGAGTGGAAATATTAATATGGAATCCAGAATCCAGTCAGTCCAATCTAGAAGCCAGCAGGATTTTTAGGAGTCAGGAGTCATATTGAGGACAACTACAGAAAACCTCAAAAGTTAGGAGCCAGCTGTCATTTTAAGGAGTATTACAAAATATCATGGAGGAATTTTAAAAATCTAAAAGGTTCTTGCAGGGCACATGTCTTCGTAGACATGGGGAACATTTTTTAATTCTGCCACTTCACTTAGAGAAGTGTTTCAAATACCTGGTGCAAATTTAGTTCTAATAGTGACAGGGAGATTCTGGATATGGGATAATTCTACCCAGGGCTCCATACAAACTAAGGCCAGCCATGGTCTATGTGGCTCCTCCACTAATGCAAGCCTTCTAGTGTTCCCCCAAACTGAAGATCTTTGTGGCAGCATGATTCAGCGTGCCACATACAAGAATATGTGTCATTGCTATATTATAAAATATTAATTGTTTTACTCTTACTGTCTCTAAAAAAATCAATAACGTACCAAAAGGATGGTTTGTTATATTGTACATACTATAGAAAACACACGTTGTCTTTCCGGGTGTGGACTTCACAGCAGGCTCTTCATATGCACATTCACATATTTAACTGTATAGCAATTAAGAAAGTATACATACACATTTACAAATCAAAGGAAAAATGTATACGATTCTGGCACTGTGCCTAATAGTACAGAGGCAAAAATATACATCTTTTTGGTATGGTCTTTTTAGTAGGTTTTTATCTAAAACATGAAGGTTTGTTATGTTTATCACATAAATTCAAGGAATATATTATATAGAAAGAAGCAGACTGAACCTTTAAAAAGTGCTTAGTTATCAGGGCTAATCAGTGATGGCTAAAGCTGAATTCCAAGCTAACAACCTATATTCACATATTAAATACATAAATTGGAGCAGTTGTACCTGCCAAAGCATCTGTCTATCCAGTACCGATGTTTAACAGCTCTGCCACACAGCACAGCCCTGTCTGGTGGGGCAGGATGCCCAGTTAAGAAATACTTACAAGTCTCCTTCCTTCCTCAGCCTGTGACTGAACAGTGAACGGAGAAGAGCTCATCTTTCTGTCACTTTGCCT
This sequence comes from Nanorana parkeri, assembly GCF_000935625.1. NCBI lineage: Eukaryota > Metazoa > Chordata > Amphibia > Anura > Dicroglossidae > Nanorana > Nanorana parkeri. Next base: position 1,453,549 of record NW_017306500.1, read on the forward strand.
TCTCCTCCTATCCGCATGTTCCATGTTAGCACATGAGCACTGCAGTACAACTGATTGACTCCTGCTTCTCCCTTCCCTAGCCGGAGCTCTGCAGTACAAGGACTGCAAGGGGAAGATACCAAGTGTAATTCAGGTACTTACACTGCTTGCATTTAAAATATACAGTTAACAAATAATTATTGAACATATATCATTGAATGTACTTCAACTGTGTATAAAGCTGTTTGTATGCAATACAAAAATATGCTAGATATTATAATGATGATTATGATAACGCAAAACAGTACCCTATAGTTTTCCCCTCAACTATTTAATGCAATACATTTTCACTTTTTAGCTTGTTTTTATATTTTTTTGTTGTTCATGCATCTGTTCTGTTTTATGTTGGTGTCTAGCATGCATATTGAGCTGTACTGACTTTTTAGTAAATATATCACTTCATTTTTTTTCATTCTTACGTACTGAGTCCGTCTTTATAGAGTCTAGACTGTACCAAACCATTATAAAAACGTGATTACAAAAGCACTTAATTCATGCAAAGTCACCAATAGGTATCAGGAGGGTTCCAACGAAAAAATTGGGAGGAATGTCCTCTAATGCAGCGCTGCCCCTGGGGTGAGGGCAGAGAAATATCGGTTGCAGTACTTGGTGTGCGGTTCCTAAAATTGCGGACCGGGGTGTCCAACGTTTTACTGATAGAAAAGACAAAAAGTACAGAAGAGGGTTCCACTCTGTCACACGTTTGTCAGCTGGTAAATATCTGTAGGGGAGATTAGAACCTGCTACAGGGAAATTACTAATTTGAAAATGCAACTGGGAAAAACAAATGCAAGTTGCTTTTTTCATTCAATGTATCTATCTGTTAAGCTATCTGAATTTTGACATGCAATAATATCCGTTCATTTACTGAATTTTACAGCTAAAACTCAAATTAATGCAATATTAAAATGGCATTTAGGGGAACCATGAAAATTTTCTAATTCTTGAAATTAAAGGAAACCTCTCATGGGAGAAATATGTAGGTCGCCTTTGCTGTCCTCTCTTTCTGAAAACACTTGTTGTCAGGCTGTCATGCTGACCCTCTGAGTTTGAGTCACTTTTCCAAAACATGTATATGTATTAGGATATTTCTGATCTACGAACTTGTTCAAGATCAGTGACTCAAAAAGTACTGAAGCCAGCAGGTCAGTATAATAGCCAAGCAAGTAGTGTTTTCAAATGGAAAGCAGTAACGACACCCCTAACAGACATGTCTAGCGCCACCAGTGAAAAAAAACCTGCGTTAGAGGAAGATGAAAATATTCTGTTACAATATCACCAAACCAAACAATCACTGTGCATGGCTATACACTCACATTGTCTACTGTGGCCATCACAGTTGACTGTACCCAAGTTCAAACTGGGACGCCCAATAGCAAAACGCCCAATCCTCACAGTAGCCAGTGAGTACACAGCGATAAAAAATGCATGGAAGTGCTAAGATCTCTAATCTATAAAAGCAGGAGTTTATCACAATCAGCCCTTTCTGATGAGCCAGTACCAGACCTACAGGTTTCTAGTCTTGTACCATTTGCAAAGGAGGTATTTCTGCCCTTGGTTACAATCTCTCATTCGGACGTCATGAGTGGCAATGGAATTTACTTAAAACGCCTTAGAAAGCTTTCAACAACCTGTTTTTTGGTTGAATCAAGCAACGATTATTTTACTTGGATGTTTAAATATCATTGAAGGTAAGCACTTGATAAGATAGAAAGAACTGTAATATGTTGATATGGTATTTAACTTAGGGTTATTAACCTAAGGTGCTCAGCTGCAGATAAGGCCATTTTAAATGTAATCTGTCTGTCCACAGCCCTCAGGATTCAGTACAAAGCTACATCAGAAGTACAGGTTGGTAAAAAATCACTGTTCATTAAATGTTCACTAATTGCCTATGTATCCTGATTGAATTTGAAACTGTCACTATAAGAATTAGCTAATGTGCAAAGTATGATTTGGTATATTTGCTAGACGCACACTTACTATATTATTCTTCATTAGCCAGATGAATAGAGCTGTGAATTTTGTTAATGGGTAACATATCCCAACTTCGGCAAAATATCTAATTGCAAAAGGCATATATGACAAGAAAACCTGTTTTGTGCAGAGGTACCAGATTTTGCAAAGTCTTTAGGGACAGTTTATACTTTAATACCATTTTCTGGACTAAAACAAACAATACCAGCAGCCAATGTATGTTAAATAAAGCAGCTGGGATTGAAGACGTCTTTGTGAAATGAGTGATGACCATATCATGCCATGGTTATCTGGGAAACAACTTGATAAGCACAGTGCTGTTTTCTGTTGTGTGGACTTGTTTGCTGGATATTATAATTGTTAACTGCAAAACGTCCTGCATGCACAAAATTGTTATCTGTCAGAGTATCGCATAAGCCTTGAAACTTGGGAACCTGGGGCATTCTATTACGCAAATAGTGACTTCAGCCTGGAAGTCAGTGCTTTGGACTGCCTCCTTCCACACCATATTATTATTCATCACTGGAATGGGCAGTCTCATTTACCAATATTGAGGAACAGAGGGAGGAAGGGGGAAGGCTACGGTATGAATGTGCTGAAATCAATATTTGCATAATAGAATTTCTGGAGTACTATAGAAGAAAAATAGACCTATGCTTTTAACTTGCCTAAAACTAAAAGGTTAGTAAGTAAAATGTTGGTAAGATTAGTCAAAAAATCTCAGGGGCAAATTACTGAATATGCAGTTAATGGGGCTTCCAACACTGATCTTCAATACCTTTATCATCAATAGTGCAAACTGGTGGGCATTATTCCCAGGGGACTCTCTCCAGTACTCAGACAAGAGCTATGTTATGTATTTCCTTATACCTACTGCACATGACCACAGATTGCCATGATTTGACTGCTCCCAAATGTTCAAAAGCGAAATCATCAAATATGAATATGTGAATCAACATATAAGCAGCTGTAACCTAAAGAGTATCTATTATTTTCTAATGTTGTTTGGTGGTGTAAAGGCATATGTCATTCAAATGTGATGAATATTGCTTGCCTGCCGCTGGAATATATGAAAAAAATATGATGCACTTTAGGTTGGGACAAGAATTTTAAGGAGCCCTAATAAAGCAGCAAAAGCTAAGGGACAGAAGAACGCCTACTTTCAAGGAGGTGGTGAAATGAGGAAAGAAAGTATAATCAGCAGGAAGCATTGGCTTGGGGATTGGGGCAATAAGCATTTCACCATTCCATATTAATCATAATTACTCCTCTATAAATCAAATAAATTATAGTCAAAGGGCTAATTCACACAGGCAATGACATAGTTTTATTTATTTGCATGCATATGCATTCATAGAACATTTATAAACACACACAAATGCATTCAATGTTTTTATTGTATGCATTCATTTTAATGATTGCTTTATATTATGCATTGTGCAACCACAATTTCACATCTAAAAATTAATAGTACATTTGTTCTACGCTATTGAAACACTAATTTATAGTCTATTTGGTCACAGCAAAGATCAATGTTAGGAGTTTACATTTATATATATTTTTTTGGTATGTGCTAGGCTGATTGCAACCATGCAGATATAAAAGGAGATTAGCGCAGTACAAAACAAGCATTTTAAACTTGGCCCACATACCATCCAATCAGCAAGTTGTTATTCAATGAATTGTTTAAATCAAAACTCTGGGCAAATAAAATGTTAACCTTAGCAGAACTCTGTTATTTTACCTCCCTAGACAAAACAAGCAGTTAACCTTTTCAGTACGGAGGTAGCCCCACTGCATGGGTTAAGATTTCATATGGCCGTAGTTCTACTTTAAGCCCCAATTGAGGTATGCCAAATCTATCTTCATGCCTCTTTATTCAACAATGTATCATTCATGACATGTGATACTAGTATCTGTTGGAAGTATGCAGGACCAACAAATGTTTTAAAATACTGCAGTGTTTAACGTACTTACATTTTTATGTGAACTTCATTTTTTGACAGACTTTCTCTACCATATATGTGTTATTATATAAAATACATTTATGTGTAGATATGTCACTTCAATCACTCAATCTCCTTGCTTAACAACCATTGAGAAGAGACTTTATGGGGTCTATTCACAAAGCTGCCGAAGGATCTGGCCGTAGCTTCGGCCGATCCTTCGGCTAGCTTCGGCACCAGGACCCCTTCGGTTCAGGAGAACCGAGGGGGTGCTGTACGGCTATTCACAATAGCCCGTACAGCTCCCGATCACGGCCGAGCGGCTCAGTCGAGCGCTGAGCCATGCTGAAAGACGAAGCTTTTATTGCTTCTATTGCAATAGCCAATAGTAAACTAGCATTGTACCCGCCCTCTTTTTCAGTTCCCCATCAGGTCCATCAGCAGAGGGCGGGTACAATGCTAGTTTACTATTGGCTATTGCAAATTGAAATAGCCAATAGTAAACTCCCAATGCTTTTGAATGGGAATTCGTCTTTTTTTTTTTTCTGTTTTCTGACATCGCTCGTGTCAGAATAAAAAAAAAAAAAGACACAGCGGGGTTTCTCTTCTTGGCGGCCGGGAGCGGGGGGCTCCCAGAGCGCCCGGGGGATTTTTTAAATTTTTTTTTTTTTACAGCAGCAGAGCCGCCGGACAATAGGAAACTATTGGGCGGAGCTAGCTGTCACTGCTAGCTCTGCACAATCGTTTTCTATTTACTTTTTTCTACTTTTTTCACTCTTTTTCTGTTCTGCTCGGTGCCTCTGAGGGACCGAGCAGAACAGCCGAGCCAAATGCCGCTCGGCGGCATTCGGCTATTCTCTCACTGCTGTTCGGGATCTTTCAGAATAGCCCGAACAGCAGTGTGAAGCCTGCCGGAGGTTCGGCTCAGCCGATCCAGATGTTGGATCGGCTGAGTCGAACTCCTTCTGCACTTCGGATCAGCCGAACATGCTGAGCATGTTCGGCTGTTTCGAAGCCACACGAAGCAAGCCGATGTACGGCTGATTTCAGCCGATATACGGCTGAAATCAGCCGTACCAGCCTGAAGTGAATAGCCGAACAGTGTTCGGCTCACTTCACTTCTGATCGGTCATTCACTCGGCTGCCCTCGGCAGCTTTGTGAATAGACCCCTAAGACTTTTAGTTTTGAGAAACATGGTTTTCAGTGCATCAGCAGACCAACACTTGTATACTGAGAAAAACAGAAAAGCAGAACCATTTCCTAAAGCTGGAAAACATGAAGCAGAGCAGGAGTTTGCACAAATATATGTCTGCCCCCGAATACATATAATTATACAAATTTATATGATTATTTTTAGCAAGCTGATCTCTTTACATACTTATTAAACCACAGAAAAAAAATATACAGTCTCTTTTAAAGAGAATAATTGGATTATTTTCTTTGTTCTCAGTTAGACTAAAATATTTATTCTATGTGAGTGATCAAATTAGATCAGATAGAACACAAGGCTTGAAGTGTTGTTACAGTGCCGCATTGCATGCTGACCATGCTAAGTGTTTACTTTATCGCAGCATTACACCAAGTAAATGCCCAGGTGTAGAATATTAGCAGATGGACAAAATATTTACATATGGCCAGTGTGATAAATTAACTTTGATCATTTTCATCCCTTGTTTGTTTATTTATCTGTCATCATTTTAACTACATGGCTGGAACAATAAACTTATTAAATTGGGCATGTTAATTTGAAATCTACTACACGCAATGCAGCTGTACAAGACATATTATATAATAATCGCATGGAAACTAATGAGGAAGAGTTACTTTTCAATCATTTATAAACATTCCACTTACAGTATTTAATGACACATGAAAAATATGCTAAAATAGGTTTGAAATTGGCACAAACTACGGAAGACATTTTGCCTATGACAAAAGGCGAAGTAATAGAGTAGAAGAACTAGACATGTAAGCCCTGGAAAATCTTTTTTTAAATGTATCCATTAAAAGTGACAAAGTGTTGAGACAAACCCTTGTCAGGGGTGCTTACAATGGTCAGCTTTTATTCATTTATGGAAAACATTTATCCCCCAAACGGAAAAAAAAAACTGTTGCTGTAACTGGTTAAAGAGTGTTAGCTGGAGTTTGACTTTAATTTGTTGGTCAAGTGTCTGTAAATCTGTGAGTGCATCTAAAACTACCCCCCTCCTCAACGATGGCTTTGTTCCACCACCATAGGGTGGAGCCCTCCTAAGATATGGAATGTGTTACTGGCCGCATTACCAGTTGAAAATAAAGAGTAAACAATCCTAAAAAGCTAATTGATGCAGCCATTACATCTAAGGTTTGGTAAGTTGCAATATATACATTTTTTATTTTGGGGTTTAAAGCTTTAAGTATTACCTGTTTATCAGCTAAAGACACTGGTGTTGGTGATCTTTGATGGTTTGGAATATCAGATGTCTGCAGTGCGGAGATTTCATCACTCTACCCCTGTTGCTTTTATGTGTGTTTTTTACATTGAGCACAAGCTGGATGATGCTACTACAAAGCATCAAAAGCACACTTAAGGTACAGTTTTGACAGGGGTGCTCCCACACCCAGGGTCCAAAGTAAGCATGCGGTTGACTGAACTGTCCAATCTTGATCAAATAGGGTACTTCACTGGTTGTATTTACCAATTTATTGCACATTTTTATGATGGATTACCAGGTGATCATGAGTCATGCACAAATAACCCCAACCTTCTGGCAGTATGTAGGCACACACCCCTTCCACAACCCCAGTTATGTGGACTACAAATATTTAATATGCAAAAATGATTGGTTAAATCCAAAAATGCATTTCAAGTTTTTCACAATAATTTGAAGGGTAAATATACAAAATTAGTGCAGCATAACACTTATTATTTAAATCCTATATTTATCTAGGTCTGTATGTCAGTCCAAAATTCTGAAAAATTGATGGAGAAAGATGGACAAAGGGATTTAGTTCCAAAAGAAGACTAGTTCCTTTTGGACCCCTCCAAATAAGGGACAGTTAGGAATTGTAATTATTCATATATTAATACTACTTGGAAAAGAAGGATACATAACCAGAATGGTACATTTATGCAACAAAAGGGGGAGGAGTTACGCTGGTGTATGAACTAATATACCAATCTACAGGGTTTCAAACAACTATTCACAAAAAACGTTCCCCCAAAAATTGGAAATCCCTTCTAAGAAGATTGGTTCAAAACAAGTAAATCAAAATTATTAATACAATATTTAATAGTAGAAAAAGACATATACAATAAACTCATGCACCAGAGACATTTAAAAACACTTAAAACATTCCACTGGATATATCCTGCATAAATATAACAATGGTTGCCTGCAAACCACCTGTGTGGTAAAGGGCCATCTATGCAGGTTTCTGGATGATTAAAGTACTTTTCAAGAGAAACAATGTATCTGAGAATGTACTCACATATGTTGCAGTTCAAAGAGCTCGAGGGAAAATGAACCTGTGTGTAAAGATGGAAGAAAGACTTCGGGAGAGGTGTCCAGTATAAGACGATATTACTGTCAAAGAATGTAGCTCCTCAGTAAAAATTAGTAAAAATACATCTAAATCCAGAAAAAATGAGGAGGATCCCCTAGTGAGACTAGTTCTAACCTACAATAACCAACATGCTGCAATATCGAAAATTCTCCAAAAGCACTGGCATTGCCTAACTAAAGACTCGCAAATTGCTAAATTTGTGGGCAGTATACCCAGTATCACCTTTATGAGTTGCCCTTCTTTGAAAGACAAACTGACAAGTAGCGATTTTGCCCAGAGAAATACCACCTGCTGTAAATACCAAGGCACTTTCCAATGTCAGAGGTGCAAATTCTGTCGATTCGTCCAGACCAAAAGTGAGATATCCACCCCTACTGGTAAAAAATGTAGGGCCCGTCATTTTGTAAACTGTGAGACAGAAGGTGTAATTTATCTTATGCTATGCAAATGTGATATGTTCTACGCGGGAAAAACAAAACGGATGTTTAAGAATAGAATATCGGACCACCTGACAGACATATCAGCCAGAGATCTTAGGTCACCGATAGTCAGACATTTTGTTAACAGCCATAACGGACGAATCAACAGACTTCGTTTCTTTGCTTTGGATAGGGTCCACCCACCGCGACGCGGGGAGGATTGGGATAAATCGTGCTTACAAAGAGAGTGTAGATGGATTCATGAAGCTGAATCGAATGAGGCGCCAGGGCTTAATGATACATTTTAGCTGCTACCTTTGAACTATACTGATACACCAAACATGATGCTTTATATTGTGCAAATATAAGTGAAATTACGTCCGATTATCGTTAGTTATAATTTTTTGGTATATAATTATGACCCCTTTATAAGAATCACTTGTTGATTATTCAATACTGTGTATTATCAATGGTATATAAGTATGACTTCTTTATAATAATATTAATTTGTTGATCATTCAATATATTTATGCGATTAAAATATGAATTTGATGTATGTTTAAGGCTTTACAGGAGCCTTCCAATCGAATATTTAGTTTATATCATATTTACTTTTAGTTTTGAAAAGTGACATGGCTGTGATTGTGCAAAATCTAGTTGGCAATCAGCCTTCGTTAACTGTGCTATTTAAACACACCTTTGTAAGAGATCAAACACACGCCCTTCTGAGGAAGCCCCAGGTGTGGGGAGGAAACGCGTCAAGGGTTACGTGTGGAAAGCTTCCCTGGATTCTCTGGACATATGAGATACTCACATTTGTTTGCTCATCCACTATACAAGTCTAGTTAGGAACGAACATCCTGCCTACTACCTGCCGGCTTGTGAAATAGAGGTGACGGAGCACAACTGACTGTGATATGGTTTCTATTGGATGGCTACTAAAATCATTTATTTGCTTTGAAAGTTAGCGGGTGGCTTCCCGCGCCTCACGGGTAATTCCCGGCTCCAATCTTGCCAGGCGCATCTTACCGTGGAGTGTCAAGTAGTCCTTCTCTCTTTCTGCACAGTGCGGCCGCACACGAAAGATTAAAAATCTTTGAAGAAGCTTCCATTTCATTCACTGAAACCCACGGAGTATCTTGTGCCTTTGGAAAGTGCTGGGAGAGGGGCATCCGCAGCTCCTGCTTTTACTGAGGAGCTACATTCTTTGACAGTAATATCGTCTTATACTGGACACCTCTCCCGAAGTCTTTCTTCCATCTTTACACACAGGACTCTAACAGGTTCATTTTCCCTCGAGCTCTTTGAACTGCAACATATGTGAGTACATTCTCAGATACATTGTTTCTCTTGAAAAGTACTTTAATCATCCAGAAACCTGCATAGATGGCCCTTTACCACACAGGTGGTTTGCAGGCAACCATTGTTATATTTATGCAGGATATATCCAGTGGAATGTTTTAAGTGTTTTTAAATGTCTCTGGTGCATGAGTTTATTGTATATGTCTTTTTCTACTATTAAATATTGTATTAATAATTTTGATTTACTTGTTTTGAACCAATCTTCTTAGAAGGGATTTCCAATTTTTGGGGGAACGTTTTTTGTGAATGGTACATTTATCACTTATTTAAACTAACTAAAGTATAAACTTATATGTACTTATTTAATATTTGTCACAATAGTGAACAAAGCCAGCACTTTCTGTTTAAAAGCTGTAACTCAAATGGGTTTAGTAAGATTTAGGTAATCAGTGATGTTTTTCTTAGAATTGGTATTGTAACTGTATAGTTATATTAGTAAAAATAAAATAAAATAAACTACTCAGGCCCCAGACAATGTTATCGTGTATTCCTATCCCTGTCACTACCAATTTTGATGGACAGCTTAGTCTCCATTTAGATTTGAAGAAAAATAAAGAGAGGCATGTGAATTAAAAAAAAAACATCATAAACTGAAACCTACAGTATGATTACATGCATTAACTCTAGGTAGTTATCAGAATACAATATATTTCTTGATAGTGGTAAGGGACCCTTCCTTCCATTCCTCACCCTCGGCTTTGTCCCCTTTCTGTCTTACTTCCTTGTTTTGCCCTTCTTCCTCCCCCTACTCTTCTTCTTTCCTCCTATCCTTTCCTTTTTCTTGTCTTCTTTACATCATTATTTGTAAATGCATTATAGTAATTATAACACGGTAGACTGCATTTTTAAAAGAAATCCAATCCAATAGGGTGAGTTCTGTTTTTATAGGAGCTACATATTGTTTTACAATAAGAGTTAAATAATGAATGGTTATCACCTTTATGAAACAGTAAATTCCACTTCCAATAGGTATTAAAAAAAAGATACTGATGTATGCACATTATTATTCTTAGTAGTATGCTATAAATATGCCGTGCACAGTGGAATAGAGGAGGAGGTCTGATAAATGATAATGAATAATGTAAACACTGGTCACAATGCAACAGAAAATAATTCTGATCAGCAAAATACCTAATTCTAAAGCAACACTTATAATAGAAAACTACTATGCAAGCAGCAGCAGAAATATTCAATGAACTGCTGATATGAGACCATTGAAAGTGTAATATAAACAAAGTAAAGATTAAGAAACCTTTTGGAAAAACAAATTCTATGCTCCTATGCACAAGGGATCTATGTATATTTTAAAGTGCACATAGTCATTAGATAACTGTTCACAATTCTGACTGACTGGCAAATTATGTTAGTGGATGGCTTTTTGCTTGTCATTTATGTATGTTCACTGCTAGTACTATGGGGTCCAAAATAAATAGAAAGCATTTCAAAATAGAATTACCTTACAACAACTGTTAAATGAGAGAAGATTTTCTCTGTATAAGCATCTTAAAGTTTTGGCTTTCTTAAACAGAGCTTGTTGGGAGCTACAGTTTCTTTAGAGTGTTTCTTGACCTTCCCAGGGCTTCCTCCCTAGGCACAATCTTAAAAGAGTTATAACTGAAGCCCCCAAGAGATATTCAGATAAGGCACTCTGTTGGGGACTTTCAATTTAACAAAGTAGCAGTTCCATTCCAAGACCCTCCCAGATCTTCAATTGTAATCTGTTTCATGGCGAGTAAGCCTCACAACCTTGTAGCAAGTCTCAGTTGTACCAAATCATATACATTAAAATTAGTATGTGTTAACTAAAACAACTCATGTCAGGTGTAAACAATATTGATTAACCCTTCCTGTCACAGACTGATGTATCATGTAAAAATCAAGAATGGAAGACTCAGTCTATTGTATTCCATTCTAGAATTCTGATTCTAGAATGATTGCAATGAATGGGCTAAAATAGGCCTAAGGTGGATTAGAATGGAGGCACCATGAAATGAAGAAGAGTCCAAAGGAGTTTTAATTGGTAATGATAAAAGCATCAAAGTACCAATGCATTTCAGTGGCAAATGCAGATCCCCCTTTATCAGGGCTTTAGGTGTATTTCAAAAGGGGAGTGCCTGGGGGAAAGTTACGATAGTGACCACCAATACGAGGAAACATGCAGCTCAGAGTGCTCATATTTGTGTTCACTATCACTGTAACTTTCCCCAAGGGATTAGGCCTTCGTTTATGTTCCAATCGACTTCTCCAGGGCCCTCTCTTGCTCCCTGTGTGGTCCCTGTAGGTAGAAGTGCAACCACTACCAGGCAATCAAGCTCCACAAAATAAACCCATATTGCAACCACAGGACATTTACAATCAAAGATCCCAGCGTCCCTCACTTGCTTAAATTTGTATAACTACTTAAAATGTCCGTCTAAGCTGAGAGATTTAAGAGTTTGATATATTCAGGTCTTGGGAAGCTGGATAATCTGGGCTAGATAAACAGATTTGTAAATAACTTGGTAAAAATAAACTTGAAGACCCCACACTAGTTTAAAATATGTTCAAAAAAATTTCATTACACTTTATAGTTATTTTAAAACTCTTACTATTGTATAGTTATTGTAAGAACTCTGGGCAGTTACAAAATTACCCTTGTAGTGGGGCTACTCCTGCACTGCAAGAGTTAGCTGCTTGTTTTGGTCTAGGGTCTAAATAAAGAAGATGTACTCACCCAATCCTTAGGGAAGAAGAGGCTGTGGGGACCGTACGATTCTCGGCGGGTTAGTGGCGTGCTTGTTCGACAACTGCCGAACGGGCCGGTGTGCACACGCGCACACTGCCCGTTCAGCATTGCAGTCATCGGAAGCCCGCCCCATCATGGAAGCCCATGGTATGTTTTTTTTAATTACTTTACAACCCTCGCAAGACAAAAGTCTTGCGAGGTTTGTAAAGTGTATGGCCAGCTTTAGATTGTTTCAAAGAATAGCTATTCTTCAGTAAAATACCCATCACAATTCAGAATCTCTGTTAGTGTATTGCACAGCAATTGTGAACACCCAGCATGTTTTTATGGCATTTGACGTCACAAATCTACAATACTTGACATTAAAAATAATGGGTTTGAAGCATGAGAAGATATATCTATTGAAGTTTGGGTTATGAATATTAATGTAGACAAATCATTCTGTAAACACTTACATCGGCACGTCTTACACAACATAGCAAGGTATTTTTTCTCTTTTAATGCCATTTAAGCCAAAGAATCATGCTCCATAATTAAACCATTGAACTATATCTTTCAGCCTCTTCTTAAACCAGCATTATTGATTGGATTTAAACATTATTATCTATGCTCATTGCATAATGCATATCAGTTTCTAGTGCTTCTTGTGTGAATAAGTAGATAACAAGTGTACACCTGCTTAACCAAAAAAAAAGAAAACTAAATTAAAATAGTAATGACACTGTCACATGAGGATACTTAAAGGCCAACTTCAACTAAAAGCCATGAGATATCCACAACAGCACAATAAACAAATAACTGGTAGTGGAAGCTGAGAGAAAACAACACCTTTGTTATGTCCTTATAAGAAGGCGACAAGTCAAAATCTACTGCAAGAAAAATGTCACCATTAGTTTGGCCAAGTGGTGAATGCTATAAGAGTATATTTTTATACTCCTAAATGGGGCTTTAAGGTACCAAAGGTTATCACACAAAAAGTATAAAATCATACACATTTAATTTCTTCACATAAAAAACTATTTATTAGACATGATTTGATTCATAACATAGCCTCCTTGGCTCTGCTACAACCAATATCAGGAACACACTATAGGATGGTGGTCTGCAGCGCCCATGACAGCTGATAATGTGGGCATTTGGTATTGGCCCCTGCACTCGGCCTCCACAAAAGTGGTGCATTGTATGCTTTTATCCTGGTAACCCTGCCGCTCTGCATGATCATCATTACAGAACTCCTCCCTCCTGAGGAAGCTTAGGCAAAACGAGTTTGAAATCAGCACAACAATATTTACTATTGATGGGTTGAATGCGCCAGTCAGCTTGAATCACTTAATGTGACATAGAATGGATACCAGTTCTTGCACTGTGTACATGTTATTGTGAAGTCATTGGGGGGTTTCAAGAAAGTTTATGTTCTGAATCAATGCAGAGAATGGATTTTAAGCATGTCTAATATTTGTATTCTTTATGTGAAAAAAAAAAAATGTAGATAATTTTATACTTTTGCATGATAACCTTTGTTTGGTACCTTAAAGCCCCTTTTGTCTTCTATGTATTCTCTACTGACTATTTGGGGTACCATGGCCTTAAGGGGTTTATATACCCACTTCAATGCCTGTTTCTTACTATGACAGAGAATGACCAATAACTTTGACTGATGTGCTTAATATGTCACAGCATTATGTTGTTGGTCATTTCTATAAGGTTTACAAGTCTATAAACAGATTTATTATATCATTCTTTTATTCTAACTTGCATAAAATCAGTTTTTAACAAATCAACATTTAACAAATTCATGACAGTTTGTTTTTCAAGCTTAATATATTTTCTGATGCTCACTTTTTTAATCCCTCAGTAAATAAAACCAATACGGTTATATAAACTAAAGCAGACACACACCTTACAACCATCGCAAGACTTTTGTCTTGCGATGGTTGTAAGGTAATTAAAAAAACGTACGATCAGCCCATCTTGGACAGGCAGATCGTACTTGCGATGATCGCAAGCCCGCCCCCCCTGAGGGGTAGGCTTCCGATGACCGCAATGCTAAACGGGCAGTGTGGGCACATGCCACACACCCGCCGACAATCGTACGATTCTCGGTGGGTTTTCGAACATGTTCATAAGATAAAAGTCGTGTGACCTTAAAGTAGGAGAGATTTAATCCTCCTGTCCCATCGCACTTCTGACCGGACAAAAACCCCAAACCAACTGGGTGGGTGCAGTAGTGATAACGGATGCCTCCGTGAAATGTAGATAGGTAGCTAAGGAGATGTGTGTTATCTCAGTTAATAAACAGCATTGACTTTAATATCATGGAGTGCGAATGACTACTTTCTTCTATCTTAAAGTATGAGAGGTCGCACCCCGCCTTCCACACACCTTGCGATAATCGTACGATCGCGGGATTTTCCACGATTATCGTACGATTATCGCAAGGTGTGTGGGCACCTTAACAAGGAGAGGAGTATCCCTCCTCTGACCAATTTAGCTTGGTGTTATGAAATTGAATACTATTTACTGCACAGTGTTGGTAAACAGCCTCACTAAATAATGGCTACAAGTTACATACATTGGGGGGAATTTATCAAAGCACTTGCACCAGTTTTAGCCTCTTACATCATTTTTTTGTGTGCAAATCTGTCTTTCAATATATGCCCCTGTTTTCACCTGAGCTTACACTACTTTTCCAACTGCATGTGTTTTGCACCTGTTTTCTTCAGAGCATGCACTACTTTTTTCACTTGCATGCTTTTTTCATCTGCACTTGTTCTGGGCTGTCTGAAACTGGAGCATCATCTAAGAAAACAATCACAACTTAAGAAGTCCCCATGACCACTTCTTCAAGTGACAGTTCAATGTGACAGTTAAGCTTTTTGCCTGAAGTTACAAGTCTTCTTTCCTGAAGTCTATTAAACCTCATTTATCAACAACATTACAGTAGCTTGATAAATCTGGGGCAAATATATCCTGTGCAAGTTCAAAAACTCGCAATTGCTATGATAAATTCCCCCCATTATACATGTTTGCAAAATGTTATATTTACCTGACTTATAAATTAAAAATACAGGGCACAGAAATTACATAAGGGGAAGTACCAAGTGCAGTGGGGGACCAGGCATATGATACGACTGAAAGTGTTAGAAAACAATGGCAGCCATAGCTCTGCAAGGGAATGGAAACTGGAGTAGCTGTCTAAAGGTGCCCATACACTGCACGATTCTCGTACGAGAATCGCGGGAAATCCCGCGAGCGTACGAGAATCGTGCAGTGTATGGAAGGCGTGCGACCGTTTCTACTGCACGCGCACACAGCCTGTTTGCAATCATCGTAAGCCCGCCCCTCATTGCAGTCATCGTAAGCCCGCTCCTCAGGGGGGAGGGCTTGCGATGATCGCAAGTACGATCTGCCTGTCCAAGATGGGCAGATCGTACGTTTTTTTAAGTACTTTACAACCCTTGCAAGACAAAAGTCTTCGAGGGTTGTAAAGTGTATGGCCACCTTAAAGGACAGGTAAGTTTTTCTTCAACTTTTACAGGTTGGCACTAATAAAAAAAATTTGTGTAGTGAAAGGTTCACTATTAGAACTTTTCAACTGCTGTGCCAGTGTCCAACGTGATCTTAGAGTCATTCTAACATTGGAAACAAAGCAAATTTCCGTCCAAAATACATAAAACATACTATAAAAGAATGCAGAAAAAAAAACACGTTTAATACTGCTACAACTCTAAACCAATTGGCTGCTGAGACTGATTAACTGAAGAAGTAGAGCATGTTCACCGTTAACATAGCAAGGTGAATTTTCACTTACCCTAATGAACAGGTGAAGCTGTGTTCACTTTATTCATCCAGTCATGTGCAAGGCAAAATCCTGTGTTGTTTTTTTTTAAACTTCCCTGCACAATGGTGGATATTTAAAACAAAGCTTTACTTTATTAAGTGAGAATTCCAAATTTTTATAAATCATCCCCACAGTGTACAGCAAGTAAAATACAACTAGTGATCATTTTAAAAAACCACACAAAGTGGAAATGCAATAAATCGCTTTATGCGGATCACAGTAATTTTAAGCTAACCAGGTTCTTATTTGACAAGTGCTGGTTTAGCATAGTAAAAAGTATATTTGCATATTTAATTCACACCAGGTGCAAAAAAATCAGCATGAAGAAAGAGAAAAAAAACAGTGTAATCAATGACGTTGGCAGCTTATAATTACTATGTGATTGACAGCAGTTGGGAGTCTGATAACACTGAGGACCTGACTGCTCAGGGCAGAATTAAAGCCCAATTGAACTTTAAAAAAAACCAGGCCAATAATGTCAGACTACGTTTTGAATACCTTACTATTCGTTTGTTTCCAAAACTCCCCCAGCCCTAGCAGAAAACCTCTATACACAATGAAGACTGTATTTAAAACCACTGTGCTCATACACTACACTCATACACGTCTTTAGCTGCAGAATCTGATAGCACATGGATTTTCAACTGCGGCTGGGGAATCTTTGGAAACCAAACAAATAGTTTGGTCCTCAACAATAAGGGCTTACTAAAACCTATCTGTTCTGGTGCACTGTGTTTACACATACCCATCAAATCAATGGGCTGCCAACACACTAGAATGAACAAACATGTGGACATGCAATATTTTTTCTGATGCAGTGCATCACAATGAATTGTAATGTCTTACTGTGCATCATGCTGCTCTTCAACACACCACAGCTGAAAGTTGTGAATGGGCCCATACTGTTAACATGCAGTCTGACTGTTTTTTTTTTGTAAGCTGCAATATATTATTTTCTGGGGTGTTTAGATAGAGTTGAAGCAACAGAGCAGACATGTTAATAATGTACACACCTCTGTTTAAATCTGAGCATACATCAATCATAAGAATGTATTTCTAGGTGTCACTGGAGTAAAATGTTGAAATTGTTATGATAAATAAACCATGACATGTTTTACAACAGACATGCAAAGATTCAACCAGAACTGGTGTTCAAACCGGTTACAGAGGAAAGCGGTGCACATCGCCAACCATTGATTTTTTTTTTTTGGTGATAGCTACCATTTACTATAAAGAAGACCTTTTCCGATAGCTAAACTGGCAGTAGAAGAAGTGACTCAGACTTCATCCAGATTAATGGCAAATAAATTGGGAAGCTGCAAGCTAAGTTAATTCATTATTTATAGAATCCATTTGTATCCTTTGTATATCAAATGTATGCAAACTCATACAGTAAATTCTTTTTAGAGCATAAGGGCAGAATGACACTGCTCTGAAAATAGATTGAAGTATAATATATATGTACTTGATATATATATCAACATAGTAATACATTGCAAGTAACATAGGTGAGCTGTGTACCAAACGGCATTATTGTTGCAGTGTGGATGGAGCAATTGCTTTAACATTGGAAGAAAGAAAATTGATTCAATTCACAAAGCTTTACACAGGAATAAGGATCTTTGTTTATCTTTATTTCAGCTGTGACTGTAATTTTAAAATCTTTTTGAACTCAGCTGAGAATAACTGTCACTTTTTCGAAAATAAGAATCTTTTTCTTGGTGTTTTAGCTTTGTGAAAAGGAATAGTTAATAATAGCAACACATAATTTTTTCAGCTCTCTTTTAATGGGAAAATTAAACCAAAACTAGACCCACAAACTCAACTGTCTCCCAAAACAGTTACTTTTAAGGCACACCAATTGTCAAGGTTGACAGTGTGGTTATTTCATCTCTCAACCAAACTTTTAAGCCCTCAAATGGCTGGCGTCATAGCTGATCAGATGTGCAGCACCATTGCAACTGCAATCCAAATAGAGGTAAAGATGGCACCGTCCTTGGCTGTAAAATAATAGATGGGTGTAGTTCTGCATTAAGGAGGAATTTCACCCAACACAGTTAAAGCTAAATTCCATATCTTTAATAATTGTAGCAAATGAGAGAAACTTCATTAAATTGACGAAGGTATGCTTTTTACAAGAATTCTTATTGGTTGCTATGGACTCATCTACTTTACTCAAGTTTTAAAATATCTCCAAACCATCTGGTATTTAGAATGGAATAATTTGCAACAAAGAGTATTTTTTATCATTTTAAATCTAAATAATATAGCAATATGTTTGAAAAGATGTAATGTGTTTATGTCCTCAAGGCCCCCTATCTGCATTGTCTAAATTTTTGTAGATATGAGTAACTGAAGCTAAACTTTCTGGCTGATTAAAAATAAATAAATAGCATATGGCTGTACCTCTTTAGCTGGTAATAAGCATAAACTTATCATAAATCACCCCTTTTCACTAAAGAGACCTTATTGTGATGAGCAAGTTATTAGTATACCGTAGCATATTCTTCAAAAAACGCTTTTATTGATATTCAGTCATGGTATCACACTATACAGTATATCGATGTTTTCATCAGGTAAAGTAATCACTTTATCTGATGAAGGGACCCTGTGAGGTCTTGAAACATCATACATTGTAACATGTATAGTAAAAGAGGTGGAAGAAACCTGGCCAGGAACATACCTCCTTCTGGTACAGCACTTACTTAATCTGGGACTCGACACAATGACATCATTACTCTGGTTATACTTTGCTTATGAACAAATGGAACTTGTATATGGTATATTTGTGTGCACAGAAGCTCATTTAGACAACTGTTTGGTGTCATTGGGAACCTTTGCAAATGCACCAACAATCTAGCTTACATAGAAAATACGATTTTCCCCTCCTGTGGACAAGAACAGAAGTTCAAACATTTCCTTCATATGAGTAAAGTGTGTGGTAGAAATGGGGAGCCATTTGTTAGGTAAAAAGTGGGGCTTTGCATCAGTGGAACTCCGGCACATGAATTAAATATCTCCTGGAATTTCAATGGTGAGTGTAGCTCCACTGTGGCAGCCTAAACCTGTGCAAAACTGCACATTAATTGTCACAATGACTCTCTGATGTGTGTGTGTCTGCAGCAGCCTGATATACTGAAAGGCTGCACAGGTAGAACCAACATATGAATTCATGAGGCTGAGTGTGCTAAAACTCTTCAATTCCTTTAATATTAAAGGGTCAGGAATTTGAACTTGGTATTCA